>NC_080833.1:135647700-136022660 GCF_030435755.1 Ochotona princeps
TCCCACACAAACGAATGCTCCACATGCGGGTTTCACATGCCACCAACTCCACATTCACAGGCAACGTCAGCGCCACAAGCCGTTTTCAGATAGCCCTCAATGCAAAGGCTCTAGACGCAAATATTGGTGTGAGAGCTAATTCAATCAAGGAGACACTGCATGTTGGTGAAGGGGATATTGAAGAAGGATCAGCCGAGTGGTTCTTGTGGGAGAACAACTCCATTTGGCTCACTAACTTCACACACCATCAGGCTTCCAAGCAGCTCTCAAGGAAACTCAGTTTTCACACTCTATGCTTAGTGCCCTTTGAGTGAATTATCTAGGAATGAACCTGGTAGAGCATCCCACACAAACGAATGCTCCACATGCGGGTTTCACATGCCACCAACTCCACATTCACAGGCAACTTCAGCGCCACAGCCGTTTTCAGATAGCCCTCAATGCAAAGGCTCTAGACGCAAATATTGGTGTGAGAGCTAATTCAATCAAGGAAGCACTGCATGTTGGTGAAGGGCATATTGAAGAAGGATCAGCCGAGTGGTTCTTGTGGGAGAACAACTCCATTTGGCTCACTAACTTCACACACCATCAGGCTTCCAAGCAGCTCTCAAGGAAACTCAGTTTTCACACTCTATGCTTAGTGCCCTTTGAGTGCCTAGGACTGAAATGAAGCTTGGTGAGCATCCCACACAAACGCATGCTCCACATGCGGGTTTCACATGCCACCAACTCAACATTCTCAGGCAACTTCAGCGCCACAGCCATTTTCAGATAGCCCTCAATGCAAAGGCTCTAGACGCAAATATTGGTGTGAGAGCTAATTCAATCAAGGAAACACTGCATGTTGGTGAAGGGCATATTGAAGAAGAATCAGCCGAGTGGTTCTTGTGGTAGAACAACTCCATTTGGCTCACTAACTTCACACACCATCAGGCTTCCAAGCAGCTCTCAAGGAAACTCAGTTTTCACACTCTATGCTTAGTGTCCTTTGAGTGCATTATCTAGGAACGAACCTGGTAGAGCATCCCATACAAACGAATGCTCCACATGCGGGTTTCACATGCCACCAACTCCACATTCACAGGCAACTTCAGCGCCACAGCCGTTTTCAGATAGCCCTCAATGCAAAGGCTCTAGACGCAAATATTGGTGTGAGAGCTAATTCAATCAAGGAGACACTGCATGTTGGTGAAGGAGATATTGAAGAAGGATCAGCCGAGTGTTTCTTGTGGGAGAACAACTCCATTTGGCTCACTAACTTCACACACCATCAGGCTTCCAAGCAGCTCTCAAGGAAACTCAGTTTTCACACTCTATGCTTAGTGCCCTTTGAGTGCCTAGGACTGAAATGAAGCTTGGTGAGCATCCCACACAAACGAATGCTCCACATGCGGGTTTCACGTGCCACCAACTCCACATTCTCAGGCAACTTCAGCGCCACAGCCGTTTTCAGATAGCCCTCAATGCAAAGGCTCTAGACGCAAATATTGGTGTGAGAGCTAATTCAATCAAGGAAACACTGCATGTTGGTGAAGGAGGCATATTGAAGAAGGATCAGCTGAGTGGTTCAGGTGAGAGAACAACTCCATTTGGCTCACTAACTTCACACACCATCAGGCTTCCAAGCAGCTCTCAAGGAAACTCAGTTTTCACACTCTATGCTTAGTGCCCTTTGAGAGCCTAGGACGGAAATGAAGCTTGTTGAGCATCCCACACAAACGAATGCTCCACATGCGGGTTTCACGTGCCACCAACTCCACATTCTCAGGCAACTTCAGCGCCACAGCCATTTTCAGATAGCCCTCAATGCAAAGGCTCTAGACGCAAATATTGGTGTGAGAGCTAATTCAATCAAGGAAACACTGCATGTTGGTGAAGGGCATATTGAAGAAGGATCAGCTGAGTGGTTCTTGTGAGAGAACAACTCCATTTGGCTCACTAACTTCACACACCATCAGGCTTCCAAGCAGCTCTCAAGGAAACTCAGTTTTCACACTCTATGCTTAGTGCCCTTTGAGTGCCTAGGACGGAAATGAAGCTTGTTGAGCATCCCACACAAACGAATGCTCCACATGCGGGTTTCACATGCCACCAACTCCACATTCACAGGCAACTTCAGCGCCAGAGCCGTTTTCAGATAGCCCTCAATGCAAAGGCTCTAGACGCAAATATTGGTGTGAGAGCTAATTCAATCAAGGAAACACTGCATGTTGGTGAAGGGCATATTGAAGAATTGTCAGCCGAGTAGTTCTTGTGGGAGAACAACTCCATTTGGCTCACTAACTTCACACACCATCAGGCTTCCAAGCAGCTCTCAAGGAAACTCAGTTTTCACACTCTATGCTTAGTGCCCTTTGAGTGCATTATCTAGGAATGAACCTGGCAGAGCATCCCACACAAACGAATGCTCCACATGCGGGTTTCACATGCCACCAACTCCACATTCTCAGGCAACTTCAGCGCCACAGCCATTTTCAGATAGCCCTCAATGCAAAGGCTCTAGACGCAAATATTGGTGTGAGAGCTAATTCAATCAAGGAAACACTGCATGTTGGTGAAAGGCATATTGAAGAAGGATCAGCCGAGTGGTTCTTGTGGGAGAACAACTCCATTTGGCTCACTAACTTCACACACCATCAGGCTTCCAAGCAGCTCTCAAGGAAACTCAGTTTTCACACTCTATGCTTAGTGCCCTTTGAGTGCCTAGGACGGAAATGAAGCTTGTTGAGCATCCCACACAAACGAATGCTCCACATGCGGGTTTCACATGCCACCAACTCCACATTCACAGGCAACTTCAGCGCCAGAGCCGTTTTCAGATAGCCCTCAATGCAAAGGCTCTAGACGCAAATATTGGTGTGAGAGCTAATTCAATCAAGGAAACACTGCATGTTGGTGAAGGGCATATTGAAGAATTGTCAGCCGAGTAGTTCTTGTGGGAGAACAACTCCATTTGGCTCACTAACTTCACACACCATCTGGCTTCCAAGCAGCTCTCAAGGAAACTCAGTTTTCACACTCTATGCTTAGTGCCCTTTGAGTGCATTATCTAGGAATGAACCTGGTAGAGCATCCCACACAAACGAATGCTCCACATGCGGGTTTCACATGCCACCAACTCCACATTCTCAGGCAACTTCAGCGCCACAGCCATTTTCAGATAGCCCTCAATGCAAAGGCTCTAGACGCAAATATTGGTGTGAGAGCTAATTCAATCAAGGAAACACTGCATGTTGGTGAAGGGCATATTGAAGAAGGATCAGCCGAGTGGTTCTTGTGGGAGAACAACTCCATTTGGCTCACTAACTTCACACACCATCAGGCTTCCAAGCAGCTCTCAAGGAAACTCAGTTTTCACACTCTATGCTTAGTGTCCTTTGAGTGCATTATCTAGGAACGAACCTGGTAGAGCATCCCATACAAACGAATGCTCCACATGCGGGTTTCACATGCCACCAACTCCACATTCACAGGCAACTTCAGCGCCACAGCCGTTTTCAGATAGCCCTCAATGCAAAGGCTCTAGACGCAATTATTGGTGTGAGAGCTAATTCAATCAAGGAGACACTGCATGTTGGTGAAGGAGATATTGAAGAAGGATCAGCCGAGTGTTTCTTGTGGGAGAACAACTCCATTTGGCTCACTAACTTCACACACCATCAGGCTTCCAAGCAGCTCTCAAGGAAACTCAGTTTTCACACTCTATGCTTAGTGCCCTTTGAGTGCCTAGGACTGAAATGAAGCTTGGTGAGCATCCCACACAAACGAATGCTCCACATGCGGGTTTCACGTGCCACCAACCCCACATTCTCAGGCAACTTCAGCGCCACAGCCGTTTTCAGATAGCCCTCAATGCAAAGGCTCTAGACGCAAATATTGGTGTGAGAGCTAATTCAATCAAGGAAACACTGCATGTTGGTGAAGGGCATATTGAAGAAGGATCAGCTGAGTGGTTCTTGTGAGAGAACAACTCCATTTGGCTCACTAACTTCACACACCATCAGGCTTCCAAGCAGCTCTCAAGGAAACTCAGTTTTCACACTCTATGCTTAGTGCCCTTTGAGAGCCTAGGACGGAAATGAAGCTTGTTGAGCATCCCACACAAACGAATGCTCCACATGCGGGTTTCACATGCCACCAACTCCACATTCACAGGCAACTTCAGCGCCAGAGCCGTTTTCAGATAGCCCTCAATGTAAAGGCTCTAGATGCAAATATTGGTGTGAGAGCTAATTCAATCAAGGAAACACTGCATGTTGGTGAAGGGCATATTGAAGAAGGATCAGCCGAGTAGTTCTTGTAGGAGAACAACTCCATTGGGCTCACTAACTTCACACACCATCAGGCTTCCAAGCAGCTCTCAAGGAAACTCAGTTTTCACACTCTATGCTTAGTGCCCTTTGAGTGCATTATCTAGGAATGAACCTGGTAGAGCATCCCACACAAACGAATGCTCCACATGCGGGTTTCACATGCCACCAACTCCACATTCTCAGGCAACTTCAGCGCCACAGCCATTTTCAGATAGCCCTCAATGCAAAGGCTCTAGACGCAAATATTGGTGTGAGAGCTAATTCAATAAAGGAAACACTGCATGTTGGTGAAGGGCATATTGAAGAAGAATCAGCCGAGTGGTTCTTGTAGAACAACTCCATTTGGCTCACTAACTTCACACACCATCAGGCTTCCAAGCAGCTCTCAAGGAAACTCAGTTTTCACACTCTATGCTTAGTGCCCTTTGAGTGCCTAGGACGGAAATGAAGCTTGGTGAGCATCCCACACAAACGAATGCTCCACATGCGGGTTTCACATGCCACCAACTCCACATTCACAGGCAACTTCAGCGCCACAACCGTTTTCAGATAGCCCTCAATGCAAAGGCTCTAGACGCAAATATTGGTGTGAGAGCTAATTCAACCAAGGAAACACTGCATGTTGGTGAAGGGGATATTGAAGAAGGATCAGCCGAGTGTTTCTTGTGGGAGAACAACTCCATTTGGCTCACTAACTTCACACACCATCAGGCTTCCAAGCAGCTCTCAAGGAAACTCAGTTTTCACACTCTATGCTTAGTGCCCTTTGAGTGAATTATCTAGGAATGAACCTGGTAGAGCATCCCACACAAACGAATGCTCCACATGCGGGTTTCACATGCCACCAACTCCACATTCACAGGCAACTTCAGCGCCACAGCCGTTTTCAGATAGCCCTCAATGCAAAGGCTCTAGACGCAAATATTGGTGTGAGAGCTAATTCAATCAAGGAAGCACTGCATGTTGGTGAAGGGCATATTGAAGAAGGATCAGCCGAGTGGTTCTTGTGGGAGAACAACTCCATTTGGCTCACTAACTTCACACACCATCAGGCTTCCAAGCAGCTCTCAAGGAAACTCAGTTTTCACACTCTATGCTTAGTGCCCTTTGAGTGCCTAGGACTGAAATGAAGCTTGGTGAGCATCCCACACAAACGCATGCTCCACATGCGGGTTTCACATGCCACCAACTCAACATTCTCAGGCAACTTCAGCGCCACAGCCATTTTCAGATAGCCCTCAATGCAAAGGCTCTAGACGCAAATATTGGTGTGAGAGCTAATTCAATCAAGGAAACACTGCATGTTGGTGAAGGGCATATTGAAGAAGAATCAGCCGAGTGGTTCTTGTGGTAGAACAACTCCATTTGGCTCACTAACTTCACACACCATCAGGCTTCCAAGCAGCTCTCAAGGAAACTCAGTTTTCACACTCTATGCTTAGTGTCCTTTGAGTGCATTATCTAGGAACGAACCTGGTAGAGCATCCCATACAAACGAATGCTCCACATGCGGGTTTCACATGCCACCAACTCCACATTCACAGGCAACTTCAGCGCCACAGCCGTTTTCAGATAGCCCTCAATGCAAAGGCTCTAGACGCAAATATTGGTGTGAGAGCTAATTCAATCAAGGAGACACTGCATGTTGGTGAAGGAGATATTGAAGAAGGATCAGCCGAGTGTTTCTTGTGGGAGAACAACTCCATTTGGCTCACTAACTTCACACACCATCAGGCTTCCAAGCAGCTCTCAAGGAAACTCAGTTTTCACACTCTATGCTTAGTGCCCTTTGAGTGCCTAGGACTGAAATGAAGCTTGGTGAGCATCCCACACAAACGAATGCTCCACATGCGGGTTTCACGTGCCACCAACTCCACATTCTCAGGCAACTTCAGCGCCACAGCCGTTTTCAGATAGCCCTCAATGCAAAGGCTCTAGACGCAAATATTGGTGTGAGAGCTAATTCAATCAAGGAAACACTGCATGTTGGTGAAGGAGGCATATTGAAGAAGGATCAGCTGAGTGGTTCAGGTGAGAGAACAACTCCATTTGGCTCACTAACTTCACACACCATCAGGCTTCCAAGCAGCTCTCAAGGAAACTCAGTTTTCACACTCTATGCTTAGTGCCCTTTGAGAGCCTAGGACGGAAATGAAGCTTGTTGAGCATCCCACACAAACGAATGCTCCACATGCGGGTTTCACGTGCCACCAACTCCACATTCTCAGGCAACTTCAGCGCCACAGCCATTTTCAGATAGCCCTCAATGCAAAGGCTCTAGACGCAAATATTGGTGTGAGAGCTAATTCAATCAAGGAAACACTGCATGTTGGTGAAGGGCATATTGAAGAAGGATCAGCTGAGTGGTTCTTGTGAGAGAACAACTCCATTTGGCTCACTAACTTCACACACCATCAGGCTTCCAAGCAGCTCTCAAGGAAACTCAGTTTTCACACTCTATGCTTAGTGCCCTTTGAGTGCCTAGGACGGAAATGAAGCTTGTTGAGCATCCCACACAAACGAATGCTCCACATGCGGGTTTCACATGCCACCAACTCCACATTCACAGGCAACTTCAGCGCCAGAGCCGTTTTCAGATAGCCCTCAATGCAAAGGCTCTAGACGCAAATATTGGTGTGAGAGCTAATTCAATCAAGGAAACACTGCATGTTGGTGAAGGGCATATTGAAGAATTGTCAGCCGAGTAGTTCTTGTGGTAGAACAACTCCATTTGGCTCACTAACTTCACACACCATCAGGCTTCCAAGCAGCTCTCAAGGAAACTCAGTTTTCACACTCTATGCTTAGTGCCCTTTGAGTGCATTATCTAGGAATGAACCTGGCAGAGCATCCCACACAAACGAATGCTCCACATGCGGGTTTCACATGCCACCAACTCCACATTCTCAGGCAACTTCAGCGCCACAGCCATTTTCAGATAGCCCTCAATGCAAAGGCTCTAGACGCAAATATTGGTGTGAGAGCTAATTCAATCAAGGAAACACTGCATGTTGGTGAAGGGCATATTGAAGAAGGATCAGCCGAGTGGTTCTTGTGGGAGAACAACTCCATTTGGCTCACTAACTTCACACACCATCAGGCTTCCAAGCAGCTCTCAAGGAAACTCAGTTTTCACACTCTATGCTTAGTGTCCTTTGAGTGCATTATCTAGGAACGAACCTGGTAGAGCATCCCATACAAACGAATGCTCCACATGCGGGTTTCACATGCCACCAACTCCACATTCTCAGGCAACTTCAGCGCCACAGCCGTTTTCAGATAGCCCTCAATGCAAAGGCTCTAGACGCAAATATTGGTGTGAGAGCTAATTCAATCAAGGAAACACTGCATGTTGGTGAAGGAGATATTGAAGAAGGATCAGCCGAGTGGTTCTTGTGGGAGAACAACTCCATTTGGCTCACTAACTTCACACACCATCAGGCTTCCAAGCAGCTCTCAAGGAAACTCAGTTTTCACACTCTATGCTTAGTGCCCTTTGAGTTCCTACGACTGAAATGAAGCTTGGTGAGCATCCCACACAAACGAATGCTCCACATGCGGGTTTCACATGCCACCAACTCCACATTCTCAGGCAACTTCAGCGCCACAGCCATTTTCAGATAGCCCTCAATGCAAAGGCTCTAGACGCAAATATTGGTGTGAGAGCTAATTCAATCAAGGAAACACTGCATGTTGGTGAAGGGCATATTGAAGAAGGATCAGCCGAGTGGTTCTTGTGGTAGAACAACTCCATTTGGCTCACTAACTTCAGACACCATCAGGCTTCCAAGCAGCTCTCAAGGAAACTCAGTTTTCACACTCTATGCTTAGTGTCCTTTGAGTGCATTATCTAGGAACGAACCTGGTAGAGCATCCCATACAAACGAATGCTCCACATGCGGGTTTCACATGCCACCAACTCCACATTCACAGGCAACTTCAGCGCCACAGCCGTTTTCAGATAGCCCTCAATGCAAAGGCTCTAGACGCAAATATTGGTGTGAGAGCTAATTCAATCAAGGAGACACTGCATGTTGGTGAAGGAGATATTGAAGAAGGATCAGCCGAGTGTTTCTTGTGGCAGAACAACTCCATTTGGCTCACTAACTTCACACACCATCAGGCTTCCAAGCAGCTCTCAAGGAAACTCAGTTTTCACACTCTATGCTTAGTGCCCTTTGAGTGCCTAGGACTGAAATGAAGCTTGGTGAGCATCCCACACAAACGAATGCTCCACATGCGGGTTTCACGTGCCACCAACTCCACATTCTCAGGCAACTTCAGCGCCACAGCCGTTTTCAGATAGCCCTCAATGCAAAGGCTCTAGACGCAAATATTGGTGTGAGAGCTAATTCAATCAAGGAGACACTGCATGTTGGTGAAGGGCATATTGAAGAAGGATCAGCGGAGTGGTTCTTGTGGGAGAACAACTCCATTTGGCTCACTAACTTCACACACCATCAGGCTTCCAAGCAGCTCTCAAGGAAACTCAGTTTTCACACTCTATGCTTAGTGCCCTTTGAGTGCCTAGGACTGAAATGAAGCTTGGTGAGCATCCCACACAAACGCATGCTCCACATGCGGGTTTCACATGCCACCAACTCAACATTCTCAGGCAACTTCAGCGCCACAGCCATTTTCAGATAGCCCTCAATGCAAAGGCTCTAGACGCAAATATTGGTGTGAGAGCTAATTCAATCAAGGAAACACTGCATGTTGGTGAAGGGCATATTGAAGAAGAATCAGCCGAGTGGTTCTCGTGGTAGAACAACTCCATTTGGCTCACTAACTTCACACACCATCAGGCTTCCAAGCAGCTCTCAAGGAAACTCAGTTTTCACACTCTATGCTTAGTGCCCTTTGAGTGCATTATCTAGGAATGAACCTGGCAGAGCATCCCACACAAACGAATGCTCCACATGCGGGTTTCACATGCCACCAACTCCACATTCTCAGGCAACTTCAGCGCCACAGCCGTTTTCAGATAGCCCTCAATGCAAAGGCTCTAGATGCAAATATTGGTGTGAGAGCTAATTCAATCAAGGAAACACTGCATGTTGGTGAAGGGCATATTGAAGAAGAATCAGCCGAGTGGTTCTTGTGGTAGAACAACTCCATTTGGCTCACTAACTTCACACACCATCAGGCTTCCAAGCAGCTCTCAAGGAAACTCAGTTTTCACACTCTATGCTTAGTGTCCTTTGAGTGCATTATCTAGGAACGAACCTGGTAGAGCATCCCATACAAACGAATGCTCCACATGCGGGTTTCACATGCCACCAACTCCACATTCACAGGCAACTTCAGCGCCACAGCCGTTTTCAGATAGCCCTCAATGCAAAGGCTCTAGACGCAAATATTGGTGTGAGAGCTAATTCAATCAAGGAGACACTGCATGTTGGTGAAGGAGATATTGAAGAAGGATCAGCCGAGTGTTTCTTGTGGGAGAACAACTCCATTTGGCTCACTAACTTCACACACCATCAGGCTTCCAAGCAGCTCTCAAGGAAACTCAGTTTTCACACTCTATGCTTAGTGCCCTTTGAGTGCCTAGGACTGAAATGAAGCTTGGTGAGCATCCCACACAAACGAATGCTCCACATGCGGGTTTCACGTGCCACCAACTCCACATTCTCAGGCAACTTCAGCGCCACAGCCGTTTTCAGATAGCCCTCAATGCAAAGGCTCTAGACGCAAATATTGGTGTGAGAGCTAATTCAATCAAGGAAACACTGCATGTTGGTGAAGGAGGCATATTGAAGAAGGATCAGCTGAGTGGTTCAGGTGAGAGAACAACTCCATTTGGCTCACTAACTTCACACACCATCAGGCTTCCAAGCAGCTCTCAAGGAAACTCAGTTTTCACACTCTATGCTTAGTGCCCTTTGAGAGCCTAGGACGGAAATGAAGCTTGTTGAGCATCCCACACAAACGAATGCTCCACATGCGGGTTTCACGTGCCACCAACTCCACATTCTCAGGCAACTTCAGCGCCACAGCCATTTTCAGATAGCCCTCAATGCAAAGGCTCTAGACGCAAATATTGGTGTGAGAGCTAATTCAATCAAGGAAACACTGCATGTTGGTGAAGGGCATATTGAAGAAGGATCAGCTGAGTGGTTCTTGTGAGAGAACAACTCCATTTGGCTCACTAACTTCACACACCATCAGGCTTCCAAGCAGCTCTCAAGGAAACTCAGTTTTCACACTCTATGCTTAGTGCCCTTTGAGTGCCTAGGACGGAAATGAAGCTTGTTGAGCATCCCACACAAACGAATGCTCCACATGCGGGTTTCACATGCCACCAACTCCACATTCACAGGCAACTTCAGCGCCAGAGCCGTTTTCAGATAGCCCTCAATGCAAAGGCTCTAGACGCAAATATTGGTGTGAGAGCTAATTCAATCAAGGAAACACTGCATGTTGGTGAAGGGCATATTGAAGAATTGTCAGCCGAGTAGTTCTTGTGGTAGAACAACTCCATTTGGCTCACTAACTTCACACACCATCAGGCTTCCAAGCAGCTCTCAAGGAAACTCAGTTTTCACACTCTATGCTTAGTGCCCTTTGAGTGCATTATCTAGGAATGAACCTGGCAGAGCATCCCACACAAACGAATGCTCCACATGCGGGTTTCACATGCCACCAACTCCACATTCTCAGGCAACTTCAGCGCCACAGCCATTTTCAGATAGCCCTCAATGCAAAGGCTCTAGACGCAAATATTGGTGTGAGAGCTAATTCAATCAAGGAAACACTGCATGTTGGTGAAGGGCATATTGAAGAAGGATCAGCCGAGTGGTTCTTGTGGGAGAACAACTCCATTTGGCTCACTAACTTCACACACCATCAGGCTTCCAAGCAGCTCTCAAGGAAACTCAGTTTTCACACTCTATGCTTAGTGTCCTTTGAGTGCATTATCTAGGAACGAACCTGGTAGAGCATCCCACACAAACGAATGCTCCACATGCGGGTTTCACATGCCACCAACTCCACATTCACAGGCAACTTCAGCGCCACAGCCGTTTTCAGATAGCCCTCAATGCAAAGGCTCTAGACGCAAATATTGGTGTGAGAGCTAATTCAATCAAGGAAACACTGCATGTTGGTGAAGGAGATATTGAAGAAGGATCAGCCGAGTGGTTCTTGTGGGAGAACAACTCCATTTGGCTCACTAACTTCACACACCATCAGGCTTCCAAGCAGCTCTCAAGGAAACTCAGTTTTCACACTCTATGCTTAGTGCCCTTTGAGTTCCTACGACTGAAATGAAGCTTGGTGAGCATCCCACACAAACGAATGCTCCACATGCGGGTTTCACATGCCACCAACTCCACATTCTCAGGCAACTTCAGCGCCACAGCCATTTTCAGATAGCCCTCAATGCAAAGGCTCTAGACGCAAATATTGGTGTGAGAGCTAATTCAATCAAGGAAACACTGCATGTTGGTGAAGGGCATATTGAAGAAGGATCAGCCGAGTGGTTCTTGTGGTAGAACAACTCCATTTGGCTCACTAACTTCAGACACCATCAGGCTTCCAAGCAGCTCTCAAGGAAACTCAGTTTTCACACTCTATGCTTAGTGTCCTTTGAGTGCATTATCTAGGAACGAACCTGGTAGAGCATCCCATACAAACGAATGCTCCACATGCGGGTTTCACATGCCACCAACTCCACATTCACAGGCAACTTCAGCGCCACAGCCGTTTTCAGATAGCCCTCAATGCAAAGGCTCTAGACGCAAATATTGGTGTGAGAGCTAATTCAATCAAGGAGACACTGCATGTTGGTGAAGGAGATATTGAAGAAGGATCAGCCGAGTGTTTCTTGTGGCAGAACAACTCCATTTGGCTCACTAACTTCACACACCATCAGGCTTCCAAGCAGCTCTCAAGGAAACTCAGTTTTCACACTCTATGCTTAGTGCCCTTTGAGTGCCTAGGACTGAAATGAAGCTTGGTGAGCATCCCACACAAACGAATGCTCCACATGCGGGTTTCACGTGCCACCAACTCCACATTCTCAGGCAACTTCAGCGCCACAGCCGTTTTCAGATAGCCCTCAATGCAAAGGCTCTAGACGCAAATATTGGTGTGAGAGCTAATTCAATCAAGGAGACACTGCATGTTGGTGAAGGGCATATTGAAGAAGGATCAGCGGAGTGGTTCTTGTGGGAGAACAACTCCATTTGGCTCACTAACTTCACACACCATCAGGCTTCCAAGCAGCTCTCAAGGAAACTCAGTTTTCACACTCTATGCTTAGTGCCCTTTGAGTGCCTAGGACTGAAATGAAGCTTGGTGAGCATCCCACACAAACGCATGCTCCACATGCGGGTTTCACATGCCACCAACTCAACATTCTCAGGCAACTTCAGCGCCACAGCCATTTTCAGATAGCCCTCAATGCAAAGGCTCTAGACGCAAATATTGGTGTGAGAGCTAATTCAATCAAGGAAACACTGCATGTTGGTGAAGGGCATATTGAAGAAGAATCAGCCGAGTGGTTCTCGTGGTAGAACAACTCCATTTGGCTCACTAACTTCACACACCATCAGGCTTCCAAGCAGCTCTCAAGGAAACTCAGTTTTCACACTCTATGCTTAGTGCCCTTTGAGTGCATTATCTAGGAATGAACCTGGCAGAGCATCCCACACAAACGAATGCTCCACATGCGGGTTTCACATGCCACCAACTCCACATTCTCAGGCAACTTCAGCGCCACAGCCGTTTTCAGATAGCCCTCAATGCAAAGGCTCTAGATGCAAATATTGGTGTGAGAGCTAATTCAATCAAGGAAACACTGCATGTTGGTGAAGGGCATATTGAAGAAGAATCAGCCGAGTGGTTCTTGTGGTAGAACAACTCCATTTGGCTCACTAACTTCACACACCATCAGGCTTCCAAGCAGCTCTCAAGGAAACTCAGTTTTCACACTCTATGCTTAGTGTCCTTTGAGTGCATTATCTAGGAACGAACCTGGTAGAGCATCCCATACAAACGAATGCTCCACATGCGGGTTTCACATGCCACCAACTCCACATTCACAGGCAACTTCAGCGCCACAGCCGTTTTCAGATAGCCCTCAATGCAAAGGCTCTAGACGCAAATATTGGTGTGAGAGCTAATTCAATCAAGGAAACACTGCATGTTGGTGAAGGAGATATTGAAGAAGGATCAGCCGAGTGGTTCTTGTGGGAGAACAACTCCATTTGGCTCACTAACTTCACACACCATCAGGCTTCCAAGCAGCTCTCAAGGAAACTCAGTTTTCACACTCTATGCTTAGTGCCCTTTGAGTTCCTACGACTGAAATGAAGCTTGGTGAGCATCCCACACAAACGAATGCTCCACATGCGGGTTTCACATGCCACCAACTCCACATTCTCAGGCAACTTCAGCGCCACAGCCATTTTCAGATAGCCCTCAATGCAAAGGCTCTAGACGCAAATATTGGTGTGAGAGCTAATTCAATCAAGGAAACACTGCATGTTGGTGAAGGGCATATTGAAGAAGGATCAGCCGAGTGGTTCTTGTGGTAGAACAACTCCATTTGGCTCACTAACTTCAGACACCATCAGGCTTCCAAGCAGCTCTCAAGGAAACTCAGTTTTCACACTCTATGCTTAGTGTCCTTTGAGTGCATTATCTAGGAACGAACCTGGTAGAGCATCCCATACAAACGAATGCTCCACATGCGGGTTTCACATGCCACCAACTCCACATTCACAGGCAACTTCAGCGCCACAGCCGTTTTCAGATAGCCCTCAATGCAAAGGCTCTAGACGCAAATATTGGTGTGAGAGCTAATTCAATCAAGGAGACACTGCATGTTGGTGAAGGAGATATTGAAGAAGGATCAGCCGAGTGTTTCTTGTGGCAGAACAACTCCATTTGGCTCACTAACTTCACACACCATCAGGCTTCCAAGCAGCTCTCAAGGAAACTCAGTTTTCACACTCTATGCTTAGTGCCCTTTGAGTGCCTAGGACTGAAATGAAGCTTGGTGAGCATCCCACACAAACGAATGCTCCACATGCGGGTTTCACGTGCCACCAACTCCACATTCTCAGGCAACTTCAGCGCCACAGCCGTTTTCAGATAGCCCTCAATGCAAAGGCTCTAGACGCAAATATTGGTGTGAGAGCTAATTCAATCAAGGAGACACTGCATGTTGGTGAAGGGCATATTGAAGAAGGATCAGCGGAGTGGTTCTTGTGGGAGAACAACTCCATTTGGCTCACTAACTTCACACACCATCAGGCTTCCAAGCAGCTCTCAAGGAAACTCAGTTTTCACACTCTATGCTTAGTGCCCTTTGAGTGCCTAGGACTGAAATGAAGCTTGGTGAGCATCCCACACAAACGCATGCTCCACATGCGGGTTTCACATGCCACCAACTCAACATTCTCAGGCAACTTCAGCGCCACAGCCATTTTCAGATAGCCCTCAATGCAAAGGCTCTAGACGCAAATATTGGTGTGAGAGCTAATTCAATCAAGGAAACACTGCATGTTGGTGAAGGGCATATTGAAGAAGAATCAGCCGAGTGGTTCTCGTGGTAGAACAACTCCATTTGGCTCACTAACTTCACACACCATCAGGCTTCCAAGCAGCTCTCAAGGAAACTCAGTTTTCACACTCTATGCTTAGTGCCCTTTGAGTGCATTATCTAGGAATGAACCTGGCAGAGCATCCCACACAAACGAATGCTCCACATGCGGGTTTCACATGCCACCAACTCCACATTCTCAGGCAACTTCAGCGCCACAGCCGTTTTCAGATAGCCCTCAATGCAAAGGCTCTAGATGCAAATATTGGTGTGAGAGCTAATTCAATCAAGGAAACACTGCATGTTGGTGAAGGGCATATTGAAGAAGAATCAGCCGAGTGGTTCTTGTGGTAGAACAACTCCATTTGGCTCACTAACTTCACACACCATCAGGCTTCCAAGCAGCTCTCAAGGAAACTCAGTTTTCACACTCTATGCTTAGTGTCCTTTGAGTGCATTATCTAGGAACGAACCTGGTAGAGCATCCCATACAAACGAATGCTCCACATGCGGGTTTCACATGCCACCAACTCCACATTCACAGGCAACTTCAGCGCCACAGCCGTTTTCAGATAGCCCTCAATGCAAAGGCTCTAGACGCAAATATTGGTGTGAGAGCTAATTCAATCAAGGAAACACTGCATGTTGGTGAAGGAGATATTGAAGAAGGATCAGCCGAGTGTTTCTTGTGGGAGAACAACTCCATTTGGCTCACTAACTTCACACACCATCAGGCTTCCAAGCAGCTCTCAAGGAAACTCAGTTTTCACACTCTATGCTTAGTGCCCTTTGAGTTCCTACGACTGAAATGAAGCTTGGTGAGCATCCCACACAAACGAATGCTCCACATGCGGGTTTCACATGCCACCAACTCCACATTCTCAGGCAACTTCAGCGCCACAGCCGTTTTCAGATAGCCCTCAATGCAAAGGCTCTAGACGCAAATATTGGTGTGAGAGCTAATTCAATCAAGGAAACACTGCATGTTGGTGAAGGAGATATTGAAGAAGGATCAGCCGAGTGGTTCTTGTGGGAGAACAACTCCATTTGGCTCACTAACTTCACACACCATCAGGCTTCCAAGCAGCTCTCAAGGAAACTCAGTTTTCACACTCTATGCTTAGTGCCCTTTGAGTTCCTACGACTGAAATGAAGCTTGGTGAGCATCCCACACAAACGCATGCTCCACATGCGGGTTTCACATGCCACCAACTCCACATTCTCAGGCAACTTCAGCGCCACAGCCATTTTCAGATAGCCCTCAATGCAAAGGCTCTAGACGCAAATATTGGTGTGAGAGCTAATTCAATCAAGGAAACACTGCATGTTGGTGAAGGCCATATTGAAGAAGGATCAGCCGAGTGGTTCTTGTGGTAGAACAACTCCATTTGGCTCACTAACTTCACACACCATCAGGCTTCCAAGCAGCTCTCAAGGAAACTCAGTTTTCACACTCTATGCTTAGTGCCCTTTGAGTGCCTAGGACTGAAATGAAGCTTGGTGAGCATCCCACACAAACCAATGCTCCACATGCGGGTTACACGTGCCACCAACTCCACATTCTCAGGCAACTTCAGCGCCACAGCCGTTTTCAGATAGCCCTCAATGCAAAGGCTCTAGACGCAAATATTGGTGTGAGAGCTAATTCAACCAAGGAAACACTGCATGTTGGTGAAGGCCATATTGAAGAAGGATCAGCCGTGTAGTTCTTTTGGGAGAACTATTCCATTTGGCTCACTAACTTCACACACCATCAGGCTTCCAAGCAGCTCTCAAGGAAACTCAGTTTTCACACTCTATGCTTAGTGCCCTTTGAGTGCCTAGAACTGAAATGAAGCTTGGTGAGCATCCCACACAAACGAATGCTCCACATGCGGGTTTCACATGCCACCAACTCCACATTCTCAGGCAACTTCAGCGCCACAGCCGTTTTCAGATAGCCCTCAATGCAAAGGCTCTAGACGCAAATATTGGTGTGAGAGCTAATTCAACCAAGGAAACACTGCATGTTGGTGAAGGGCATATTGAAGAAGGATCAGCCGAGTAGTTCTTGTGGGAGAACAACTCCATTTGGCTCACTAACTTCACACACCATCAGGCTTCCAAGCAGCTCTCAAGGAAACTCAGTTTTCACACTCTATGCTTAGTGCCCTTTGAGTGCATTATCTAGGAATGAACCTGGTAGAGCATCCCACACAAACGAATGCTCCACATGCGGGTTTCACATGCCACCAACTCCACATTCACAGGCAACTTCAGCGCCACAGCCGTTTTCAGATAGCCCTCAATGCAAAGGCTCTAGACGCAAATATTGGTGTGAGAGCTAATTCAATCAAGGAAACACTGCATGTTGGTGAAGGGCATATTGAAGAAGGATCAGCCGAGTGGTTCTTGTGGGAGAACAACTCCATTTGGCTCACTAACTTCACACACCATCAGGCTTCCAAGCAGCTCTCAAGGAAACTCAGTTTTCACACTCTATGCTTAGTGTCCTTTGAGTGCATTATCTAGGAACGAACCTGGTAGAGCATCCCATACAAACGAATGCTCCACATGCGGGTTTCACATGCCACCAACTCCACATTCACAGGCAACTTCAGCGCCACAGCCGTTTTCAGATAGCCCTCAATGCAAAGGCTCTAGACGCAAATATTGGTGTGAGAGCTAATTCAATCAAGGAAACACTGCATGTTGGTGAAGGAGATATTGAAGAAGGATCAGCCGAGTGGTTCTTGTGGGAGAACAACTCCATTTGGCTCACTAACTTCACACACCATCAGGCTTCCAAGCAGCTCTCAAGGAAACTCAGTTTTCACACTCTATGCTTAGTGCCCTTTGAGTGCATTATCTAGGAATGAACCTGGTAGAGCATCCCACACAAACGAATGCTCCACATGCGGGTTTCACATGCCACCAACTCCACATTCACAGGCAACTTCAGCGCCACAGCCGTTTTCAGATAGCCCTCAATGCAAAGGCTCTAGACGCAAATATTGGTGTGAGAGCTAATTCAATCAAGGAAACACTGCATGTTGGTGAAGGGCATATTGAAGAAGGATCAGCCGAGTGGTTCTTGTGGCAGAACAACTCCATTTGGCTCACTAACTTCACACACCATCAGGCTTCCAAGCAGCTCTCAAGGAAACTCAGTTTTCACACTCTATGCTTAGTGTCCTTTGAGTGCATTATCTAGAAACGAACCTGGTAGAGCATCCCATACAAACGAATGCTCCACATGCGGGTTTCACATGCCACCAACTCCACATTCACAGGCAACTTCAGCGCCACAGCCGTTTTCAGATAGCCCTCAATGCAAAGGCTCTAGACGCAAATATTGGTGTGAGAGCTAATTCAATCAAGGAGACACTGCATGTTGGTGAAGGGCATATTGAAGAAGGATCAGCCGAGTGGTTCTTGTGGCAGAACAACTCCATGTGGCTCACTAACTTCACACACCATCAGGCTTCCAAGCAGCTCTCAAGGAAACTCAGTTTTCACACTCTATGCTTAGTGCCCTTTGAGTGCCTAGGACTGAAATGAAGCTTGGTGAGCATCCCACACAAACGCATGCTCCACATGCGGGTTTCACATGCCACCAACTCAACATTCTCAGGCAACTTCAGCGCCACAGCCGTTTTCAGATAGCCCTCAATGCAAAGGCTCTAGACGCAAATATTGGTGTGAGAGCTAATTCAATCAAGGAAACACTGCATGTTGGTGAAGGGCATATTGAAGAAGAATCAGCCGAGTGGTTCTTGTGGTAGAACAACTCCATTTGGCTCACTAACTTCACACACCATCAGGCTTCCAAGCAGCTCTCAAGGAAACTCAGTTTTCACACTCTATGCTTAGTGTCCTTTGAGTGCCTAGATCTAGGAACGAACCTGGTAGAGCATCCCATACAAACGAATGCTCCACATGCGGGTTTCACATGCCACCAACTCCACATTCACAGGCAACTTCAGCGCCACAGCCGTTTTCAGATAGCCCTCAATGCAAAGGCTCTAGACGCAAATATTGGTGTGAGAGCTAATTCAATCAAGGAGACACTGCATGTTGGTGAAGGAGATATTGAAGAAGGATCAGCCGAGTGTTTCTTGTGGGAGAACAACTCCATTTGGCTCACTAACTTCACACACCATCAGGCTTCCAAGCAGCTCTCAAGGAAACTCAGTTTTCACACTCTATGCTTAGTGCCCTTTGAGTGCCTAGGACTGAAATGAAGCTTGGTGAGCATCCCACACAAACGAATGCTCCACATGCGGGTTTCACGTGACACCAACTCCACATTCTCAGGCAACTTCAGCGCCACAGCCGTTTTCAGATAGCCCTCAATGCAAAGGCTCTAGACGCAAATATTGGTGTGAGAGCTAATTCAATCAAGGAAACACTGCATGTTGGTGAAGGGCATATTGAAGAAGGATCAGCTGAGTGGTTCTTGTGAGAGAACAACTCCATTTGGCTCACTAACTTCACACACCATCAGGCTTCCAAGCAGCTCTCAAGGAAACTCAGTTTTCACACTCTATGCTTAGTGCCCTTTGAGTGCCTAGGACGGAAATGAAGCTTGTTGAGCATCCCACACAAACGAATGCTCCACATGCGGGTTTCACATGCCACCAACTCCACATTCACAGGCAACTTCAGCGCCACAGCCGTTTTCAGATAGCCCTCAATGCAAAGGCTCTAGACGCAAATATTGGTGTGAGAGCTAATTCAATCAAGGAAACACTGCATGTTGGTGAAGGGCATATTGAAGAAGGATCAGCCGAGTAGTTCTTGTGGGAGAAAAACTCCATTTGGCTCACTAACTTCACACACCATCAGGCTTCCAAGCAGCTCTCAAGGAAACTCAGTTTTCACACTCTATGCTTAGTGCCCTTTGAGTGCCTAGAACTGAAATGAAGCTTGGTGAGCATCCCACACAAACGAATGCTCCACATGCGGGTTACACGTGCCACCAACTCCACATTCTCAGGCAACTTCAGCGCCACAGCCGTTTTCAGATAGCCCTCAATGCAAAGGCTCTAGACGCAAATATTGGTGTGAGAGCTAATTCAACCAAGGAAACACTGCATGTTGGTGAAGGCCATATTGAAGAAGGATCAGCCGAGTAGTTCTTGTGGGAGAACAATTCCATTTGGCTCACTAACTTCACACACCATCAGGCTTCCAAGCAGCTCTCAAGGAAACTCAGTTTTCACACTCTATGCTTAGTGCCCTTTGAGTGCCTAGGACTGAAATGAATCTTGGTGAGCATCCCACACAAATGAATGCTCCACATGCGGGTTTCACATGCCACCAACTCCACATTCTCAGGCAACTTCAGCGCCACAGCCGTTTTCAGATAGCCCTCAATGCAAAGGCTCTAGACGCAAATATTGGTGTGAGAGCTAATTCAACCAAGGAAACACTGCATGTTGGTGAAGGGCATATTGAAGAAGGATCAGCCGAGTAGTTCTTGTGGGAGAACAACTCCATTTGGCTCACTAACTTCACACACCATCAGGCTTCCAAGCAGCTCTCAAGGAAACTCAGTTTTCACACTCTATGCTTAGTGCCCTTTGAGTGCATTATCTAGGAATGAACCTGGTAGAGCATCCCACACAAACGAATGCTCCACATGCGGGTTTCACATGCCACCAACTCCACATTCACAGGCAACTTCAGCGCCACAGCCGTTTTCAGATAGCCCTCAATGCAAAGGCTCTAGACGCAAATATTGGTGTGAGAGCTAATTCAATCAAGGAAACACTGCATGTTGGTGAAGGGGATATTGAAGAAGGATCAGCCGAGTGGTTCTTGTGGGAGAACAACTCCATTTGGCTCACTAACTTCACACACCATCAGGCTTCCAAGCAGCTCTCAAGGAAACTCAGTTTTCACACTCTATGCTTAGTGTCCTTTGAGTGCATTATCTAGGAATGAACCTGGCAGAGCATCCCACACAAACGAATGCTCCACATGCGGGTTTCACATGCCACCAACTCCACATTCACAGGCAACTTCAGCGCCACAGCCGCTTTCAGATAGCCCTCAATGCAAAGGCTCTAGACGCAAATATTGATGTGAGAGCTAATTCAATCAAGGAGACACTGCATGTTGGTGAAGGGGATATTGAAGAAGAATCAGCCGAGTGGTTCTTGTGGGAGAACAACTCCATTTGGCTCACTAACTTCACACACCATCAGGCTTCCAAGCAGCTCTCAAGGAAACTCAGTTGTCACACTCTATGCTTAGTGCCCTTTGAGTGCATTATCTAGGAATGAACCTGGCAGAGCATCCCACACAAACGAATGCTCCACATGCGGGTTTCACATGCCACCAACTCCACATTCTCAGGCAACTTCAGCGCCACAGCCGTTTTCAGATAGCCCTCAATGCAAAGGCTCTAGACGCAAATATTGGTGTGAGAGCTAATTCAATCAAGGAAACACTGCATGTTGGTGAAGGGCATATTGAAGAAGGATCAGCCGAGTGGTTCTTGTGGGAGAACAACTCCATTTGGCTCACTAACTTCACACACCATCAGGCTTCCAAGCAGCTCTCAAGGAAACTCAGTTTTCACACTCTATGCTTAGTGCCCTTTGAGTGCATTATCTAGGAATGAACCTGGTAGAGCATCCCACACAAACGAATGCTCCACATGCGGGTTTCACATGCCACCAACTCCACATTCACAGGCAACTTCAGCGCCACAGCCGTTTTCAGATAGCCCTCAATGCAAAGGCTCTAGACGCAAATATTGGTGTGAGAGCTAATTCAATCAAGGAAACACTGCATGTTGGTGAAGGGCATATTGAAGAAGGATCAGCCGAGTGGTTCTTGTGGGAGAACAACTCCATTTGGCTCACTAACTTCACACACCAACAGGCTTCCAAGCAGCTCTCATGGAAACTCAGTTTTCACACTCTATGCTTAGTGTCCTTTGAGTGCATTATCTAGGAATGAACCTGGTAGAGCATCCCACACAAACGAATGCTCCACATGCGGGTTTCACATGCCACCAACTCCACATTCTCAGGCAACTTCAGCGCCACAGCCGTTTTCAGATAGCCCTCAATGCAAAGGCTCTAGACGCAAATATTAGTGTGAGAGCTAATTCAATCAAGGAGACACTGCATGCTGGTGAAGGGGATATTGAAGAAGGATCAGCCGAGTGGTTCTTGTGGGAGAACAACTCCATTTGGCTCACTAACTTCACACACCATCAGGCTTCCAAGCAGCTCTCAAGGAAACTCAGTTTTCACACTCTATGCTTAGTGCCCTTTGAGTGCATTATCTAGGAATGAACCTGGCAGAGAATCCCACACAAACGAATGCTCCACATGCGGGTTTCACATGCCACCAACTCCACATTCACAGGCAACTTCAGCGCCACAGCCGTTTTCAGATAGCCCTCAATGCAAAGGCTCTAGACGGAAATATTGGTGTGAGAGCTAATTCAATCAAGGAAACACTGCATGATGGTGAAGAGCATATTGAAGAATGATCAGCCGAGTGGTTCTTGTGGGAGAACAACTCCATTTGGCTCACTAACTTCACACACCAACAGGCTTCCAAGCAGATCTCAAGGAAACTCAGTTTCCACACTCTATGCTTAGTGCCCTTTGAGTGCCTAGGACGAAAATGAAGATTGGTGAGCATCCCACACAAACGCATGCTCCACATGCGGGTTTCACATGCCACCAACTCCACATTCACAGGCAACTTCAGCGCCACAGCCATTTTCAGATAGCCCTCAATGCAAAGGCTCTAGACGCAAATATTGGTGTGAGAGCTAATTCAATCAAGGAAACACTGCATGTTGGTGAAGGGCATATTGAAGAAGGATCAGCCGAGTAGTTCTTGTGGGAGAACAACTCCATTTGGCTCACTAACTTCACACACCATCAGGCTTCCAAGCAGCTCTCAAGGAAACTCAGTTTTCACACTCTATGCTTAGTGCCCTTTGAGTGCATTATCTAGGAATGAACCTGGCAGAGCATCCCACACAAACGAATGCTCCACATGCGGGTTTCACATGCCACCAACTCCACATTCACAGGCAACTTCAGCGCCACAGCCGTTTTCAGATAGCCCTCAATGCAAAGGCTCTAGACGCAAATATTGGTGTGAGAGCTAATTCAATCAAGGAAACACTGCATGTTGGTGAAGGGCATATTGAAGAAGGATCAGCCGAGTGGTTCTTGTGGGAGAACAACTCCATTTGGCTCACTAACTTCACACACCATCAGGCTTCCAAGCAGATCTCAAGGAAACTCAGTTTCCACACTCTATGCTTAGTGCCGTTTGAGTGCCTAGGACTGAAATGAAGATTGGTGAGCATCCCACACAAACGAATGCTCCACATGCGGGTTTCACATGCCACCAACTCCACATTCACAGGCAACTTCAGCGCCACAGCCGTTTTCAGATAGCCCTCAATGCAAAGGCTCTAGACGCAAATATTGGTGTGAGAGCTAATTCAATCAAGGAAACACTGCATGTTGGTGAAGGGCATATTGAAGAAGGATCAGCCGAGTGGTTCTTGTGGGAGAACAACTCCATTTGGCTCACTAACTTCACACACCATCAGGCTTCCAAGCAGCTCTCAAGGAAACTCAGTTTTCACACTCTATGCTTAGTGCCCTTTGAGTGCATTATCTAGGAATGAACCTGGTAGAGAATCCCACACAAACGAATGCTCCACATGCGGGTTTCACATGCCACCAACTCCACATTCTCAGGCAACTTCAGCGCCACAGCCGTTTTCAGATAGCCCTCAATGCAAAGGCTCTAGACGCAAATATTGGTGTGAGAGCTAATTCAATCAAGGAAACACTGCATGTTGGTGAAGGGCATATTGAAGCAGGATCAGCCGAGTGGTTCTTGTGGGAGAACAACTCCATTTGGCTCACTAACTTCACACACCATCAGGCTTCCAAGCAGCTCTCAAGGAAACTCAGTTTTCACACTCTATGCTTAGTGTCCTTTGAGTGCATTATCTAGGAACGAACCTGGTAGAGAATCCCACACAAACGAATGCTCCACATGCGGGTTTCACATGCCACCAACTCCACATTCACAGGCAACTTCAGCGCCACAGCCATTTTCAGATAGCCCTCAATGCAAAGGCTCTAGACGCAAATATTGGTGTGAGAGCTAATTCAATCAAGGAAACACTGCATGTTGGTGAAGGGCATATTGAAGAAGGATCAGCCGAGTGGTTCTTGTGGGAGAACAACTCCATTTGGCTCACTAACTTCACACACCATCAGGCTTCCAAGCAGCTCTCAAGGAAACTCAGTTTTCACACTCTATGCTTAGTGCCCTTTGAGTGCATTATCTAGGAATGAACCTGGCAGAGCATCCCACACAAACGAATGCTCCACATGCGGGTTTCACATGCCACCAACTCCACATTCACAGGCAACTTCAGCGCCACAGCCGTTTTCAGATAGCCCTCAATGCAAAGGCTCTAGACGCAAATATTGGTGTGAGAGCTAATTCAATCAAGGAAACACTGCATGATGGTGAAGAGCATATTGAAGAATGATCAGCCGAGTGGTTCTTGTGGGAGAAAAACTCCATTTGGCTCACTAACTTCACACACCAACAGGCTTCCAAGCAGATCTCAAGGAAACTCAGTTTCCACACTCTATGCTTAGTGCCCTTTGAGTGCCTAGGACGGAAATGAAGATTGGTGAGCATCCCACACAAACGAATGCTCCACATGCGGGTTTCACATGCCACCAACTCCACATTCACAGGCAACTTCAGTGCCACAGCCGTTTTCAGATAGCCCTCAATGCAAAGGCTCTAGACGCAAATATTGGTGTGAGAGCTAATTCAATCAAGGAAACACTGCATGTTGGTGAAGGGCATATTGAAGAAGGATCAGCCGAGTGGTTCTTGTGGCAGAACTACTCCATTTGGCTCACTAACTTCACACACCAACAGGCTTCCAAGCAGCTCTCATGGTAACTCAGTTTTCACACTCTATGCTTAGTGTCCTTTGAGTGCATTATCTAGGAATGAACCTGGTAGAGCATCCCACACAAACGAATGCTCCACATGCGGGTTTCACATGCCACCAACTCCACATTCTCAGGCAACTTCAGCGCCACAGCCGTTTTCAGATAGCCCTCAATGCAAAGGCTCTAGACGCAAATATTAGTGTGAGAGCTAATTCAATCAAGGAGACACTGCATGCTGGTGAAGGGGATATTGAAGAAGGATCAGCCGAGTGGTTCTTGTGGGAGAACAACTCCATTTGGCTCACTAACTTCACACACCATCAGGCTTCCAAGCAGCTCTCAAGGAAACTCAGTTTTCACACTCTATGCTTAGTGCCCTTTGAGTGCCTAGGACTGAAATGAAGCTTGGTGAGCATCCCACACAAACGCATGCTCCACATGCGGGTTTCACATGCCACCAACTCCACATTCACAGGCAACTTCAGCGCCACAGCCATTTTCAGATAGCCCTCAATGCAAAGGCTCTAGACGCAAATATTGGTGTGAGAGCTAATTCAATCAAGGAAACACTGCATGTTGGTGAAGGGCATATTGAAGAAGGATCAGCCGAGTAGTTCTTGTGGGAGAACAACTCCATTTGGCTCACTAACTTCACACACCATCAGGCTTCCAAGCAGCTCTCAAGGAAACTCAGTTTTCACACTCTATGCTTAGTGCCCTTTGAGTGCATTATCTAGGAATGAACCTGGCAGAGCATCCCACACAAACGAATGCTCCACATGCGGGTTTCACATGCCACCAACTCCACATTCACAGGCAACTTCAGCGCCACAGCCGTTTTCAGATAGCCCTCAATGCAAAGGCTCTAGACGCAAATATTGGTGTGAGAGCTAATTCAATCAAGGAAACACTGCATGTTGGTGAAGGGCATATTGAAGAAGGATCAGCCGAGTGGTTCTTGTGGGAGAAAAACTCCATTTGGCTCACTAACTTCACACACCAACAGGCTTCCAAGCAGATCTCAAGGAAACTCAGTTTCCACACTCTATGCTTAGTGCCCTTTGAGTGCCTAGGACGGAAATGAAGATTGGTGAGCATCCCACACAAACGAATGCTCCACATGCGGGTTTCACATGCCACCAACTCCACATTCACAGGCAACTTCAGTGCCACAGCCGTTTTCAGATAGCCCTCAATGCAAAGGCTCTAGACGCAAATATTGGTGTGAGAGCTAATTCAATCAAGGAAACACTGCATGTTGGTGAAGGGCATATTGAAGAAGGATCAGCCGAGTGGTTCTTGTGGTAGAACATCTCCATTTGGCTCACTAACTTCACACACCATCAGGCTTCCAAGCAGCTCTCAAGGAAACTCAGTTTTCACACTCTATGCTTAGTGTCCTTTGAGTGCATTATCTAGGAACGAACCTGGTAGAGAATCCCACACAAACGAATGCTCCACATGCGGGTTTCACATGCCACCAACTCCACATTCACAGGCAACTTCAGCGCCACAGCCATTTTCAGATAGCCCTCAATGCAAAGGCTCTAGACGCAAATATTGGTGTGAGAGCTAATTCAATCAAGGAAACACTGCATGTTGGTGAAGGGCATATTGAAGAAGGATCAGCCGAGTGGTTCTTGTGGGAGAACAACTCCATTTGGCTCACTAACTTCACACACCATCAGGCTTCCAAGCAGCTCTCAAGGAAACTCAGTTTTCACACTCTATGCTTAGTGCCCTTTGAGTGCATTATCTAGGAATGAACCTGGCAGAGCATCCCACACAAACGAATGCTCCACATGCGGGTTTCACATGCCACCAACTCCACATTCACAGGCAACTTCAGCGCCACAGCCGTTTTCAGATAGCCCTCAATGCAAAGGCTCTAGACGCAAATATTGGTGTGAGAGCTAATTCAATCAAGGAAACACTGCATGATGGTGAAGAGCATATTGAAGAATGATCAGCCGAGTGGTTCTTGTGGGAGAACAACTCCATTTGGCTCACTAACTTCACACACCAACAGGCTTCCAAGCAGATCTCAAGGAAACTCAGTTTCCACACTCTATGCTTAGTGCCCTTTGAGTGCCTAGGACGGAAATGAAGATTGGTGAGCATCCCACACAAACGAATGCTCCACATGCGGGTTTCACATGCCACCAACTCCACATTCTCAGGCAACTTCAGCGCCACAGCCGTTTTCAGATAGCCCTCAATGCAAAGGCTCTAGACGCAAATATTGGTGTGAGAGCTAATTCAATCAAGGAAACACTGCATGTTGGTGAAGGGCATATTGAAGAAGGATCAGCCGAGTGGTTCTTGTGGGAGAACAACTCCATTTGGCTCAGTAACTTCACACACCAACAGGCTTCCAAGCAGCTCTCAAGGAAACTCAGTTTTCACACTCTATGCTTAGTGTCCTTTGAGTGCATTATCTAGGAATGAACCTGGTAGAGTATCCCACACAAACGAATGCTCCACATGCGGGTTTCACATGCCACCAACTCCACATTCACAGGCAACTTCAGCGCCACAGCCGTTTTCAGATAGCCCTCAATGCAAAGGCTCTAGACGCAAATATTGCTGTGAGAGCTAATTCAATCAAGGAGACACTGCATGTTGGTGAAGGGCATATTGAAGAAGGATCAGCCGAGTGGTTCTTGTGGGAGAACAACTCCATTTGGCTCACTAACTTCACACACCATCAGGCTTCCAAGCAGCTCTCAAGGAAACTCAGTTTTCACACTCTATGCTTAGTGCCCTTTGAGTGCCTAGAACTGAAATGAAGCTTGGTGAGCATCCCACACAAACGCATGCTCCACATGCGGGTTTCACATGCCACCAACTCCACATTCACAGGCAACTTCAGCGCCACAGCCGTTTTCAGATAGCCCTCAATGCAAAGGCTCTAGACGCAAATATTGGTGTGAGAGCTAATTCAATCAAGGAAACACTGCATGTTGGTGAAGGGCATATTGAAGAAGGATCAGCCGAGTGGTTCTTGTGGGAGAACAACTCCATTTGGCTCACTAACTTCACACACCATCAGGCTTCCAAGCAGCTCTCAAGAAAACTCAGTTTTCACACTCTATGCTTAGTGCCTTTGAGTGCCTAGGACTGAAATGAAGCTTGGTGAGCATCCCACACAAACGAATGCTCCACATGCGGGTTTCACATGCAACCAACTCCACATTCACAGGCAACTTCAGTGCTACAGCCGTTTTCAGATAGCCCTCAATGCAAAGGCTCTAGACGCAAATATTGGTGTGAGAGCTAATTCAATCAAGGAAACACTGCATGTTGGTGAAGGGCATATTGAAGAAGGATCAGCCGAGTGGTTCTTGTGGGAGAACAACTCCATTTGGCTCACTAACTTTACACACCATCAGGCTTCCAAGCAGCTCTCAAGGAAACTCAGTTTTCACACTCTATGCTTAGTGCCCTTTGAGTGCATTATCTAGAAATGAACCTGGTAGAGCATCCCACGCAAACGAATGCTCCACATGCGGGTTTCACATGCCACCAACTCCACATTCTCAGGCAACTTCAGCGCCACAGCCGTTTTCAGATAGCCCTCAATGCAAAGGCTCTAGACGCAAATATTGGTGTGAGAGCTAATTCAATCAAGGAAACACTGCATGTTGGTGAAGGGCATATTGAAGAAGGATCATCCGAGTGGTTCTTGTGGGAGAACAACTCCATTTGGCTCACTAACTTCACACGCCATCAGGCTTCCAAGCAGCTCTCAAGGAAACTCAGTTTTCACACTCTGTGCTTAGTGCCCTTTGAGTGCCTAGGACTGAAATGAAACTTGGTGAGCATCCCACACAAACGAATGCTCCATGTTGTGGGCTAAGGAGTTGATTTACATTCCTTAAGCTGAGCACTCAGGAACCGGGCCTAAGGCAGTAGCACCTAGCCTTTTCAGACTCATTGGCGTCCTTTTGTCCTGTTGATGGGCTTGGGGGAAGAGGAGATAATATGGTAATAAAGAGGCTTGTGGAGAGAAGGCTGGGAGGAGATGGCTCCCAGCACTTCTAACACCATCATGGTCTCCGTGTGTCGGTGCTTTTTGCTCGGACATTCGCCGTGCCTACTATGTCGGCTCAGCTAGCCGCGACAAATGGCGCCGTAACGTGGGGCTTGGCACAGCGCAAAGGACGTCCGAGGGACCCCTGGAACTACGAAGGTAAGGAATTAAGTAATTAGGAATTAAGGGATTTTGAATTAAGAATTTGGAATTTGGGAATTTTGCAGGGGCATAACTGATTTAATCCCCAGACCCTCTCCCTGTGCTATGGCACGAGGGACAATCTGAGGGACCCCTGGAACTCTGGAGGGGCAAATTAATCTCATCCCCAGACCTTCTCCCCATTCAGGGGTACGAGGGTCAATCTGAGGGACCCCGGAAATCCGGAGGCAAGTTTAGGATTTAACTCTAGAGGGGCATAATTAATTTCATCCCCAGACCTTCTCCCCGTCTTGGGGCACGAGGGACAATCTGAGGGACCCCGGAAATCTCGAGGCAGGTTTTATAATTTTTGCAGGGGCATAAGTAAAATTTATCATGGGGCAAGAACTCTCTAAAATGCAAGTAATTAAGGGAATCTGAGATCTGCTCCAGTCACAAGGCACCGACACTAAGCTTAAGGCCTCGCAGAGTTTTTTTGAAACTGTCTGTGATGTATTCCCATGGTTTGCTTTCATTGTAGTCATCTTTTTTCTCTGGTGCTTGCTAAATATTGCTTGGTCATCCCGTCAAGCAGTGGTGGAAGCCCGCCGTAAGAAATTGTCTGTTAAAAGTAGGAGACAGCTGCAAACCAGGGTAAATAAGGAGAAGGAACCCCAGACAAGACAAGGTCTGGAGAAAGTGCGTGAAGGAGATTTGTGGTCCTCTTCTGAGGAGGCTGAGGAGGAAAAGGATGGAAGTGAGTTTGCTGAGGATCCTCCACCTGTAGAGCGTGTGCCAAACAAACGTCCCTCTTGGACAGGCACAGAGCTCTCTGCGCCGCCTGAGCCATTGGCGCCATCATGTCTGAGCACAGTTATAAAAGGTTTACAAGAGCAACTTCAGCGCCTCTCCCTTCTGTTGAGGCAGGAACAAAGTGGATGCACTGTTAGGGCTTGTGCTGGACCCCCGCTTTCAACTTCTCTTTCAGCTGTGGAACGTGCGGTAAAGCAAGCACAGGAGCAGGGAGACTCTGAGGCAGCTACCCTTGCTAGGCGCTTTACCTTCCCAGTAGTTGAGATAGAGAATCAGCAGGGGCAGAGAATTAGACAGCACCTGGCACTGTCCTTTAAGGACATAAAGAGTCTGAGGGACGCTGTTGCCACGTATGGTCCACCGGCCCCCTTTACTGTTTCCATGATTGAAGCCTTAGCACCTAACAATTTGACTCCAGCCGATTGGAAACAGCTCTGTAAGGCTACTCTGGATGGGGGTGATTTTCTAATGTGGAAATCTGAGTTCTTTGAGCTTTGCCTTGACACAGCACGGCAAAATAACCAGGCAGGCTTTCCTGAGAGAAATCATGATATGTTGACAGGAGAGGGGAATTTTGCTAATGTACAGGATCAGATTAATTATGACCCAGGGGTTTATGCACAGACCGCTGCTGCTGCAGTGAGGGCCTGGAAGTCTTTATCACCTAAGGGCTCGCTACATTTACATCTCTCTAAAATTGTCCAAGGCCCGGACGAGCCTTACCAGGCATTTGTAGATCGCCTACTGGTAACTGCAGATAGGGTATTTGGTGATGCAGATCAAGCCATGCCTTTTGTAAAGCAACTAGCATATGAAAATGCCAACAAGTGGTGCCAGGAAGCAATTAGACCTTGGAAGCATGAGCCCCTTAACACGTATCTTAAACTTTGTAAGGACATTGGGGAAGGACAGATAATGGGTGCAGCCATTGCAGAGGCATTGCGTGGTGGCACAACCATGGCTTGGGAGCTCGCCCAAAACAAGGATGTTTTAAATGTGGCCGGCTAGGGCATATCCACCGGAACTGCCCACTCCAAGGTTGTACACAGGCTGCTAATATGGACAGGCAGTCCCCAGGAGTTTGCCCTCGATGCCAACGTGGGAAACATTGGGCAAATGAATGCAGGTCCAAGACAGACATCTCCAGGCAGCCATCTGTGCCGGGAAACGGGAGCAGGGGCCAGCTCTGGGTCCCACAAGCACCAATGTACGGGGCAGCGATTCAGTTTGTTCCTCAGGGACAAAGGCCATTCATGACCTTGTCCAAGGGAGCCCAGGCAGCGGAGGATGGGACCTCCATACCACCTCCTACATAGTATTGACACCCCAAATGGGGGTACAGGCTATTCCTACAGGAGTTTATGGACCACTACCCCCTGACACTGTAGGGCTTCTGCTGGGATGTAGCAGCACGGCCTTGAAAGGAGTTCACATTACCCCAGGAGTGATTGATGCAGACTATACAGGAGAAATTAAAGTTTTAGCCAGTGTTCATGCTAGAGTTGCAGTTTTGCCCCAGGGGGCACAAATAGCACAGTTAGTGCTGCTCCCCACAGTGAAGTCAGATAATGCTTGCAGGCCTGGACAGAAGAAAGCAGGGTTTGATTCCAGTGGTGAAGCCTCTGTTTCTTGGGTCGCTGATATGGCAGGCCGCTCTACTTTGGAGTTGAGTATAGAAGGAAAGAAATTTACTGGGTTTTTAGACACTGGTGCTGACACCACTCTTATTTCACAGAAATATTGGCCCCCAGGTTGGCCTGTTACACCCACCATGACCACTTTGCAAGGATTGGGGATTACCCAAAGCCCCCTAGCTAGCTCCAGGCCTCTAGCCTGGAGGGATAAGGAAGGAAATGGTGGCCATGTTACCCCCTATGTAGTACCAGGTCTGCCAGTTAATTTGTGGGGGAGAGATGTTTTGCAACAAATGGGGGCAGTATTAGTATCTGGTCAGGAATTAGCTATGCAGCAGATGGAGAGGTACGGCTACATTCCGGGAAAAGGTATAGGAAGAAAGCTGCAAGGAATTACTCAACCAATCTCCGTGGAACATAGGAAGGACCCCTTGACTGGTAAGTGGCTAGGCCCAGATCCTGTCCTCATTTGGGGGCGAGGATCAGTTTGTGTTTTCCCAGAAAATGAAAATGGTCCGAGGTGGATTCCTGAGAGGCTTGTCCGGCAAGCTTCTGCTGCAGAGTCTTGTGAAAGCTCGGATACTGGACAAGATGATGGCATTTGAGTCGGAAGATCGACGGGACAAGCAAGTATATTAGGCTTTTATATTTAACATAAGTATATCAGTATTTTGTCGCTGTTCTGCAGCGTGTTCCCTGACTGATGGCAAAGCCGAAGTTTATCAGTGGCTTTGGACTTTGTTCTCTGAGAGCTATGTGGGATGGGGGAGGAAGTATTGAGCCTTGCTATTACCCATCCGTGCTTTGATTTGAAACTCCTTTTGTTAGGTTTATATTTTCCCCACCTTGTCTTGGATTCACCTGAGCATGTCTCTCCCAGGACAAATGCTTATCTTAACAGGTACTTACTTCCCCAACAGACAAGGGTGACATTTGCATTTCTATTCCCCACCTGAAGCCTCAGCCAACTTCTCCAGGCATTGCCAAGGAGGAGGGCTTCAGACTGGCCTCTTTATCATTTGAAAGGGACCTAGGAAGTTGGCCAGTGATACCTTTCTGGCCTTTTGTCCCAAGGCCAGGTACCTTGGAACCAGGAATTTTCTTTGTTTTTGGAGAAACAGATTTGAGACGGAACTTTAAAAAATGTTCTTCCCACCATGAATACAGGTTTTTCTCTCTTGTTTTTCCTCCCGCCACTATGGCAGAGGATTAGTTCCTTCTTTCCTCTGAACCTGAGGACTCGCTCTTGTGAGTGAACCTTAGCTCTTGAATTTGAAGCTTGTGTTTGCTTGTGTTATCCCTATGCTTCTTTCTTAAGTACAGGAGATGCCTCTGAAAGGAATGACACCAAGTTCCAGTGCACCCTGACAGCATGCTGGAATGGCAATCGCGATTCTGCTGTTATCTTGCAGCTGCCCTGAATCCCGCCTGTGCCTGTTGGGACTGACGGAGAGGCCTATGTTGGTCTGATAATAAAAGAGACTTTGGCATAACGGCGACCATCAGAGCCAGTACGTCAACAGCCACTACCACCAGCTACCGTGGTGACAGTGAACAAGCTCGCAGAACAGACTGCCAGAGTTATGGAACAACAGGACTTTACTGATGAACATGAGCGGGTGGGCATGCTTATGCTGGACTATGGGTTGATTTGTTGGAAAAGAAATAGCAAATGCTGTTAGAATTGGTCTAGGCCTCCTGTAACCCATCGTATGCCTTTCTGTTGTATTGTATGCATTTCTGTTTTATCATCTGTGCAAGTGCAAATTGTTTTCCCAAGACTGGGAACTGCTGTCTACTCATTGCTACTGAGCTAAGTTACTCCTAAGATCATGGCCTCTTGCCTCCCATTGTGCCTTTTATGTATGTTTCACCTGTGAAGTGCTTTGTTTTCCCAAGCCCGGAAACTGGTGTTTGCTCTTTGCTACTGAGCTGATATTCACTCCCAGCCTTGGAACAGGGTTACCAGCTTCCCCAAGTATGGTTTGAGCAGCTGCAGCAGACAAGGCGTTGAATGGCAGTCAGTGACGGGTAAGATGGACCGGGAACTGACCAACCTAGGACAGGGTCTCCGTCATGCTACGGAGGTTCCCGATGACGGGTAAGGCTGATAACCTGAGAGTCCACAACCTAAGACAGGCACATTCAAATCTGCTTTAATACAGAAGGGGGAATATGTTGTCTGCTGAGGAGTTGATTTACATTCCTTAAGCTGAGCACTCAGGAATCCGGCCTAGGGCAGTAGCACCTAGCCTTTGCAGACTCATTGGCATCCTATTGTCCTGTTGATGGGCTTGGGGGAAAGAGGAGATAATATGGTAATAAAGAGGCTGTGGAGGGATGATTCAGAGAGAGACGGCTCCCAGCACTTCTAACACCATCATGGTCCCAGTGTGTCGGTGCTTTTCGCTGGGACATTCACCGTGCCTATTATGTCAGCTCAGCTAGCGGCGACAGCACATATGTCTGAAAGTGGCTATGACACCTAGGGAAGATAGTGTGGTGGTGAATGGCAACTGCCCGAAGCAGCAGCACAGCTCTTCCAGTGCCAAAACAACTCCACCTGCCTCATGCACTTCACATACCATCAGCTGTCCTGGCAGCTATTTGGAAACCCTGTTTGCTCACTTCCGGTCCCATGCCCATTGAGCCCAGTGGGATGGAATCAAGCAGCTTGAGCACCCACACAAAACTAACATGCAGCTCCTCACTCAACGTGCTCAAAACTCCACAGCCAAACACAAGTTCAGAGCCCAAGGCATTTCCCGCTGCCATGGAAACCAAGTGCTCTGGCAGCACATATGTCTGAAAGTGGCTATGACACCTAGGGAAGGTAGTGTGGTGGTGAATGGCAACTGCCCGAAGCAGCAGCACAGCTCTTCCAGTGCCAAAACAACTCCACCTGCCTCATGCACTTCACATACCATCAGCTGTCCTGGCAGCTATCTAGGAAACCCTGTTTGGTCACTTCCGGTCCCATGCCCATTGAGCACAGTCGGATGGAATCAAGCAGCTTGAGCACCCACACAAAACTAACATGGACCTCCTCACTCAACACGCTCAAAACTCCACAGCCAAAGACAAGTTCAGGCCCAATGCCATTTCGCTCTGCCATGGAAACCAAGTGCTCTGGCAGCACATATGTCTGAAAGTGGCTATGACACCTAGGGAAGATAGTGTGGTGGTGAATGGCAACTGCCCGAAGCAGCAGCACAGCTCTTCCAGTGCCAAAACAACTCCACCTGCCTCATGAACTTCACATACCATCAGCTGTCCTGGCAGCTATCTAGGAAACCCTGTTTGCTCACTTCCGGTCCCATGCCCATTGAGCCCAGTGGGATGGAATCAAGCAGCTTGAGCACCCACACAAAACTAACATGGAGTTCCTCACTCAAGGTGCTCAAAACTCCACAGCCAAAGACAAGTTCAGCGCCCAAGCCATTTCCCGCTGCCATGGAAACCAAGTGCTCTGGCAGCACATATGTCTGAAAGTGGCTATGACACCTAGGGAAGGGAGTGTGGTGGTGAATGGCAACTGCCCGAAGCAGCAGCACAGCTCTTCCAGTGCCAAAACAACTCCACCTGCCTCATGCACTTCACATACCATCAGCTGTCCTGGCAGCTATCTAGGAAACCATGTTTGCTCACTTTCGGTCCCATGCCCATTGAGCCCAGTGGGATGGAATCAAGCAGCTTGAGCACCCACACAAAACTAACATGCAGCTCCTCACTCATGTCGCTCAAAACTCCACAGCCAAAGACAAGTTCAGCGCCCAAGCCATTTCCCGCTGCCATGGAAACCAAGTGCTCTGGCAGCACATATGTCTGAAAGTGGCTATGACACCTAGGGAAGGTAGTGTGGTGGTGAATGGCAACTGCCCGAAGCAGCAGCACAGCTCTTCCAGTGCCAAAACAACTCCACCTGCCTCATGCACTTCACATACCATCAGCTGTCCTGGCAGCTATCTAGGAAACCCTGTTTGCTCACTTCCGGTCCCATTCCCATTGAGCCCAGTGGGATGGAATCAAGCAGCTTGAGCACCCACACAAAACTAACATGGAGCTCCTCACTCTAGGCGCTCAAAGCTGCACAGCCAAAGACAAGTTCAGAGCCCAAGTTGATGGGGGCCATGCAGTAGGTGTGTATAACACGAAGGTGTGAAGAGAACAGCTCCCTGACTGGCAGGGCCCGGGGAGCTACCAGCTGCTTAGCAGGGCTAAATGGATTCATCTCTGACCAACCTGACGCAGTTTTCACTCCCCCTCGCATGGACTCTCAACCACCCCACTATGTAATCTATTGAGGCATTGTCTACCCCTGTGAGATGGCTTTTACAACCAACATGAGCTTAAGAGTTAATGTTACTGAGGATGTCCTGGTGAGTGGGCCTTTAACTACACACAGGAGTATAATTAAGTCTGTGCTGTTTACCCATTGCCGTAAAATCTGGCCCAGATATTTAGCATGCTTTCTAGGGAATGGCTTGATAAGAGGAACCCTAAAAGTTATCCTGTTACTGTGACCCTAAAGGTCATTCTGCTATGACAAAGAATATAGTTACTGTGACCCTAAAGGCCATCCTGCTATGACGAAGAATATAGCTACTGTAACCCTGAAGCCTATCCTGCTAAGGCAAAAAAATGTAGTTACTGTGGTCTTAAAAGTTAGCCTGTCCTTGCAATTCTTTAGAATATAGAAAATGTAGCTGTTTTAGTTGTTTTCATAAATTTTTAGCTAGAGGAAATATAGGGTGATTTCACTAACATCATAAAGAGATATTTTTGATTATTGTTTGATCACTTATGAAGTTGTAGAGCCTGTAGTTGTAGAGGAATGTAATGTTTATAACTTTTTGTCTTAGATCTTCATGTTTTTTCTCTTTTGATGTATTTCTCCCATTTAGTGATAGATAAGTTGTAGAACAAGAATTGTATTAGGAGTGTATTACCGCATAAGATGTGTTGTCTACTGAAAAACTCTTGGTTGCAACGTTGGAATGGATAATGCCTTGCCTAATACTGAAACAATTTGTAGAATTGTCTTTGGAAACACTTGCTCATCCATTGTAGAGTTGAAACTTAAATAGAGTAACTTAGCTCATTGCTAACTGCAATTCTTTCCGCCGTTTTTACCCTTGCTTACTTGTTTGGTTAACAAACTGTGAGCTTACAGACCTATGGCCAACTAATGTCAATAACCCTGATCCCCACAGACCAAGGCCCCAGTCCTTTTAACTCATACATAATTCAAGGTAGGGGTCTGGTTGACATAGATGGCGCCTAGGTTATAGCCTAGACCTGAGGAGAGCAGATGAAGACTGGCAAGCCAAGATAAGCAAGGAATGTGGAATCCTTCCTCAATCATTTCTCAAGAAGTTGCAAATTGTGCCACCCTGAAGCTATGTTATTATGCCCCTAAGAAAAAACTTTGTACTGCTTCTGTATAAATAAAGCGGACAGCTTTCTCACGTTGTCCACTACGATCAAGGAATCTGGTGGTCCGTCTCCTTCTTTCTCTTTTCACGCCTCATCCACGCACCCTTCCCTAGTTCCGAACCTCTGCTGGAGCTGGACTCTGGCACCAAGGAATTTCCCGCTGCCATGGAAACCAAGTGCTCTGGCAGCACATATGTCTGAAAGTGGCTATGACACCTATTGAAGGTAGTGTGGTGGTGAATGGCAACTGCCCGAAGCAGCAGCACAGCTCTTCCAGTGCCAAAACAACTCCACTTGCCTCATGCACTTCACATACCATCAGCTGTCCTGGCAGCTATCTAGGAAACCCTGTTTGCTCACTTCCGGTCCCATGCCCATTGAGCCCAGTGGGATGGAATCAAGCAGCTTAAGCACCCACACAAAACTAAAATGGACCTCCTCACTGAAGGCGCTCAAAACTCCACAGCCAAAGACAAGTTCAGGGCCAAAGCCATTTCCCGCTGCCATGGAAACCAAGGGCTCTGGCAGCACATAGGTCTGCAAGTGGCTATGACACCTATTGAAGGTAGTGTGGTGGTGAATGGCAACTGCCGGAAGCAGCAGCACAGCTCTTCCAGTGCCAAAACAACTCCACCTGCCTCATGCACTTCACATACCATCAGCTGTCCTGACAGCTATCTAGGAAACCCTGTTTGCTCACTTCCGGTCCAATGCCCATTGAGCCCAGTGGGATAGAATCAAGCAGCTTGAGCACCCACACAAAACTAACATGGAGCTCCTCACTCAAGGCGCTCAAAACTCCACAGCCAAAGACAAGTTCAGGGCCAAAGCCATTTCCCGCTGCCATGGAAACCAAGGGCTCTGGCAGCACATATGTCTGAAAGTGGCTATGACACCTAGGGAAGGTAGTGTGGTGGTGAATGGCAACTGCCCGAAGCAGCAGCACAGCTCTTCCAGTGCCAAAACAACTCCTCCTGCCTCATGCACTTCACATACCATCAGCTGTCCTGCCAGCTATCTAGGAAACCCTGTTTGCTCACTTCCGGTCCCATGCCCATTGAGCCCAGTGGGATGGAATCAAGCAGCTTGAGCACCCACACAAAACTAACGTGGAGCTCCTCACTCAAGGCGCTCAAAACTCCACAGCCAAAGACAAGTTCAGGGCCCAAGCCATTTCCCGCTGCCATGGAAACCAAGGGCTCTGGCAGCACATATGTCTGCAAGAGGCTATGACACCTAGGGAAGGTAGTGTGGTGGTGAATGGCAACTGCCCGAAGCAGCAGCACAGCTCTTCCAGTGCCAAAACAACTCCACCTGCCTCATGCACTTCACATACCATCAGCTGTCCTGGCAGCTATCTAGGAAACCCTGTTTGCTCACTTCCGGTCCCATGCCCATTGAGCCCAGTGGGATGGAATCAAGCAGCTTGAGCACCCACACAAAACTAACATGCAGCTCCTCACTCAAGGCGCTCAAAACTCCACAGCCAAAGACAAGTTCAGGGCCAAAGCCATTTCCCTCTGCCATGGAAACCAAGTGCTCTGGCAGTACATATGTCTGAAAGTGGCTATGACACCTAGGGAAGGTAGTGTGGTGGTGAATGGCAACTGCCCGAAGCAGCAGCACAGCTCTTCCAGTGCCAAAACAACTCCACCTGCCTCATGCACTTCACATACCATCAGCTGTCCTGGCAGCTATCTAGGAAACCCTGTTTGGTCACTTCCGGTCCCATGCCCATTTTGCCCAGTGGGATAGAATCAAGCAGCTTGAGCACCCACACAAAACTAATATGGAGCTGCTCACTCAAGGCGCTCAAAACTCCACAGCCAAAGGCAAGTTCAGGGCCCAAGCCATTTCCCGCTGCCATGGAAACCAAGGGCTCTGGCAGCACATATGTCTGAAAGTGGCTATGACACCTAGGGAAGGTAGTGTGGTGGTGAATGGCAACTGCCCGAAGCAGCAGCACAGCTCTTCCAGTGCCAAAACAACTCCACCTGCTTCCTGCACTTCACATACCATTAGCTGTCCTGGCAGCTATCTAGGAAACCCTGTTTGCTCACTTCCGGTCCCATGCCCATTGAGCCCAGTGGGATGGAATCAAGCAGCTTGAGCACCCACACAAAACCAATATGGAGCTCCTCACTCAACGCGCTCAAAGCTCCACAGCCAAAGACAAGTTCAGGGCCAAAGCCATTTCCCGCTGCCATGGAAACCAAGTGCTCTGGCAGCACATATGTCTGAAAGTGGCTATGACACCTATTGAAGGTAGTGTGGTGGTGAATGGCAACTGCCCGAAGCAGCAGCACAGCTCTTCCAGTGCCAAAACAACTCCACCTGCCTCATGCACTTCACATACCATCAGCTGTCCTGGCAGCTATCTAGGACAACCTGTTTGCTCACTTCTGGTCCCATGCCCATTGAGCCCAGTGGGATGGAATCAAGCAGCTTGAGCACCAACACAAAACTAATATGGAGCTTCTCACTCAAGGCGCTCAAAACTCCACAGCCAAAGACAAGTTCAGAGCCCAAGCCATTTCCCGCTGCCATGGAAACCAAGTGCTCTGGCAGCACATATGTCTGAAAGTGGCTATGACACCTAGGGAAGGTAGTGTGGTGGTGAATGGCAACTGCTCGAAGCAGCAGCACAGCTCTTCCAGTGCCAAAACAACTCCACCTGCCTCATGCACTTCACATACCATCAGCTGTCCTGCCAGCTATCTAGGAAACCCTGTTTGGTCACTTCTGGTCCAATGCCCATTGAGCCCAGTGGGATGGAATCAAGCAGCTTGAGCACCCACACAAAACTAACATGGAGCTCCTCACTCAACGCGCTCAAAGCTCCACAGCCAAAGACAAGTTCAGGGCCAAAGCCATTTCCCGCTGCCATGGAAACCAAGTGCTCTGGCAGCACATATGTCTGAAAGTGGCTATGACACCTAGGGAAGGGAGTGTGGTGGTGAATGGCAACTGCCCGAAGCAGCAGCACAGCTCTTCCAGTGCCAAAACAACTCCACCTGCCTCATGCACTTCACATACCATCAGCTGTTCTGGCAGCTATCTAGAAAACCCTGTTTGCTCACTTCCGGTCCCATGCCCATTGAGCCCAGTGGGATGGAATCAAGCAGCTTGAGCACCCACACAAAACCAATATGGAACTCCTCACTCAACGCGCTCAAAGCTCCACAGCCAAAGACAAGTTCAGGGCCAAACCATTTCCTGCTGCCATGGAAACCAAGGGCTCTGGCAGCACATATATCTGAAAGTGGCTATGACACCTAGGGAAGGTAGTGTGGTGGTGAATGGCAACTGCCCGAAGCAGCAGCACAGCTCTTCCAGTGCCAAAACAACCCCACCTGCCTCATGCACTTCACATACCATCAGCTGTCCTGCAGCTATATAGGAAACCCTGTTTGCTCACTTCCGGTCCAATGCCCATTGAGCCCAGTGGGATGGAATCAAGCAGCTTGAGCACCCACACAAAACTAACATGCAGCTCCTCACTCATGGCACTCAAAACTCCACAGCCAAAGACAAGTTCAGGGCCAAAGCCATTTCCCGCTGCCATGGAAACCAAGTGCTCTGGCAGCACATATGTCTGAAAGTGGCTATGACACCTAGGAAGGGTAGTGTGGTGGTGAATGGCAACTGCCCGAAGGAGCAGCACAGCTCTTCCAGTGCCAAAACAACTCCACCTGCCTCATGCACTTCACATACCATCAGCTGTTCTGGCAGCTATCTAGGAAACCCTGTTTGCTCACTTTCGGTCCCATGCCCATTGAGTCCAGTGGGATGGAATCAAGCAGCTTGAGCACCCACACAAACCTAACATGGAGCTCCTCACTCAACGTGCTCAAAGCTCCACAGCCAAACACAAGTTCAGGGCCAAAGCCATTTCCCTCTGCCATGGAAACCAAGTGCTCTGGCAGCACATATGTCTGAAAGTGGCTATGACACCTATTGAAGGTAGTGTGGTGGTGAATGGCAACTGCCCGAAGCAGCAGCACAGCTCTTCCAGTGCCAAAACAACTCCACCTGCCTCATGCACTTCACATACCATCAGCTGTCCTGGCAGCTATCTAGGAAACCCTGTTTGCTCACTTGCGGTCCCATGCCCATTGAGCCCAGTGGGATGGAATCAAGCAGCTTGAGCACCCACACAAAACTAATATGGAGCTTCTCACTGAAGGCGCTCAAAACTCCACAGCCAAAGACAAGTTCAGAGCCCAAGCCATTTCCCGCTGCCATGGAAACCAAGTGCTCTGGCAGCACATGTGTCTGAAAGTGGCTATGACACCTAGGGAAGGTAGTGTGGTGGTGAATGGCAACTGCCCGAAGCAGCAGCACAGCTCTTCCAGTGCCAAAACAACTCCTCCTGCCTCATGCACTTCACATACCATCAGCTGTCCTGGCAGCTATCTAGGAAACCCTGTTTGCTCACTTCCGGTCCCATGCCCATTGAGCCCAGTGGGATGGAATCAAGCAGCTTGAGCACCCACACAAAACTAACATGGAGCTCCTCACTCAAGGCGCTCAAAACTCCACGGCCAAAGACAAGTTCAGGGCCAATGCCATTTCCCGCTGCCATGGAAACCAAGTGCTCTGGCAGCACATATGTCTGAAAGTGGCTATGACACCTAGGGAAGGTAGTGTGGTGGTGAATGGCAACTGCCCGAAGCAGCAGCACAGCTCTTCCAGTGCCAAAACAACTCCACCTGCCTCATGCACTTCACATACCATCAGCTGTTCTGGCAGCTATCTAGGAAACCCTGTTTGCTCACTTTCGGTCCCATGCCCATTGAGCCCAGTGGGATGGAATCAAGCAGCTTGAGCACCCACACAAAACTAACATGGAGCTCCTCACTCAACGTGCTCAAAACTCCACAGCCAAAGACAAGTTCAGGGCCCAAGCCATTTCCCGCTGCCATGGAAACCAAGTGCTCTGGCAGCACATATGTCTGAAAGTGGCTATGACACCTAGGGAAGGGAGTGTGGTGGTGAATGGCAACTGCCCGAAGCAGCAGCACAGCTCTTCCAGTGCCAAAACAACTCCACCTGCCTCATGCACTTCACATACCATCAGCTGTCCTGGCAGCTATCTAGGAAACCCTGTTTGCTCACTTCCGGTCCCATGCCCATTGAGCCCAGTGGGATGGAATCAAGCAGCTTGAGCACCCACACAAAACTAACATGCAGCTCCTCACTCATGGCACTCAAAACTCCACAGCCAAACACAAGTTCAGGGCCAATGCCATTTCGCTCTGCCATGGAAACCAAGGGCTCTGGCAGCACATATATCTGAAAGTGGCTATGACACCTAGGGAAGGTAGTGTGGTGGTGAATGGCAACTGCCCGAAGCAGCAGCACAGCTCTTCCAGTGCCAAAACAACTCCACCTGCCTCATGCACTTCACATACCATCAGCTGTCCTGCAGCTATATAGGAAACCCTGTTTGCTCACTTCCGGTCCAATGCCCATTGAGCCCAGAGTAATGGAATCAAGCAGCTTGAGCACCCACACAAAACTAACATGCAGCTCCTCACTCATGGCACTCAAAACTCCACAGCCAAAGACAAGTTCAGGGCCAAAGCCATTTCCCGCTGCCATGGAAACCAAGTGCTCTGGCAGCACATATGTCTGAAAGTGGCTATGACACCTAGGGAAGGGAGTGTGGTGGTGAATGGCAACTGCCCGAAGCAGCAGCACAGCTCTTCCAGTGCCAAAACAACTCCACCTGCCTCATGCACTTCACATACCATCAGCTGTCCTGGCAGCTATCTAGGAAACCCTGTTTGCTCACTTTCGGTCCCATGCAAATTGAGCCCAGTGGGATGGAATCAAGCAGCTTGAGCACCCACACAAAACTAACATGGAGCTCCTCACTCAACGTGCTCAAAGCTCCACAGCCAAACACAAGTTCAGGGCCAAAGCCATTTCCCGCTGCCATGGAAACCAAGTGCTCTGGCAGCACATATGTCTGAAAGTGGCTATGACACCTATTGAAGGTAGTGTGGTGGTGAATGGCAACTGCCCGAAGCAGCAGCACAGCTCTTCCAGTGCCAAAACAACTCCACCTGCCTCATGCACTTCACATACCATCAGCTGTCCTGGCAGCTATCTGGGAAACCCTGTTTGCTCACTTCCGGTCCCATGCCCATTGAGCCCAGTGGGATGGAATCAAGCAGCTTGAGCACCCACACAAAACTAATATGGAGCTTCTCACTGAAGGCGCTCAAAACTCCACAGCCAAAGACAAGTTCAGAGCCCAAGCCATTTCCCGCTGCCATGGAAACCAAGTGCTCTGGCAGCACATATGTCTGAAAGTGGCTATGACACCTAGGGAAGGTAGTGTGGTGGTGAATGGCAACTGCCCGAAGCAGCAGCACAGCTCTTCCAGTGCCAAAACAACTCCACCTGCCTCATGCACTTCACATACCATCAGCTGTCCTGGCAGCTATCTAGGAAACCCTGTTTGCTCACTTCCGGTCCAATGCCCTTTGAGCCCAGTGGGATGGAATCAAGCAGCTTGAGCACCCACACAAAACTAACATGGAGCTCCTCACTCAAGGCGCTCAAAACTCCACAGGAAATAACAAGTTCAGGGCCAAAGCCATTTCCCGCTGCCATGGAAACCAAGTGCTCTGGCAGCACATATGTCTGAAAGTGGCTATGACACCTAGGGAAGGGAGTGTGGTGGTGAATGGCAACTGCCCGAAGCAGCAGCACAGCTCTTCCAGTGCCAAAACAACTCCACCTGCCTCATGCACTTCACATACCATCAGCTGTTCTGGCAGCTATCTAGAAAACCCTGTTTGCTCACTTCCGGTCCCATGAACATTGAGCCCAGTGGGATGGAATCAAGCAGCTTGAGCACCCACACAAAACCAATATGGAGCTCCTCACTCAACGCGCTCAAAGCTCCACAGCCAAAGACAAGTTCAGGGCCAAAGCCATTTCCCGCTGCCATGGAAACCAAGTGCTCTGGCAGCACATATGTCTGAAAGTGGCTATGACACCTATTGAAGGTAGTGTGGTGGTGAATGGCAACTGCCCGAAGCAGCAGCACAGCTCTTCCAGTGCCAAAACAACTCCACCTGCCTCATGCACTTCACATACCATCAGCTGTCCTGGCAACTATCTAGGAAACCCTGTTTGCTCACTTCTGGTCCCATGCCCATTGAGCCCAGTGGGATGGAATCAAGCAGCTTGAGCACCCACACAAAACTAATATGGAGCTTCTCACTCAAGGCGCTCAAAACTCCACAGCCAAAGACAAGTTCAGAGCCCAAGCCATTTCCCGCTGCCATGGAAACCAAGTGCTCTGGCAGCACATATGTCTGAAAGTGGCTATGACACCTAGGGAAGGTAGTGTGGTGGTGAATGGCAACTGCTCGAAGCAGCAGCACAGATCTTCCAGTGCCAAAACAACTCCACCTGCCTCATGCACTTCACATACCATCAGCTGTCCTGCCAGCTATCTAGGAAACCCTGTTTGGTCACTTCTGGTCCCATGCCCATTGAGCCCAGTGGGATGGAATCAAGCAGCTTGAGCACCCACACAAAACTAACATGGAGCTCCTCACTCAACGCGCTCAAAGCTCCACAGCCAAAGACAAGTTCAGGGCCAAAGCCATTTCCCGCTGCCATGGAAACCAAGTGCTCTGGCAGCACATATGTCTGAAAGTGGCTATGACACCTATTGAAGGTAGTGTGGTGGTGAATGGCAACTGCCCGAAGCAGCAGCACAGCTCTTCCAGTGCCAAAACAACTCCACCTGCCTCATGCACTTCACATACCATCAGCTGTCCTGGCAGCTATCTAGGAAAGCCTGTTTGCTCACTTCCGGTCCCATGCCCAATGAGCCCAGTGGGATGGAATCAAGCAGCTTGAGCACCCACACAAAACTAACATGCACCTCCTCACTCAAGGCGCTCAAAACTCCACAGCCAAAGGCAAATTCAGCGCCAAACCATTTCCTGCTGCCATGGAAACCAAGGGCTCTGGCAGCACATATGTCTGAAAGTGGCTATGACACCTAGGGAAGGTAGTGTGGTGGTGAATGGCAACTGCCCGAAGCAGCAGCACAGCTCTTCCAGTGCCAAAACAACTCCACCTGCCTCATGCACTTCACATACCATCAGCTGTTCTGGCAGCTATCTAGGAAACCCTGTTTGCTCACTTCCGGTCCCATGCCCATTGAGCCCAGTGGGATGGAATCAAGCAGCTTGAGCACCCACACAAAACTAATATGGAGCTTCTCACTGAAGGCGCTCAAAACTCCACAGCCAAAGACAAGTTCAGAGCCCAAGCCATTTCCCGCTGCCATGGAAACCAAGTGCTCTGGCAGCACATATGTCTGCAAGTGTCTATGACACCTAGGGAAGGTAGTGTGGTGGTGAATGGCAACTGCCCGAAGCAGCAGCACAGCTCTTCCAGTGCCAAAACAACTCCACCTGCCTCATGCACTTCACATACCATCAGCTGTCCTGGCAGCTATCTAGGAAACCCTGTTTGCTCACTTCCGGTCCCATGCCCATTGAGCCCAGTGGGATGGAATCAAGCAGCTTGAGCACCCACACAAAACTAATATGGAGCTTCTCACTGAAGGCGCTCAAAAGTCCACAGCCAAAGACAAGTTCAGAGCCCAAGCCATTTCCCGCTGCCATGGAAACCAAGTGCTCTGGCAGCACATGTGTCTGAAAGTGGCTATGACACCTAGGGAAGGTAGTGTGGTGGTGAATGGCAACTGCCCGAAGCAGCAGCACAGCTCTTCCAGTGCCAAAACAACTCCTCCTGCCTCATGCACTTCACATACCATCAGCTGTCCTGGCAGCTATCTAGGAAACCCTGTTTGCTCACTTCCGGTCCCATGCCCATTGAGCCCAGTGGGATGGAATCAAGCAGCTTGAGCACCCACACAAAACTAACATGCAGCTCCTCACTCAAGGCGCTCAAAACTCCACAGCCAAAGACAAGTTCAGGGCCTAAGCCATTTCCCGCTGCCATGGAAACCAAGTGCTCTGGCAGCACATATGTCTGAAAGTGGCTATGACACCTATTGAAGGTAGTGTGGTGGTGAATGGCAACTGCCCGAAGCAGCAGCACAGCTCTTCCAGTGCCAAAACAACTCCACCTGCCTCATGCACTTCACATACCATCAGCTGTCCTGCCAGCTATCTAGGAAACCCTGTTTGCTCACTTCCGGTCCCATGCCCATTGAGCCCAGTGGGATGGAATCAAGCAGCTTGAGCACCCACACAAAACTAACATGCAGCTCCTCACTCATGGCACTCAAAACTCCACAGCCAAACACAAGTTCAGGGCCAATGCCATTTCGCTCTGCCATGGAAACCAAGGGCTCTGGCAGCACATATATCTGAAAGTGGCTATGACACCTAGGGAAGGTAGTGTGGTGGTGAATGGCAACTGCCCGAAGCAGCAGCACAGCTCTTCCAGTGCCAAAACAACTCCACCTGCCTCATGCACTTCACATACCATCAGCTGTCCTGCAGCTATATAGGAAACCCTGTTTGCTCACTTCCGGTCCAATGCCCATTGAGCCCAGAGTAATGGAATCAAGCAGCTTGAGCACCCACACAAAACTAACATGCAGCTCCTCACTCATGGCACTCAAAACTCCACAGCCAAAGACAAGTTCAGGGCCAAAGCCATTTCCCGCTGCCATGGAAACCAAGTGCTCTGGCAGCACATATGTCTGAAAGTGGCTATGACACCTAGGGAAGGGAGTGTGGTGGTGAATGGCAACTGCCCGAAGCAGCAGCACAGCTCTTCCAGTGCCAAAACAACTCCACCTGCCTCATGCACTTCACATACCATCAGCTGTCCTGGCAGCTATCTAGGAAACCCTGTTTGCTCACTTTCGGTCCCATGCAAATTGAGCCCAGTGGGATGGAATCAAGCAGCTTGAGCACCCACACAAAACTAACATGGAGCTCCTCACTCAACGTGCTCAAAGCTCCACAGCCAAACACAAGTTCAGGGCCAAAGCCATTTCCCTCTGCCATGGAAACCAAGTGCTCTGGCAGCACATATGTCTGAAAGTGGCTATGACACCTATTGAAGGTAGTGTGGTGGTGAATGGCAACTGCCCGAAGCAGCAGCACAGCTCTTCCAGTGCCAAAACAACTCCACCTGCCTCATGCACTTCACATACCATCAGCTGTCCTGGCAGCTATCTGGGAAACCCTGTTTGCTCACTTCCGGTCCCATGCCCATTGAGCCCAGTGGGATGGAATCAAGCAGCTTGAGCACCCACACAAAACTAATATGGAGCTTCTCACTGAAGGCGCTCAAAACTCCACAGCCAAAGACAAGTTCAGAGCCCAAGCCATTTCCCGCTGCCATGGAAACCAAGTGCTCTGGCAGCACATATGTCTGCAAGTGTCTATGACACCTAGGGAAGGTAGTGTGGTGGTGAATGGCAACTGCCCGAAGCAGCAGCACAGCTCTTCCAGTGCCAAAACAACTCCACCTGCCTCATGCACTTCACATACCATCAGCTGTCCTGGCAGCTATCTAGGAAACCCTGTTTGCTCACTTCCGGTCCAATGCCCTTTGAGCCCAGTGGGATGGAATCAAGCAGCTTGAGCACCCACACAAAACTAACATGGAGCTCCTCACTCAAGGCGCTCAAAACTCCACAGGAAAAAACAAGTTCAGGGCCAAAGCCATTTCCCGCTGCCATGGAAACCAAGTGCTCTGGCAGCACATATGTCTGAAAGTGGCTATGACACCTAGGGAAGGGAGTGTGGTGGTGAATGGCAACTGCCCGAAGCAGCAGCACAGCTCTTCCAGTGCCAAAACAACTCCACCTGCCTCATGCACTTCACATACCATCAGCTGTTCTGGCAGCTATCTAGAAAACCCTGTTTGCTCACTTCCGGTCCCATGAACATTGAGCCCAGTGGGATGGAATCAAGCAGCTTGAGCACCCACACAAAACCAATATGGAGCTCCTCACTCAACGCGCTCAAAGCTCCACAGCCAAAGAAAAGTTCAGGGCCAAAGCCATTTCCCGCTGCCATGGAAACCAAGTGCTCTGGCAGCACATATGTCTGAAAGTGGCTATGACACCTATTGAAGGTAGTGTGGTGGTGAATGGCAACTGCCCGAAGCAGCAGCACAGCTCTTCCAGTGCCAAAACAACTCCACCTGCCTCATGCACTTCACATACCATCAGCTGTCCTGGCAACTATCTAGGAAACCCTGTTTGCTCACTTCTGGTCCCATGCCCATTGAGCCCAGTGGGATGGAATCAAGCAGCTTGAGCACCCACACAAAACTAACATGCAGCTCCTCACTCATGGCACTCAAAACTCCACAGCCAAAGACAAGTTCAGGGCCAAAGCCATTTCCCGCTGCCATGGAAACCAAGTGCTCTGGCAGCACATATGTCTGAAAGTGGCTATGACACCTAGGGAAGGTAGTGTGGTGGTGAATGGCAACTGCCCGAAGCAGCAGCACAGCTCTTCCAGTGCCAAAACAACTCCACCTGCCTCATGCACTTCACATACCATCAGCTGTCCTGGCAGCTATCTAGGAAACCCTGTTTGCTCACTTTCGGTCCCATGCCCATTGAGCCCAGTGGGATGGAATCAAGCAGCTTGAGCACCCACACAAAACTAACATGGAGCTCCTCACTCAACGTGCTCAAAGCTCCACAGCCAAACACAAGTTCAGGGCCCAAGCCATTTCCCGCTGCCATGCAAACCAAGTGCTCTGGCAGCACATATGTCTGCAAGTGGCTATGACACCTAGGGAAGGTAGTGTGGTGGTGAATGGCAACTGCCCGAAGCAGCAGCACAGCTCTTCCAGTGCCAAAACAACTCCTCCTGCCTCATGAACTTCACATACCATCAGCTGTCCTAGCAGCTATCTAGGAAACCCTGTTTGCTCACTTCCAGTCCCATGCCCATTGAGCCCAGTGGGATGGAATCAAGCAGCTTGAGCACCCACACAAAACTAACATGCACCTCCTCACTCAAGGCGCTCAAAACTCCACAACCAAAGACAAGTTCAGGGTCAAAGCCATTTCCCGCTGCCATGGAAACCAAGTGCTCTGGCAGCACATATGTCTGCAAGTGGCTATGACACCTAGGGAAGGTAGTGTGGTGGTGAATGGCAACTGCCCGAAGCAGCAGCACAGCTCTTCCAGTGCAAAAACAACTCCACCTGCCTCATGCACTTCACATACCATCAGCTGTTCTGGCAGCTATCTAGGAAACCCTGTTTGCTCACTTCCGGTCCCATGCCCATTGAGCCCAGTGGGATGGAATCAAGCAGCTTGAGCACAAAAACAAAACTAACATGGAGCTACTCACTCGAGGCGCTCAAAACTCCACAGCCAAAGACAAGTTCAGAGCCCAAGCCATTTCCCGCCGCCATGGAAACCAAGTGCTCTGGCAGCACATATGTCTGAAAGTGGCTATGACACCTAGGGAAGGTAGTCTGGTGGTGAATGGCAACTGCCCGAAGCAGCAGCACAGCTCTTCCAGTGCCAAAACAACTCCACCTGCCTCATGCACTTCACATACCATCAGCTGTTCTGGCAGCTATCTAGGAAACCCTGTTTGCTCACTTCCGGTCCCATGCCCATTGAGCCCAGTGGGATGGAATCAAGCAGCTTGAGCACCCACACAAAACTAACATGGAGCTCCTCACTCGAGGCGCTCAAAACTCCACAGCCAAAGACAAGTTCAGAGCCCAAGCCATTTCCCGCCGCCATGGAAACCAAGTGCTCTGGCAGCACATATGTCTGAAAGTGGCTATGACACCTAGGGAAGGTAGTGTGGTGGTGAATGGCAACTGCCCGAAGCAGCAGCACAGCTCTTCCAGTGCCAAAACAACTCCACCTGCCTCATGCACTTCACATACCATCAGCTGTCCTGGCAGCTATCTAGGAAACCCTGTTTGCTCACTTCCGGTCCAATGCCCATTGAGCCCAGTGGGATGGAATCAAGCAGCTTGAGCACCCACACAAAACTAACATAGAGCTCCTCACTCAAGGCGCTCAAAACTCCACAGCCAAAGACAAGTTCAGGGCCAAAGCCATTTCCCGCTGCCATGGAAACCAAGTGCTCTGGCAGCACATATGTCTGAAAGTGGCTATGACACCTAGGGAAGGTAGTGTGGTGGTGAATGGCAACTGCCCGAAGCAGCAGCACAGCTCTTCCAGTGCCAAAACAACTCCACCTGCCTCATGCACCTCACATACAATCAGCTGTCCTGCCAGCTATTTAGGAAACCCTGCTTGGTCACTTCCGATTCAATGCCCATTGAGCCCAGTGGGATGGAATCAAGCAGCTTGAGCACCCACACAAAACTTACATGCAGCTCCTCACTCAAGGCGCTCAAAACTCCACAGCCAAAGACAAGTTCAGAGCCCAAGGCATTTCCCGCTGCCATGGAAACCAAGTGCTCTGGCAGCACATATGTCTGAAAGCGGCTATGACACCTCGGGAAGGTAGTGTTTTGGTGAATGGCAACTGCTCGAAACAGCAGCACAGCTCTTCCAGTGCCAAAACAACTCCACCTGCCTCATGCACTTCACATACCATCATCTGTCCTGGCAGCTATCTAGGAAACCCTGTTTGTTCACTTCCGGTCCCATGCCCATTGAGCCCAGTTGGATGGAGTCAAGCAGCTTGAGCACCCACACAAAACTAACATACAGCTCCTCAGTAAAGCCGCTCAAAACTCCACAGCCAGAGACAAGTTCAGCGCCCAAGCCATTTCCCTCTGATATGGAAACCAAGAGCTCTGGCAGCACATATGTCTGAAAGTGGCTATGACACCTAGGGAAGGGAGTGTGGTGGTGAATGGCAACTGCCCAAAGCAGCAGCACAGCTCTTCCAGTGCCAAAACAACTCCATCTGCCTCATGCACTTCACATACCATCAGCTGTCCTGCAGCTATCTAGGAAACCCTGTTTGCTCACTTGCGGTTCAATGCCCATTTAGCCCAGTCGGATGGAATCAAGCAGCCTGAGCACCCACACAAAACTAACATGGACCTCCTCACTCAAGGCGCTCAAAACTCCACAGTCAAACACAAGTTCAGAGCCCAAGCCATTTCCCGCTGCCATGCAAACCAAGTGCTCTGGCAGCACATATGTCTGAAAGTGGCTATGACACCTAGGGAAGGGAGTGTGGTGGTGAATGGCAACTGCCCGAAGCAGCAGCACAGCGCTTCCAGTGCCAAAACAACTCCACCTGCCTCATGCACTTCACATACCATCAGCTGTACTGGCAGCTATCTAGGAAAACCCTGTTTGCTCACTTCCGGTCCCATGCCCATTGAGCCCAGTAGGATGGAATCAAGCAGCTTGAGCACCCACACAAAACTAACATGAGGCTCCTCACTCAAGGCGATCAAAACTCCACAGCCAAAGACAAGTTCAGGGCCTAAGCCATTTCCCACTGCCATGGAAACCAAGTGCTCTGGCAGCACATATGTCTGAAAGTGGCTATGACACCTAGGGAAGGGAGTGTGGTGGTGAATGGCAACTGCCCGAAGCAGCAACACAGCTCTTCCAGTGCCAAAACAACTCCACCTGCCTCATGCACTTCACATACCATCAGCTGTCCTGGCAGCTATCTAGGAAACCCTGTTTGCTCACTTCCGGTCCAATGCCCATTGAGCCCAGTGGGATGGAATCAAGCAGCTTGAGCACCCACACAAAACTAACATAGAGCTCCTCACTCAAGGCGCTCAAAACTCCACAGCCAAAGACAAGTTCAGGGCCAAAGCCATTTCCCGCTGCCATGGAAACCAAGTGCTCTGGCAGCACATATGTCTGAAAGTGGCTATGACACCTAGGGAAGGTAGTGTGGTGGTGAATGGCAACTGCCCGAAGCAGCAGCACAGCTCTTCCAATGCCAAAACAACTCCACCTGCTTCCTGAACTTCACATACCATCAGCTGTCCTGGCAGCTATCTAGGAAACCCTGTTTGCTCACTTCCGGTCCCATGCCCATTGAGCCCAGTGGGATGGAATCAAGCAGCTTGAGCACCCACACAAAACTAACATGCAGCTCCTCACTCAAGGCGCTCAAAACTCCACAGCCAAAGACAAGTTCAGGGCCAAAGCCATTTCCCGCTGCCATGGAAACCAAGTGCTCTGGCAGCACATATGTCTGCAAGTGTCTATGACACCTAGGGAAGGGAGTGTGGTGGTGAATGGCAACTGCCCGAAGCAGCAGCACAGCTCTTCCAGTGCCAAAACAACTCCACCTGCCTCATGCACTTCACATACCATCAGCTGTCCTGGCAGCTATCTAGGAAACCCTGTTTGCTCACTTCGGGTCCCCTGCCCCTTGAGCCCAGTGGGATGGAATCAAGCAGCTTGAGCACCCACACAAAACTAACATGCAGCTCCTCACTCAAGGCGCTCAAAACTCCACAGCCAAAGACAAGTTCAGAGCCCAAGCCATTTCCCGCTGCCATGGAAACCAAGTGCTCTGGCAGCACATATGTCTGCAAGTGTCTATGACATCTAGGGAAGGTAGTGTGGTGGTGAATGGCAACTGCCCGAAGCAGCAGCACAGCTCTTCCAGTGCCAAAACAACTCCACCTGCCTCATGCACCTCACATACAATCAGCTGTCCTGCCAGCTATTTAGGAAACCCTGCTTGGTCACTTCCAATTCAATGCCCATTGAGCCCAGTGGGATGGAATCAAGCAGCTTGAGCACCCACACAAAACTAACATGCAGCTCCTCACTCAAGGCGCTCAAAACTCCACAGCCAAAGACAAGTTCAGAGCCCAAGGCATTTCCCGCTGCCATGGAAACCAAGTGCTCTGGCAGCACATATGTCTGAAAGCGGCTATGACACCTCGGGAAGGTAGTGTTTTGTTGAATGGCAACTGCTCGAAACAGCAGCACAGCTCTTCCAGTGCCAAAACAACTCCACCTGCCTCATGCACTTCACATACCATCATCTGTCCTGGCAGCTATCTAGGAAACCCTGTTTGTTCACTTCCGGTCCCATGCCCATTGAGCCCAGTCGGATGGAGTCAAGCAGCTTGAGCACCCACACAAAACTAACATGCAGCTCCTCAGTAAAGCCGCTCAAAACTCCACAGCCAAAGACAAGTTCAGCGCCCAAGCCATTTCCCTCTGATATGGAAACCAAGAGCTCTGGCAGCACATATGTCTGAAAGTGGCTATGACACCTAGGGAAGGGAGTGTGGTGGTGAATGGCAACTGCCCAAAGCAGCAGCACAGCTCTTCCAGTGCCAAAACAACTCCATCTGCCTCATGCACTTCACATACCATCAGCTGTCCTGCAGCTATCTAGGAAACCCTGTTTGCTCACTTGCGGTTCAATGCCCATTTAGCCCAGTCGGATGGAATCAAGCAGCCTGAGCACCCACACAAAACTAACATGGACCTCCTCACTCAAGGCGCTCAAAACTCCACAGCCAAACACAAGTTCAGAGCCCAAGCCATTTCCCGCTGCCATGGAAACCAAGTGCTCTGGCAGCACATATGTCTGAAAGTGGCTATGACACCTAGGGAAGGGAGTGTGGTGGTGAATGGCAACTGCCCGAAGCAGCAGCACAGCGCTTCCAGTGCCAAAACAACTCCACCTACTTCATGCACTTCACATACCATCAGCTGTCCTGGCAGCTATCTAGAAAACCCTGTTTGCTCACTTCCGGTCCCATGCCCATTGAGCCCAGTAGGATGGAATCAAGCAGCTTGAGCACCCACACAAAACTAACATGAGGCTCCTCACTCAAGGCGCTCAAAACTCCACAGCCAAAGACAAGTTCAGGGCCAAAGCCATTTCCCACTGCCATGGAAACCAAGTGCTCTGGCAGCACATATGTCTGAAATTGGCTATGACACCTAGGGAAGGGAGTGTGGTGGTGAATGGCAACTGCTCGAAGCAGCAGCACAGCTCTTCCAGTGCCAAAACAACTCCACCTGCCTCATGCACTTCACATACCATCAGCTGTCCTGGAAGCTATCTAGAAAACCCTGTTTGCTCACTTCCGGTCCCATGCCCATTGAGCCCAGTGGGATGGAATCAAGCAGCTTGAGAACCCACACAAAACTAACATGGAGCTCCTCACTGAAGGGGCTCAAATCTTCACAGCCAAAGACAAGTTCAGGGCCAAAGTCATTTCCCGCTGCCATGGAAACCAAGTGCTCTGGCAGCACATATGTCTGAAAGTGGCTATGACACCTAGGGAAGGGAGTGTGGTGGTGAATGGCAACTGCCCGAAGCAGCAGCACAGCTCTTCCAGTGCCAAAACAACTCCACCTGCCTCATGCACTTCACATACCATCAGCTGTCCTGCCAGCTATCTAGGAAACCCTGTTTGGTCACTTCTGGTCCCATGCCCATTGAGCCCAGTGGGATGGAATCAAGCAGCTTGAGCACCCACACAAAACTAACATGGAGCTCCTCACTCAACGCGCTCAAAGCTCCACAGCCAAAGACAAGTTCAGGGCCAAAGCCATTTCCCGCTGCCATGGAAACCAAGTGCTCTGGCAGCACATATGTCTGAAAGTGGCTATGACACCTATTGAAGGTAGTGTGGTGGTGAATGGCAACTGCCCGAAGCAGCAGCACAGCTCTTCCAGTGCCAAAACAACTCCACCTGCCTCATGCACTTCACATACCATCAGCTGTCCTGGCAGCTATCTAGGAAAGCCTGTTTGCTCACTTCCGGTCCCATGCCCAATGAGCCCAGTGGGATGGAATCAAGCAGCTTGAGCACCCACACAAAACTAACATGCACCTCCTCACTCAAGGCGCTCAAAACTCCACAGCCAAAGGCAAATTCAGCGCCAAACCATTTCCTGCTGCCATGGAAACCAAGGGCTCTGGCAGCACATATGTCTGAAAGTGGCTATGACACCTAGGGAAGGTAGTGTGGTGGTGAATGGCAACTGCCCGAAGCAGCAGCACAGCTCTTCCAGTGCCAAAACAACTCCATCTGCCTCATGCACTTCACATACCATCAGCTGTCCTGGCAGCTATCTAGGAAACCCTGTTTGCTCACTTGCGGTTCAATGCCCATTGAGCCCAGTGGGATGGAATCAAGCAGCCTGAGCACCCACACAAAACTAACATGGACCTCCTCACTCATGGTGCTCAAAACTCCACAACCAAAGACAAGTTCAGGGCCAAAGCCATTTCCCGCTGCCATGGAAACCAAGTGCTCTGGCAGCACATATGTCTGAAAGTGGCTATGACACCTATTGAAGGTAGTGTGGTGGTGAATGGCAACTGCCCGAAGCAGCAGCACAGCTCTTCCAGTGCCAAAACAACTCCACCTGCCTCATGCACTTCACATACCATCAGCTGTCCTGGCAGCTATCTAGGAAACCCTGTTTGCTCACTTCCGGTCCAGTGCCCATTGAGCCCAGTGGGATGAAATCTAGCAGCTTGAGCACCCACACAAAACTAACATGCAGCTCCTCACTCAAGGCGCTCAAAACTCCACAGCCAAACACAAGTTCAGAGCCCAAGCCATTTCCCGCTGCCATGGAAACCAAGTGCTCTGGCAGCACATATGTCTGAAAGTGGCTATGACACCTAGGGAAGGTAGTGTGGTGGTGAATGGCAACTGCCCGAAGCAGCAGCACAGCTCTTCCAGTGCCAAAACAACTCCTCCTGCCTCATGAACTTCACATACCATCAGCTGTCCTAGCAGCTATCTAGGAAACCCTGTTTGCTCACTTCCAGTCCAATGCCCATTGAGCCCAGAGTAATGGAATCAAGCAGCTTGAGCACCCACACAAAACTAACATGCAGCTCCTCACTCATGGCACTCAAAACTCCACAGCCAAAGACAAGTTCAGGGCCAAAGCCATTTCCCGCTGCCATGGAAACCAAGAGCTCTGGCAGCACATATGTCTGCAAGTGGCTATGACACCTAGGGAAGGGAGTGTGGTGGTGAATGGCAACTGCCCAAAGCAGCAGCACAGCTCTTCCAGTGCCAAAACAACTCCATCTGCCTCATGCACTTCACATACCATCAGCTGTCCTGCAGCTATCTAGGAAACCCTGTTTGCTCACTTCCGGTCCCATGCCCATTGAGCCCAGTGGGATGGAATCAAGCAGCCTGAGCACCCACACAAAACTAACATGGACCTCCTCACTCATGGTGCTCAAAACTCCACAGCCAAAGACAAGTTCAGGGCCAAAGCCATTTCCCGCTGCCATGGAAACCAAGTGCTCTGGCAGCACATATGTCTGAAAGTGGCTATGACACCTATTGAAGGTAGTGTGGTGGTGAATGGCAACTGCCCGAAGCAGCAGCACAGCTCTTCCAGTGCCAAAACAACTCCACCTGCCTCATGCACTTCACATACCATCAGCTGTCCTGGCAGCTATCTAGGAAACCCTGTTTGCTCACTTCCGGTCCAGTGCCCATTGAGCCCAGTGGGATGAAATCTAGCAGCTTGAGCACCCACACAAAACTAACATGGAGCTCCTCACTCAAGGCGCTCAAAACTCCACAGCCAAACACAAGTTCAGAGCCCAAGCCATTTCCCGCTGCCATGGAAACCAAGTGCTCTGGCAGCACATATGTCTGAAAGTGGCTATGACACCTAGGGAAGGTAGTGTGGTGGTGAATGGCAACTGCCCGAAGCAGCAGCACAGCTCTTCCAGTGCCAAAACAACTCCACCTGCTTCATGCACTTCACATACCATCAGCTGTCCTGGCAGATTTCTAGGAAACCCTGTTTGCTCACTTCCGGTCCCATGCCCATTTTGCCCAGTGGGATAGAATCAAGCAGCTTGAGCACCCACACAAAACTAACATGGAGCTCCTCACTGAAGGCGCTCAAAACTCCACAGCCAAAGACAAGTTCAGTGCCCAAGCCATTTCCCGCTGCCATGGAAACCAAGTGCTCTGGCAGCACATATGTCTGAAAGTGGCTATGACACCTAGGGAAGGTAGTGTGGTGGTGAATGGCAACTGCCCGAAGCAGCAGCACAGCTCTTCCAGTGCCAAAACAACTCCACCTGCCTCATGCACTTCACATACCATCAGCTGTCCTGGCAGCTATCTAGGAAACCCTGTTTGGTCACTTCCGGTCCCATGCCCATTGAGCCCAGTGGGATGAAATCAAGCAGCTTGAGCACCCACACTAAACTAACATGCAGCTCCTCACTCAAGGCGCTCAAAACTCCACAGCCAAACACAAGTTCAGAGCCCAAGCCATTTCCCGCTGCCATGGAAACCAAGTGCTCTGGCAGCACATATTTCTGAAAGTGGCTATGACACCTAGGGAAGGTAGTGTGGTGGTGAATGGCAACTGCCCGAAGCAGCAGCACAGCTCTTCCAGTGCCAAAACAACTCCTCCTGCCTCATGAACTTCACATACCATCAGCTGTCCTAGCAGCTATCTAGGAAACCCTGTTTGCTCACTTCCAGTCCCATGCCCATTGAGCCCAGTGGGATGGAATCAAGCAGCTTGAGCACCCACACTAAACTAACATGCAGCTCCTCACTCAAGGCGCTCAAAACTCCACAACCAAAGACAAGTTCAGGGCCAAAGCCATTTCCCGCTGCCATGGAAACCAAGTGCTCTGGCAGCACATATGTCTGAAAGTGGCTATGACACCTAGGGAAGGGAGGGTGGTGGTGAATGGCAACTGCCCGAAGCAGCAGCACAGCTCTTCCAGTGCCAAAACAACTCCACCTGCCTCATGCACTTCACATACCATCAGCTGTTCTGGCAGCTATCTAGGAAACCCTGTTTGCTCACTTCCGGTCCCATGCCCATTGAGCCCAGTGGGATGGAATCAAGCAGCTTGAGCACCCACACAAAACCAACATGGAGCTCCTCACTCAACGCGCTCAAAGCTCCACAGCCAAAGACAAGTTCAGGGCCATAGCCATTTCCCGCTGCCATGGAAAACAAGTGCTCTGGCAGCACATATGTCTGAAAGTGGCTATGACACCTATTGAAGGTAGTGTGGTGGTGAATGGCAACTGCCCGAAGCAGCAGCACAGCTTTTCCAGTGCCAAAACAACTCCACCTGCCTCATGCACTTCACATACCATCAGCTGTCCTGGCAGCTATCTAGGAAACCCTGTTTGCTCACTTCTGGTCCCATGCCCATTGAGCCCAGTGGGATGGAATCAAGCAGCTTGAGCACCCACACAAAACCAATATGGAGCTTCTCACTCAAGGCGCTCAAAACTCCACAGCCAAAGACAAGTTCAGAGCCCAAGCCATTTCCCGCTGCCATGGAAACCAAGTGCTCTGGCAGCACATATGTCTGAAAGTGGCTATGACACCTAGGGAAGGTAGTGTGGTGGTGAATGGCAACTGCCCGAAGCAGCAGCACAGCGCTTCCAGTGCCAAAACAACTCCACCTACTTCATGCACTTCACATACCATCAGCTGTCCTGGCAGCTATCTAGGAAACCCTGTTTGCTCACTTCCGGTCCCATGCCCATTGAGCCCAGTAGGATGGAATCAAGCAGCTTGAGCACCCACACAAAACTAACATGAGGCTCCTCACTCAAGGCGCTCAAAACTCCACAGCCAAAGACAAGTTCAGAGCTCAAGGCATTTCCCGCTGCGATGGAAACCAAGGGCTCTGGCAGCACATATGTCTGAAAGTGGCTATGACACCTAGGGAAGGGAGTGTGGTGGTGAATGGCAACTGCTCGAAGCAGCAGCACAGCTCTTCCAGTGCCAAAACAACTCCACCTGCCTCATGCACTTCACATACCATCAGCTGTCCTGGAAGCTATCTAGAAAACCCTGTTTGCTCACTTCCGGTCCCATGCCCATTGAGCCCAGTGGGATGGAATCAAGCAGCTTGAGAACCCACACAAAACTAACATGGAGCTCCTCACTGAAGGGGCTCAAATCTTCACAGCCAAAGACAAGTTCAGGGCCAAAGCCATTTCCCGCTGCCATGGAAACCAAGTGCTCTGGCAGCACATATGTCTGAAAGTGGCTATGACACCTAGGGAAGGGAGTGTGGTGGTGAATGGCAACTGCTCGAAGCAGCAGCACAGCTCTTCCAGTGCCAAAACAACTCAACCTGCCTCATGCACTTCACATACCATCAGCTGTCCTGCCAGCTATCTAGGAAACCCTGTTTGGTCACTTCTGGTCCCATGCCCATTGAGCCCAGTGGGATGGAATCAAGCAGCTTGAGCACCCACACAAAACTAACATGGAGCTCCTCACTCAACGCGCTCAAAGCTCCACAGCCAAAGACAAGTTCAGGGCCAAAGCCATTTCCCGCTGCCATGGAAACCAAGGGCTCTGGCAGCACATATGTCTGAAAGTGGCTATGACACCTAGGGAAGGGAGTGTGGTGGTGAATGGCAACTGCCCGAAGCAGCAGCACAGCTCTTCCAGTGCCAAAACAACTCCACCTGCCTCATGCACTTCACATACCATCAGCTGTCCTGGCAGCTATCTAGGAAAGCCTGTTTGCTCACTTCCGGTCCCATGCCCAATGAGCCCAGTGGGATGGAATCAAGCAGCTTGAGCACCCACACAAAACTAACATGCACCTCCTCACTCAAGGCGCTCAAAACTCCACAGCCAAAGGCAAATTCAGCGCCAAACCATTTCCTGCTGCCATGGAAACCAAGTGCTCTGGCAGCACATATGTCTGAAAGTGGCTATGACACCTAGGGAAGGTAGTGTGGTGGTGAATGGCAACTGCCCGAAGCAGCAGCACAGCTCTTCCAGTGCCAAAACAACTCCACCTGCCTCATGCACTTCACATACCATCAGCTGTTCTGGCAGCTATCTAGGAAACCCTGTTTGCTCACTTCCGGTCCCATGCCCATTGAGCCCAGTCGGATGGAATCAAGCAGCTTGAGCACCCACACAAAACTAACATGCAGCTCCTCACTCATGGTACTCAAAACTCCACAGCCAAACACAAGTTCAGGGCCAATGCCATTTCGCTCTGCCATGGAAACCAAGGGCTCTGGCAGCACATATATCTGAAAGTGGCTATGACACCTAGGGAAGGTAGTGTGGTGGTGAATGGCAACTGCCCGAAGCAGCAGCACAGCTCTTCCAGTGCCAAAACAACTCCACCTGCCTCATGCACTTCACATACCATCAGCTGTCCTGCAGCTATATAGGAAACCCTGTTTGCTCACTTCCGGTCCAATGCCCATTGAGGCCAGAGTAATGGAATCAAGCAGCTTAAGCACCCACACAAAACTAACATGCAGCTCCTCACTCATGGCACTCAAAACTCCACAGCCAAAGACAAGTTCAGGGCCAAAGCCATTTCCCGCTGCCATGGAAACCAAGTGCTCTGGCAGCACATATGTCTGAAAGTGGCTATGACACCTAGGGAAGGGAGTGTGGTGGTGAATGGCAACTGCCCGAAGCAGCAGCACAGCTCTTCCAGTGCCAAAACAACTCCACCTGCCTCATGCACTTCACATACCATCAGCTGTTCTGGCAGCTATCTAGGAAACCCTGTTTGCTCACTTTCGGTCCCATGCCCATTGAGCCCAGTGGGATGGAATCAAGCAGCTTGAGCACCCACACAAAACTAACATGGAGCTCCTCACTCAACGTGCTCAAAGCTCCACAGCCAAACACAAGTTCAGGGCCAAAGCCATTTCCCTCTGCCATGGAAACCAAGTGCTCTGGCAGCACATATGTCTGAAAGTGGCTATGACACCTATTGAAGGTAGTGTGGTGGTGAATGGCAACTGCCCGAAGCAGCAGCACAGCTCTTCCAGTGCCAAAACAACTCCACCTGCCTCATGCACTTCACATACCATCAGCTGTCCTGGCAGCTATCTAGGAAACCCTGTTTGCTCACTTTCGGTCCCATGCCCATTGAGCCCAGTGGGATGGAATCAAGCAGCTTGAGCACCCACACAAAACTAATATGGAGCTTCTCACTGAAGGCGCTCAAAACTCCACAGCCAAAGACAAGTTCAGAGCCCAAGCCATTTCCCGCTGCCATGGAAACCAAGTGCTCTGGCAGCACATATGTCTGAAAGTGGCTATGACACCTAGGGAAGGTAGTGTGGTGGTGAATGGCAACTGCCCGAAACAGCAGCACAGCTTTCCAGTGCCAAAACAACTCCTCCTGCCTCATGCACTTCACATACCATCAGCTGTCCTGGCAGCTATCTAGGAAACCCTGTTTGCTCACTTCCGGTCACATGCCCATTGAGCCCAGTGGGATGGAATCAAGCAGCTTGAGCACCCACACAAAACTAACATGCAGCTCCTCACTCAAGGCGCTCAAAACTCCAAAGCCAAACACAAGTTCAGGGCCCAAGCCATTTCCCGCTGCCATGGAAACCAAGTGCTCTGGCAGCACATATGTCTGAAAGTGGCTATGACACCTAGGGAAGGTAGTGTGGTGGTGAATGGCAACTGCCCGAAGCAGCAGCACAGCTCTTCCAGTGCCAAAACAACTCCACCTGCCTCATGCACTTCACATACCATCAGCTGTCCTGGCAGCTATCTAGGAAACCCTGTTTGCTCACTTTCGGTCCCATGCCCATTGAGCCCAGTGGGATGGAATCAAGCAGCTTGAGCACCCACACAAAACTAACATGCAGCTCCTCACTCAACGTGCTCAAAACTCCACAGCCAAAGACAAGTTCAGGGCCCAAGCCATTTCCCGCTGCCATGGAAAACAAGTGCTCTGGCAGCACATATGTCTGAAAGTGGCTATGACACCTAGGGAAGGTAGTGTGGTGGTGAATGGCAACTGCTCGAAGCAGCAGCACAGCTCTTCCAGTGCCAAAACAACTCCACCTGCCTCATGCACTTCACATACCATCAGCTGTCCTGGCAGCTATCTAGGAAACCCTGTTTGCTCACTTCCGGTCCCATGCCCATTGAGCCCAGTGGGATGGAATCAAGCAGCTTGAGCACCCACACAAAACTAACATGGAGCTCCTCACTCATGGCACTCAAAACTCCACAGCCAAACACAAGTTCAGGGCCAATGCCATTTCGCTCTGCCATGGAAACCAAGGGCTCTGGCAGCACATATATCTGAAAGTGGCTATGACACCTAGGGAAGGTAGTGTGGTGGTGAATGGCAACTGCCCGAAGCAGCAGCACAGCTCTTCCAGTGCCAAAACAACTCCACCTGCCTCATGCACTTCACATACCATCAGCTGTCCTGCAGCTATATAGGAAACCCTGTTTGCTCACTTCCGGTCCAATGCCCATTGAGCCCAGAGTAATGGAATCAAGCAGCTTGAGCACCCACACAAAACTAACATGCAGCTCCTCACTCATGGCACTCAAAACTCCACAGCCAAAGACAAGTTCAGGGCCAAAGCCATTTCCCGCTGCCATGGAAACCAAGTGCTCTGGCAGCACATATGTCTGCAAGTGTCTATGACATCTAGGGAAGGTAGTGTGGTGGTGAATGGCAACTGCCCGAAGCAGCAGCACAGCTCTTCCAGTGCCAAAACAAGTCCACCTGCCTCATGCACCTCACATACCATCAGCTGTCCTGCCAGCTATCTAGGAAACCCTGTTTGCTCACTTGCGGTTCAATGCCCATTGAGCCCAGTGGGATGGAATCAAGCAGCCTGAGCACCCACACAAAGCTAACATGGACCTCCTCACTCATGGCGCTCAAAACTCCACAGCCAAAGACAAGTTCAGGGCCAAAGCCATTTCCCGCTGCCATGGAAACCAAGTGCTCTGGCAGCACATATGTCTGAAAGTGGCTATGACACCTATTGAAGGTAGTGTGGTGGTGAATGGCAACTGCCCGAAGCAGCAGCACAGCTCTTCCAGTGCCAAAACAACTCCACCTGCCTCATGCACCTCACATACCATCAGCTGTCCTGCCAGCTATCTAGGAAACCCTGTTTGCTCACTTCCGGTCCAGTGCCCATTGAGCCCAGTGGGATGAAATCTAGCAGCTTGAGCACCCACACAAAACTAACATGCAGCTCCTCACTCAAGGCGCTCAAAACTCCACAGCCAAAGACAAGTTCAGGGCCAAAGCCATTTCCCGCTGCCATGGAAACCAAGTGCTCTGGCAGCACATATGTCTGCAAGTGTCTATGACACCTAGGGAAGGGAGTGTGGTGGTGAATGGCAACTGCCCGAAGCAGCAGCACAGCTTTTCCAGTGCCAAAACAACTCCACCTGCCTCATGCACTTCACATACCATCAGCTGTCCTGGCAGATTTCTAGGAAACCCTGTTTGCTCACTTCGGGTCCCCTGCCCCTTGAGCCCAGTGGGATGGAATCAAGCAGCTTGAGCACCCACACAAAACTAACATGCAGCTCCTCACTCAAGGCGCTCAAAACTCCACAGGAAAAGACAAGTTCAGAGCCCAAGCCATTTCCCGCTGCCATGGAAACCAAGTGCTCTGGCAGCACATATGTCTGAAAGTGTCTATGACATCTAGGGAAGGTAGTGTGGTGGTGAATGGCAACTGCCCGAAGCAGCAGCACAGCTCTTCCAGTGCCAAAACAACTCCACCTGCCTCATGTACCTCACATACCATCAGCTGTCCTGCCAGCTATCTAGGAAACCCTGTTTGCTCACTTGCGGTTCAATGCCCATTGAGCCCAGTGGGATGGAATCAAGCAGCCTGAGCACCCACACAAAACTAACATGCAGCTCCTCACTCAAGGCAATCAAAACTCCACAGCCAAAGACAAGTTCAGGGCCAAAGCCATTTCCCGCTGCCATGGAAACCAAGTGCTCTGGCAGCACATATGTCTGAAAGTGGCTATGACACCTATTGAAGGTAGTGTGGTGGTGAATGGCAACTGCCCGAAGCAGCAGCACAGCTCTTCCAGTGCCAAAACAACTCCACCTGCTTCATGCACTTCACATACCATCAGCTGTTCTGGCAGATTTCTAGGAAACCCTGTTTGCTCACTTCCGGTCCCATGCCCATTTTGCCCAGTGGGATAGAATCAAGCAGCTTGAGCACCCACACAAAACTAACATGCAGCTCCTCACTGAAGGCGCTCAAAACTCCACAGCCAAAGACAAGTTCAGGGCCAAAGCCATTTCCCGCTGCCATGCAAACCAAGGGCTCTGGCAGCACATATGTGTGAAAGTGGCTATGACACCTAGGGAAGGGAGTGTGGTGGTGAATGGCAACTGCCCGAAGCAGCAGCACAGCTCTTCCAGTGCCAAAACAACTCCACCTGCCTCATGCACTTCACATACCATCAGCTGTCCTGGCAGCTATCTAGGAAACCCTGTTTGCTCACTTCGGGTCCCCTGCCCCTTGAGCCCAGTGGGATGGAATCAAGCAGCTTGAGCACCCACACAAAACTAACATGCAGCTCCTCACTCAAGGCGCTCAAAACTCCACAGGAAAAGGCAAGTTCAGAGCCTAAGCCATTTCCCGCTGCCATGGAAACCAAGTGCTCTGGCAGCACATATGTCTGCAAGTGTCTATGACATCTAGGGAAGGTAGTGTGGTGGTGAATGGCAACTGCCCGAAGCAGCAGCACAGCTCTTCCAGTGCCAAAACAACTCCACCTGCCTCATGCACCTCACATACCATCAGCTGTCCCGCCAGCTATTTAGGAAACCCTGCTTGGTCACTTCCGATTCAATGCCCATTGAGCCCAGTGGGATGGAATCAAGCAGCTTGAGCACCCACACAAAACTTACATGCAGCTCCTCACTCAAGGCGCTCAAAACTCCACAGCCAAAGACAAGTTCAGAGCCCATTTCATTTCCCGCTGCCATGGAAACCAAGTGCTCTGGCAGCACATATGTCTGAAAGTGGCTATGACACCTAGGGAAGGTAGTGTGGTGGTGAATGGCAACTGCCCGAAGCAGCAGCACAGCTCTTCCAGTGCCAAAACAACTCCACCTGCCTCATGCACTTCACATACCATCATCTGTCCTGGCAGCTATCTAGGAAACCCTGTTTGTTCACTTCCGGTCCCATGCCCATTGAGCCCAGTCGGATGGAATCAAGCAGCTTGAGCACCCACACAAAACTTACATGCAGCTACTCACTCAAGGCACTGAAAACTCCACAGCCAAACACAAGTTCAGAGCCAAAGCCATTTCCCGCTGCCATGGAAACCAAGAGTTCTGGCAGCTCATATGTCTGAAAGTGGCTATGAAACCTAGGGAAGGTAGTGCGGTGGTGAATGCAACTGCCCGAAGCAGCAGCACAGCTCTTCCAGTGCCAAAACAACTCCACCTGCCTCATGCACTTCACATACCATCAGCTCCTGGCAGCTATCTAGGAAACCCTATTTGCTCACTTCCGGTTCATTGCCCATTGAGCCCAGTGGGATGGAATGAAGCAGCTTGAGCACCCACACAAAACCAACATGGAGCTCCTCACTCATGGCGCTCAAAACTCTACAGCCAAAGTCAAGTTCAGAGCCCAAGCCATTTCCCGCTGCCATGGAAACCAAGTGCTCTGGCAGCACATATATCTGAACGTGGCTATGACACCTAGGAAAGGTAATGTGGTGGTGAATGGCAACTGCCCGAAGCAGTAGCACAGCTCTTTCAGTGCCAAAACAACTCCACCTGCCTCATGCACTTCACATACCATCAGCTGTCCTGGCAGCTATCTAGGAAACCCTGTTTGCTCACTTCCGGTCCCATGCCCATTGAACCCAGTGGGATGGAATCAAGCAGCTTGAGTACCCACACAAAACTAACATGCAGCTCCTCACTCAAGGCGCTCAAAACTCCACAGCCAAAGACAAGTTCAGCGCCCAAGCCATTTCCCTCTGATATGGAAACCAAGAGCTCTGGCAGCACATATGTCTGAAAGTGGCTATGACACCTATTGAAGGTAGTGTGGTGGTGAATGGCAACTGCCCGAAGCAGCAGCACAGCTCTTCCAGTGCCAAAACAACTCCACCTGCCTCATGCACTTCACATACCATCAGCTGTCCTGGCAGCTATCGAGGAAACCCTGTTTGCTCACTCCCAGTCTAATGCCCATTGAGCCCAGTGGGATGGAATCAAGCAGCTTGAGCACCCACACAAAACTAACATGCAGCTCCTCACTCAAGGCACTCAAAGCTCCACAGCCAAAGACAAGTTCAGAGCCCAAGCCATTTCCTGCTGCCATGGAAACCAAGAGCTCTGGCAGCACATATGTCTGAAAGTGGCTATGACACCTAGGGAAGGTAGTGTGGTGGTGAATGGCAACTGCCCGAAGCAGCAGCACAGCTCTTCCAGTGCCAAAACACCTCCTCCTGCCTCATGAATTTCACATACCATCAGCTGTCCTGGCAGCTATCTAGGAAACCCTATTTGCTCACTTCTGGTCCCATGCCCATTGAGCCCAGTGGGATGGAATCAAGCAGCTTGAGCACCCACACAAAACTAACATGGAGCTCCTCACTCAAGGCGCTCAAAACTCCAAAGCCAAACACAAGTTCAGGGCCAAAGCCATTTCCCGCTGCCATGGAAACCAAGTGCTCTGGCAGCACATATGTCTGAAAGTGGCTATGACACCTATTGAAGGTAGTGTGGTGGTGAATGGCAACTGCCCGAAGCAGCAGCACAGCTCTTCCAGTGCCAAAACAACTCCACCTGCCTCATGCACTTCGCATACCATCAGCTGTCCTGGCAGCTATCTAGGAAACCCTGTTTGCTCACTCCCAGTCCAATGCCCATTGAGCCCAGTGGGATGGAATCAAGCAGCTTGAGCACCCACACAAAACTAACATGCAGCTCCTCACTCATGGCGCTCAAAACTCCACAGCCAAACACAAGTTCAGGGCCAATGCCATTTCGCTCTGCCATGGAAACCAAGGGCTCTGGCAGCACATATATCTGAAAGTGGCTATGACACCTAGGGAAGGTAGTGTGGTGGTGAATGGCAACTGCCCGAAGCAGCAGCACAGCTCTTCCAGTGCCAAAACAACTCCACCTGCCTCATGCACTTCACATACCATCAGCTGTCCTGCCAGCTATCTAGGAAACCCTGTTTGCTCACTTCCGGTCCAATGCCCATTGAGCCCAGTGCGATGGAATCAAGCAGCTTGAGCACACACACAAAACTAACATGCAGCTCCTCACTCAAGGCACTCAATACTCCACAGCCAAAGACAAGTTCAGGGCCAATGCCATTACCCGCTGCCATGGAAACCAAGTGCTCTGGCAGCACATATGTCTGAAAGTGGTTATGACACCTATTGAAGGTAGTGTGGTGGTGAATGGCAACTGCCCGAAGCAGCAGCACAGCTCTTCCAGTGCCAAAACAACTCCACCTGCCTCATGCACTTCACATACCATCAGCTGTCCTGCCAGCTATCTAGGAAACCCTGTTTGCTCACTTCCGGTCCTATGCCCATTGAGCCCAGTGGGATGGAATCAAGCAGCTTAACCACCAACAAGGAAAACTAACATGGAGCTCCTCACTCAAGGCGCTCAAAACTCCACAGCCAAAGACAAGTTCAGAGCCCAAGCCATTTCCCGCTGCCATGCAAACCAAGGGCTCTGGCAGCACATATGTCTGAAAGTGGCTATGACACCTATTGAAGGTAGTGTGGTGGTGAATGGCAACTGCCCGAAGCAGCAGCACAGCTCTTCCAGTGCCAAAACAACTCCACCTGCCTCATGCACTTCACATACCATCAGCTGTCCTGCCAGCTATCTAGGAAACCCTGTTTACTCACTTGTGGTCCCATGCCCTTTGAGCCCAGTGTGATGGAATCAAGCAGCTTGAGCACCCACACAAAACTAACATGGAGCTCCTCACTCAAGGCGCTCAAAACTCCACAGCCAAAGACAAGTTCAGGGCCCAAGCCATTTCCCGCTGCCATGGAAAACAAGTGCTCTGGCAGCACATATGTCTGAAAGTGGCTATGACACCTAGGGAAGGTAGTGTGGTGGTGAATGGCAACTGCTCGAAGCAGCAGCACAGCTCTTCCAGTGCCAAAACAACTCCACCTGCCTCATGCACTTCACATACCATCAGCTGTCCTGGCAGCTATCTAGGAAACCCTGTTTGCTCACTTCCGGTCCCATGCCCATTGAGCCCAGTGGGATGGAATCAAGCAGCTTGAGCACCCACACAAAACTAACATGCAGCTCCTCACTCATGGCACTCAAAACTCCACAGCCAAACACAAGTTCAGGGCCAATGCCATTTCGCTCTGCCATGGAAACCAAGGGCTCTGGCAGCACATATATCTGAAAGTGGCTATGACACCTAGGGAAGGTAGTGTGGTGGTGAATGGCAACTGCCCGAAGCAGCAGCACAGCTCTTCCAGTGCCAAAACAACTCCACCTGCCTCATGCACTTCACATACCATCAGCTGTCCTGCAGCTATATAGGAAACCCTGTTTGCTCACTTCCGGTCCAATGCCCATTGAGCCCAGAGTAATGGAATCAAGCAGCTTGAGCACCCACACAAAACTAACATGCAGCTCCTCACTCATGGCACTCAAAACTCTACAGCCAAAGACAAGTTCAGGGCCAAAGCCATTTCCCGCTGCCATGGAAACCAAGTGCTCTGGCAGCACATATGTCTGCAAGTGTCTATGACATCTAGGGAAGGTAGTGTGGTGGTGAATGGCAACTGCCCGAAGCAGCAGCACAGCTCTTCCAGTGCCAAAACAAGTCCACCTGCCTCATGCACCTCACATACCATCAGCTGTCCTGCCAGCTATCTAGGAAACCCTGTTTGCTCACTTGCGGTTCAATGCCCATTGAGCCCAGTGGGATGGAATCAAGCAGCCTGAGCACCCACACAAAGCTAACATGGACCTCCTCACTCATGGCGCTCAAAACTCCACAGCCAAAGACAAGTTCAGGGCCAAAGCCATTTCCCGCTGCCATGGAAACCAAGTGCTCTGGCAGCACATATGTCTGAAAGTGGCTATGACACCTATTGAAGGTAGTGTGGTGGTGAATGGCAACTGCCCGAAGCAGCAGCACAGCTCTTCCAGTGCCAAAACAACTCCACCTGCCTCATGCACCTCACATACCATCAGCTGTCCTGCCAGCTATCTAGGAAACCCTGTTTGCTCACTTCCGGTCCAGTGCCCATTGAGCCCAGTGGGATGAAATCTAGCAGCTTGAGCACCCACACAAAACTAACATGCAGCTCCTCACTCAAGGCGCTCAAAACTCCACAGCCAAAGACAAGTTCAGGGCCAAAGCCATTTCCCGCTGCCATGGAAACCAAGTGCTCTGGCAGCACATATGTCTGCAAGTGTCTATGACACCTAGGGAAGGGAGTGTGGTGGTGAATGGCAACTGCCCGAAGCAGCAGCACAGCTTTTCCAGTGCCAAAACAACTCCACCTGCCTCATGCACTTCACATACCATCAGCTGTCCTGGCAGATTTCTAGGAAACCCTGTTTGCTCACTTCCGGTCCCATGCCCATTTTGCCCAGTGGGATAGAATCAAGCAGCTTGAGCACCCACACAAAACTAACATGCAGCTCCTCACTGAAGGCGCTCAAAACTCCACAGCCAAAGACAAGTTCAGGGCCAAAGCCATTTCCCGCTGCCATGCAAACCAAGGGCTCTGGCAGCACATATGTGTGAAAGTGGCTATGACACCTAGGGAAGGGAGTGTGGTGGTGAATGGCAACTGCCCGAAGCAGCAGCACAGCTCTTCCAGTGCCAAAACAACTCCACCTGCCTCATGCACTTCACATACCATCAGCTGTCCTGGCAGCTATCTAGGAAACCCTGTTTGCTCACTTCGGGTCCCCTGCCCCTTGAGCCCAGTGGGATGGAATCAAGCAGCTTGAGCACCCACACAAAACTAACATGCAGCTCCTCACTCAAGGCGCTCAAAACTCCACAGGAAAAGGCAAGTTCAGAGCCTAAGCCATTTCCCGCTGCCATGGAAACCAAGTGCTCTGGCAGCACATATGTCTGCAAGTGTCTATGACATCTAGGGAAGGTAGTGTGGTGGTGAATGGCAACTGCCCGAAGCAGCAGCACAGCTCTTCCAGTGCCAAAACAACTCCACCTGCCTCATGCACCTCACATACCATCAGCTGTCCCGCCAGCTATTTAGGAAACCCTGCTTGGTCACTTCCGATTCAATGCCCATTGAGCCCAGTGGGATGGAATCAAGCAGCTTGAGCACCCACACAAAACTTACATGCAGCTCCTCACTCAAGGCGCTCAAAACTCCACAGCCAAAGACAAGTTCAGAGCCCATTTCATTTCCCGCTGCCATGGAAACCAAGTGCTCTGGCAGCACATATGTCTGAAAGTGGCTATGACACCTAGGGAAGGTAGTGTGGTGGTGAATGGCAACTGCCCGAAGCAGCAGCACAGCTCTTCCAGTGCCAAAACAACTCCACCTGCCTCATGCACTTCACATACCATCATCTGTCCTGGCAGCTATCTAGGAAACCCTGTTTGTTCACTTCCGGTCCCATGCCCATTGAGCCCAGTCGGATGGAATCAAGCAGCTTGAGCACCCACACAAAACTTACATGCAGCTACTCACTCAAGGCACTGAAAACTCCACAGCCAAACACAAGTTCAGAGCCAAAGCCATTTCCCGCTGCCATGGAAACCAAGAGTTCTGGCAGCTCATATGTCTGAAAGTGGCTATGAAACCTAGGGAAGGTAGTGCGGTGGTGAATGCAACTGCCCGAAGCAGCAGCACAGCTCTTCCAGTGCCAAAACAACTCCACCTGCCTCATGCACTTCACATACCATCAGCTCCTGGCAGCTATCTAGGAAACCCTATTTGCTCACTTCCGGTTCATTGCCCATTGAGCCCAGTGGGATGGAATGAAGCAGCTTGAGCACCCACACAAAACCAACATGGAGCTCCTCACTCATGGCGCTCAAAACTCTACAGCCAAAGTCAAGTTCAGAGCCCAAGCCATTTCCCGCTGCCATGGAAACCAAGTGCTCTGGCAGCACATATATCTGAACGTGGCTATGACACCTAGGAAAGGTAATGTGGTGGTGAATGGCAACTGCCCGAAGCAGTAGCACAGCTCTTTCAGTGCCAAAACAACTCCACCTGCCTCATGCACTTCACATACCATCAGCTGTCCTGGCAGCTATCTAGGAAACCCTGTTTGCTCACTTCCGGTCCCATGCCCATTGAACCCAGTGGGATGGAATCAAGCAGCTTGAGTACCCACACAAAACTAACATGCAGCTCCTCACTCAAGGCGCTCAAAACTCCACAGCCAAAGACAAGTTCAGCGCCCAAGCCATTTCCCTCTGATATGGAAACCAAGAGCTCTGGCAGCACATATGTCTGAAAGTGGCTATGACACCTATTGAAGGTAGTGTGGTGGTGAATGGCAACTGCCCGAAGCAGCAGCACAGCTCTTCCAGTGCCAAAACAACTCCACCTGCCTCATGCACTTCACATACCATCAGCTGTCCTGGCAGCTATCGAGGAAACCCTGTTTGCTCACTCCCAGTCTAATGCCCATTGAGCCCAGTGGGATGGAATCAAGCAGCTTGAGCACCCACACAAAACTAACATGCAGCTCCTCACTCAAGGCACTCAAAGCTCCACAGCCAAAGACAAGTTCAGAGCCCAAGCCATTTCCTGCTGCCATGGAAACCAAGAGCTCTGGCAGCACATATGTCTGAAAGTGGCTATGACACCTAGGGAAGGTAGTGTGGTGGTGAATGGCAACTGCCCGAAGCAGCAGCACAGCTCTTCCAGTGCCAAAACACCTCCTCCTGCCTCATGAATTTCACATACCATCAGCTGTCCTGGCAGCTATCTAGGAAACCCTATTTGCTCACTTCTGGTCCCATGCCCATTGAGCCCAGTGGGATGGAATCAAGCAGCTTGAGCACCCACACAAAACTAACATGGAGCTCCTCACTCAAGGCGCTCAAAACTCCAAAGCCAAACACAAGTTCAGGGCCAAAGCCATTTCCCGCTGCCATGGAAACCAAGTGCTCTGGCAGCACATATGTCTGAAAGTGGCTATGACACCTATTGAAGGTAGTGTGGTGGTGAATGGCAACTGCCCGAAGCAGCAGCACAGCTCTTCCAGTGCCAAAACAACTCCACCTGCCTCATGCACTTCGCATACCATCAGCTGTCCTGGCAGCTATCTAGGAAACCCTGTTTGCTCACTCCCAGTCCAATGCCCATTGAGCCCAGTGGGATGGAATCAAGCAGCTTGAGCACCCACACAAAACTAACATGCAGCTCCTCACTCATGGCGCTCAAAACTCCACAGCCAAAGACAAGTTCAGAGCCCAAGCCATTTCCCGCTGCCATGGAAACCAAGAGCTCTGGCAGCACATATGTCTGAAAGTGGCTATGACACCTAGGGAAGGTAGTGTGGTGGTGAATGGCAACTGCCCGAAGCAGCAGCACAGCTCTTCCAGTGCCAAAACAACTCCACCTGCCTCATGCACTTCACATACCATCAGCTGTCCTGCCAGCTATCTAGGAAACCCTGTTTGCTCACTTCCGGTCCAATGCCCATTGAGCCCAGTGCGATGGAATCAAGCAGCTTGAGCACACACACAAAACTAACATGCAGCTCCTCACTCAAGGCACTCAATACTCCACAGCCAAAGACAAGTTCAGGGCCAATGCCATTACCCGCTGCCATGGAAACCAAGTGCTCTGGCAGCACATATGTCTGAAAGTGGTTATGACACCTATTGAAGGTAGTGTGGTGGTGAATGGCAACTGCCCGAAGCAGCAGCACAGCTCTTCCAGTGCCAAAACAACTCCACCTGCCTCATGCACTTCACATACCATCAGCTGTCCTGCCAGCTATCTAGGAAACCCTGTTTGCTCACTTCCGGTCCTATGCCCATTGAGCCCAGTGGGATGGAATCAAGCAGCTTAACCACCAACAAGGAAAACTAACATGGAGCTCCTCACTCAAGAGGCTCAAAACTCCACAGCCAAAGACAAGTTCAGAGCCCAAGCCATTTCCCGCTGCCATGCAAACCAAGGGCTCTGGCAGCACATATGTCTGAAAGTGGCTATGACACCTATTGAAGGTAGTGTGGTGGTGAATGGCAACTGCCCGAAGCAGCAGCACAGCTCTTCCAGTGCCAAAACAACTCCACCTGCCTCATGCACTTCACATACCATCAGCTGTCCTGCCAGCTATCTAGGAAACCCTGTTTACTCACTTGTGGTCCCATGCCCTTTGAGCCCAGTGTGATGGAATCAAGCAGCTTGAGCACCCACACAAAACTAACATGGAGCTCCTCACTCAAGGCGCTCAAAACTCCACAGCCAAAGACAAGTTCAGGGCCCAAGCCATTTCCCGCTGCCATGGAAACCAAGAGCTCTGGCAGCACATATGTCTGAAAGTGGCTATGACACCTAGGGAAGGTAGTGTGGTGGTGAATGGCAACTGCCCGAAGCAGCAGCACAGCTCTTTCAGTGCCAAAAAAACTCCACCTGCCTAATGAGCTTCAAATACCATCATCTGTCCTGGCAGCTATCAAGGAAACCCTGTTTGCTCACTCCCAGTCCAATGCCCATTGAGCCCAGTGGGATGGAATCAAGCAGCTTGAGCACCCACACAAAACTAACATGCAGTTCCTCACTCAAGGCGCTCAAAACTCCACAGCCAAAGACAAGTTCAGCGCCCAAGCCATTTCCCGCTGCCATGGAAACCAAGAGCTCTGGCAGCACATATGTCTGCAAGTGGCTATGACACCTAGGGAAGGTAGTGTGGTGGTGAATGGCAACTGCCCGAAGCAGCAGCACAGCTCTTCCAGTGCCAAAACAACTCCACCTGCCTCATGCACTTCGCATACCATCAGCTGTCCTGGCAGCTATCTAGGAAACCCTGTTTGCTCACTCCCAGTCCAATGCCCATTGAGCCCAATGCGATGGAATCAAGCAGCTTGAGCACCCACACAAAACTAACATGCAGCTCCTCACTCATGGCGCTCAAAACTCCACAGCCAAAGACAAGTTCAGAGCCCAAGCCATTTCCCGCTGCCATGGAAACCAAGAGCTCTGGCAGCACATATGTCTGAAAGTGGCTATGACACCTAGGGAAGGTAGTGTGGTGGTGAATGGCAACTGCCCGAAGCAGCAGCACAGCTCTTCCAGTGCCAAAACAACTCCACCTGCCTCATGCACTTCACATACCATCAGCTGTCCTGGCAGCTATCGAGGAAACCCTGTTTGGTCACTTCCGGTCCAATGCCCATTGAGCCCAGTGGGATGGAATCAAGCAGCTTAAGCACCCACACAAAACTAACATGCAGCTCCTCATTCAAGGCACTCAAAACTCCACAGCCAAAGACAAGTTCAGGGCCAATGCCATTACCCGCTGCCATGGAAACCAAGTGCTCTGGCAGCACATATGTCTGAAAGTGGTTATGACACCTATTGAAGGTAGTGTGGTGGTGAATGGCAACTGCCCGAAGCAGCAGCACAGCTCTTCCAGTGCCAAAACAACTCCACCTGCCTCATGCACTTCACATAGCATCAGCTGTCCTGGCAGCTATCTAGGAAACCCTGTTTGCTCACTTCCGGTCCCATGCCCATTGAGCCCAGTGGGATGGAATCAAGCAGCTTGAGCACCCACACAAAACTAACATGCAGCTCCTCACTCAAGGCGCTAAAAACTTCACAGCCAAACACAAGTTCAGAGCCCAAGCCATTTCCCGCTGCCATGGAAACCAAGAGCTCTGGCAGCACATATGTCTGAAAGTGGCTATGACACCTAGGGAAGGTAGTGTGGTGGTGAATGGCAACTGCCCGAAGCAGCAGCACAGCTCTTCCAGTGCCAAAAAAACTCCACCTGCCTAATGAGCTTCAAATACCATCATCTGTCCTGGCAGCTATCAAGGAAACCCTGTTTGCTCACTCCCAGTCCAATGCCCATTGAGCCCAGTGGGATGGAATCAAGCAGCTTGAGCACCCACACAAAACTAACATGCAGTTCCTCACTCAAGGCGCTCAAAACTCCACAGCCAAAGACAAGTTCAGCGCCCAAGCCATTTCCCGCTGCCATGGAAACCAAGAGCTCTGGCAGCACATATGTCTGAAAGTGGCTATGACACCTAGGGAAGGTAGTGTGGTGGTGAATGGCAACTGCCCGAAGCAGCAGCACAGCTCTTCCAGTGCCAAAACAACTCCACCTGCCTCATGCACTTCGCATACCATCAGCTGTCCTGGCAGCTATCTAGGAAACCCTGTTTGCTCACTCCCAGTCCAATGCCCATTGAGCCCAATGCGATGGAATCAAGCAGCTTGAGCACCCACACAAAACTAACATGCAGCTCCTCACTCATGGCGCTCAAAACTCCACAGCCAAAGACAAGTTCAGAGCCCAAGCCATTTCCCGCTGCCATGGAAACCAAGAGCTCTGGCAGCACATATGTCTGAAAGTGGCTATGACACCTAGGGAAGGTAGTGTGGTGGTGAATGGCAACTGCCCGAAGCAGCAGCACAGCTCTTCCAGTGCCAAAACAACTCCACCTGCCTCATGCACTTCACATACCATCAGCTGTCCTGGCAGCTATCGAGGAAACCCTGTTTGGTCACTTCCGGTCCCATGCCCATTGAGCCCAGTGGGATGGAATCAAGCAGCTTAAGCACCCACACAAAACTAACATGCAGCTCCTCATTCAAGGCACTCAAAACTCCACAGCCAAAGACAAGTTCAGGGCCAATGCCATTACCCGCTGCCATGGAAACCAAGTGCTCTGGCAGCACATATGTCTGAAAGTGGTTATGACACCTATTGAAGGTAGTGTGGTGGTGAATGGCAACTGCCCGAAGCAGCAGCACAGCTCTTCCAGTGCCAAAACAACTCCACCTGCCTCATGCACTTCACATACCATCAGCTGTCCTGCCAGCTATCTAGGAAACCCTGTTTGCTCACTTCCGGTCCCATGCCCATTGAGCCCAGTGGGATGGAATCAAGCAGCTTGAGCACCCACACAAAACTAACATGCAGCTCCTCACTAAAGGCGCTAAAAACTTCACAGCCAAACACAAGTTCAGAGCCCAAGCCATTTCCCGCTGCCATGGAAACCAAGAGCTCTGGCAGCACATATGTCTGAAAGTAGCTATGACACCTAGGGAAGGTAGTGTGGTGGTGAATGGCAACTGCCGGAAGCAGCAGCACAGCTCTTCCAGTGCCAAAACAACTCCACCTGCCTCATGCACTTCACATAGCATCAGCTGTCCTGGCAGCTATCTAGGAAACCCTGTTTGCTCACTTCCGGTCCCATGCCCATTGAGCCCAGTGGGATGGAATCAAGCAGCTTGAGCACCCACACAAAACTAACATGGAGCTCCTCACTCAAGGCACTCAAAACTCCACAGCCAAAGACAAGTTCAGAGCCCAAGCCATTTCCTGCTGCCATGGAAACCAAGTGCTCTGGCAGCACATATGTCTGAAAGTGGCTATGACACCTATTGAAGGTAGTGTGGTGGTGAATGGCAACTGCCCGAAGCAGCAGCACAGCTCTTCCAGTGCCAAAACAACTCCACCTGCCTCATGCACTTGACATACCATCAGCTGTCCTGGCAGCTATCGAGGAAACCCTGTTTGCTTACTTCCGGTTCAATGCCCATTGAGCCCAGTGGGATGGAATCAAGCAGCTTGAGCACCCACACAAAACTAACATGCAGTTCCTCACTCAAGGCGCTCAAAACTAAACAACCAAAGACAAGTTCAGAGCCCAAGCCATTTCCCGCTGCCATGGAAACCAAGTGCTCTGGCAGCACATATGTCTGAAAGTGGCTATGACACCTAGGTAAGGTAGTGCGGTGGTGAATGGCAACTGCCCGAAGCAGCAGCACAGCTCTTCCAGTGCCAAAACAACTCCACCTGCCTCATACACTTCACATACCATCAGCTGTCTTGGCAATTATCTAGGAAACCCTGTTTGCTCACTTCCGGTCCCATGCCCATTGAGCCCAGAGTAATGGAATCATGCGCTTGAGCACCCACACAAAACCAACATGGACATCCTCACTCAAGGTGCTCAAAACTCCACAGCCAAAGACAAGTTCAGAGCCCAAGCCATTTCCCGCTGCCATGGAAACCAAGTGCTCTGGCAGCACATATGTCTGAAAGTGGCTATGACACCTATTGAAGGTAGTGTGGTGGTGAATGGCAACTGCCCGAAGCAGCAGCACAGCTCTTCCAGTGCCAAAACAACTCCACCTGCCTCATGCACTTCACATACCATCAGCTGTCCTGGCAGCTATCTAGGAAACCCTGTTTGCTCACTACCAGTCCAATGCCCTTTGAGCCCAGTGGGATGGAATCAAGCAGCTTGAGCATCCACACAAAACTAACATGCAGCTCCTCACTCAAGGCGCTCAAAACTCCACAGCCAAAGACAAGTTCAGGGCCCAAGCCATTTCCCGCTGCCATGGAAACCAAGAGCTCTGGCAGCACATATGTCTGAAAGTGGCTATGACACCTAGGGAAGGTAGTGTGGTGGTGAATGGCAACTGCCCGAAGCAGCAGCACAGCTCTTTCAGTGCCAAAAAAACTCCACCTGCCTAATGAGCTTCAAATACCATCATCTGTCCTGGCAGCTATCAAGGAAACCCTGTTTGCTCACTCCCAGTCCAATGCCCATTGAGCCCAGTGGGATGGAATCAAGCAGCTTGAGCACCCACACAAAACTAACATGCAGTTCCTCACTCAAGGCGCTCAAAACTCCACAGCCAAAGACAAGTTCAGCGCCCAAGCCATTTCCCGCTGCCATGGAAACCAAGAGCTCTGGCAGCACATATGTCTGCAAGTGGCTATGACACCTAGGGAAGGTAGTGTGGTGGTGAATGGCAACTGCCCGAAGCAGCAGCACAGCTCTTCCAGTGCCAAAACAACTCCACCTGCCTCATGCACTTCGCATACCATCAGCTGTCCTGGCAGCTATCTAGGAAACCCTGTTTGCTCACTCCCAGTCCAATGCCCATTGAGCCCAATGCGATGGAATCAAGCAGCTTGAGCACCCACACAAAACTAACATGCAGCTCCTCACTCATGGCGCTCAAAACTCCACAGCCAAAGACAAGTTCAGAGCCCAAGCCATTTCCCGCTGCCATGGAAACCAAGAGCTCTGGCAGCACATATGTCTGAAAGTGGCTATGACACCTAGGGAAGGTAGTGTGGTGGTGAATGGCAACTGCCCGAAGCAGCAGCACAGCTCTTCCAGTGCCAAAACAACTCCACCTGCCTCATGCACTTCACATACCATCAGCTGTCCTGGCAGCTATCGAGGAAACCCTGTTTGGTCACTTCCGGTCCAATGCCCATTGAGCCCAGTGGGATGGAATCAAGCAGCTTAAGCACCCACACAAAACTAACATGCAGCTCCTCATTCAAGGCACTCAAAACTCCACAGCCAAAGACAAGTTCAGGGCCAATGCCATTACCCGCTGCCATGGAAACCAAGTGCTCTGGCAGCACATATGTCTGAAAGTGGTTATGACACCTATTGAAGGTAGTGTGGTGGTGAATGGCAACTGCCCGAAGCAGCAGCACAGCTCTTCCAGTGCCAAAACAACTCCACCTGCCTCATGCACTTCACATAGCATCAGCTGTCCTGGCAGCTATCTAGGAAACCCTGTTTGCTCACTTCCGGTCCCATGCCCATTGAGCCCAGTGGGATGGAATCAAGCAGCTTGAGCACCCACACAAAACTAACATGCAGCTCCTCACTCAAGGCGCTAAAAACTTCACAGCCAAACACAAGTTCAGAGCCCAAGCCATTTCCCGCTGCCATGGAAACCAAGAGCTCTGGCAGCACATATGTCTGAAAGTGGCTATGACACCTAGGGAAGGTAGTGTGGTGGTGAATGGCAACTGCCCGAAGCAGCAGCACAGCTCTTCCAGTGCCAAAAAAACTCCACCTGCCTAATGAGCTTCAAATACCATCATCTGTCCTGGCAGCTATCAAGGAAACCCTGTTTGCTCACTCCCAGTCCAATGCCCATTGAGCCCAGTGGGATGGAATCAAGCAGCTTGAGCACCCACACAAAACTAACATGCAGTTCCTCACTCAAGGCGCTCAAAACTCCACAGCCAAAGACAAGTTCAGCGCCCAAGCCATTTCCCGCTGCCATGGAAACCAAGAGCTCTGGCAGCACATATGTCTGAAAGTGGCTATGACACCTAGGGAAGGTAGTGTGGTGGTGAATGGCAACTGCCCGAAGCAGCAGCACAGCTCTTCCAGTGCCAAAACAACTCCACCTGCCTCATGCACTTCGCATACCATCAGCTGTCCTGGCAGCTATCTAGGAAACCCTGTTTGCTCACTCCCAGTCCAATGCCCATTGAGCCCAATGCGATGGAATCAAGCAGCTTGAGCACCCACACAAAACTAACATGCAGCTCCTCACTCATGGCGCTCAAAACTCCACAGCCAAAGACAAGTTCAGAGCCCAAGCCATTTCCCGCTGCCATGGAAACCAAGAGCTCTGGCAGCACATATGTCTGAAAGTGGCTATGACACCTAGGGAAGGTAGTGTGGTGGTGAATGGCAACTGCCCGAAGCAGCAGCACAGCTCTTCCAGTGCCAAAACAACTCCACCTGCCTCATGCACTTCACATACCATCAGCTGTCCTGGCAGCTATCGAGGAAACCCTGTTTGGTCACTTCCGGTCCCATGCCCATTGAGCCCAGTGGGATGGAATCAAGCAGCTTAAGCACCCACACAAAACTAACATGCAGCTCCTCATTCAAGGCACTCAAAACTCCACAGCCAAAGACAAGTTCAGGGCCAATGCCATTACCCGCTGCCATGGAAACCAAGTGCTCTGGCAGCACATATGTCTGAAAGTGGTTATGACACCTATTGAAGGTAGTGTGGTGGTGAATGGCAACTGCCCGAAGCAGCAGCACAGCTCTTCCAGTGCCAAAACAACTCCACCTGCCTCATGCACTTCACATACCATCAGCTGTCCTGCCAGCTATCTAGGAAACCCTGTTTGCTCACTTCCGGTCCCATGCCCATTGAGCCCAGTGGGATGGAATCAAGCAGCTTGAGCACCCACACAAAACTAACATGCAGCTCCTCACTAAAGGCGCTAAAAACTTCACAGCCAAACACAAGTTCAGAGCCCAAGCCATTTCCCGCTGCCATGGAAACCAAGAGCTCTGGCAGCACATATGTCTGAAAGTAGCTATGACACCTAGGGAAGGTAGTGTGGTGGTGAATGGCAACTGCCGGAAGCAGCAGCACAGCTCTTCCAGTGCCAAAACAACTCCACCTGCCTCATGCACTTCACATAGCATCAGCTGTCCTGGCAGCTATCTAGGAAACCCTGTTTGCTCACTTCCGGTCCCATGCCCATTGAGCCCAGTGGGATGGAATCAAGCAGCTTGAGCACCCACACAAAACTAACATGGAGCTCCTCACTCAAGGCACTCAAAACTCCACAGCCAAAGACAAGTTCAGAGCCCAAGCCATTTCCTGCTGCCATGGAAACCAAGTGCTCTGGCAGCACATATGTCTGAAAGTGGCTATGACACCTATTGAAGGTAGTGTGGTGGTGAATGGCAACTGCCCGAAGCAGCAGCACAGCTCTTCCAGTGCCAAAACAACTCCACCTGCCTCATGCACTTGACATACCATCAGCTGTCCTGGCAGCTATCGAGGAAACCCTGTTTGCTTACTTCCGGTTCAATGCCCATTGAGCCCAGTGGGATGGAATCAAGCAGCTTGAGCACCCACACAAAACTAACATGCAGTTCCTCACTCAAGGCGCTCAAAACTAAACAACCAAAGACAAGTTCAGAGCCCAAGCCATTTCCCGCTGCCATGGAAACCAAGTGCTCTGGCAGCACATATGTCTGAAAGTGGCTATGACACCTAGGTAAGGTAGTGCGGTGGTGAATGGCAACTGCCCGAAGCAGCAGCACAGCTCTTCCAGTGCCAAAACAACTCCACCTGCCTCATACACTTCACATACCATCAGCTGTCTTGGCAATTATCTAGGAAACCCTGTTTGCTCACTTCCGGTCCCATGCCCATTGAGCCCAGAGTAATGGAATCATGCGCTTGAGCACCCACACAAAACCAACATGGACATCCTCACTCAAGGTGCTCAAAACTCCACAGCCAAAGACAAGTTCAGAGCCCAAGCCATTTCCCGCTGCCATGGAAACCAAGTGCTCTGGCAGCACATATGTCTGAAAGTGGCTATGACACCTATTGAAGGTAGTGTGGTGGTGAATGGCAACTGCCCGAAGCAGCAGCACAGCTCTTCCAGTGCCAAAACAACTCCACCTGCCTCATGCACTTCACATACCATCAGCTGTCCTGGCAGCTATCTAGGAAACCCTGTTTGCTCACTACCAGTCCAATGCCCTTTGAGCCCAGTGGGATGGAATCAAGCAGCTTGAGCATCCACACAAAACTAACATGCAGCTCCTCACTCAAGGTGCTCAAAACTCAACAGCCAAACACAAGTTCAGAGCTCAAGCCATTTCCCGCTGCCATGGAAACCAAGTGCTCTGGCAGCACATATGTCTGAAAGTGGCTATGACACCTAGGGAAGGTAGTGTGGTGGTGAATGGCAACTGCACGAAGCAGCAGCACAGCTCTTCCAGTGCCAAAACAACTCCACCTGCCTCATGCACTTCACATACCATCAGCTGTCCTGGCAGCTATCTAGGAAACCCTGTTTGCTCACTTCCGGTCCAATGCCCATTGAGCCCAGTGGGATGGAATCAAGCAGCTTGAGCACCCACAAAAAACTAACATGGAGCTCCTCACTCAAGTCGCTGAAAACTCCACCGCCAAAGACAATTTCAGCGCCCAAGCCATTTCCCGCTGCCATGGAAACCAAGTGCTCTGGCAGCACATATGTCTAAAGGGGATATGACACCTAGGGAAGGTAGTGTGGTGGTGAATGGCAAATGCTTGAAGCAGCAGCACAGCTCTTCCAGTGCCAAAACATCTCAACCTGCCTCACAAAATTCAGATACCATCAGCTGTCCTGACAGCTATCTAGGAAACTCTGTTTGGTCACATCCGGTCCCATGCCCATTGAGCCCAGTGGGATGGAATCAAGCAGCTTGAGCACGCAGACAAAACTAACATGCAGCTCCTCACTCAAGGTGCTCAAAAGTCCACAGCCAAACAGAAGTTCAGAGACCAAGCCGTTTCCCGCTGCCATGGAAACCAAGTGCTCTGGCAGCACATATGTCTGAAAGTAGCTATGATACCTAAGGAAGGGAGTGTGGTGGTGAATGGCAACTGCCCGAAGTAGCAGCACAGCTCTTCCAGTGCCAAAACAACTCCACCTGCCTCATGAACGTCACATACCATCAGCTGTCCTGGCAACTATCTAGGAAACCCTGTTTGCTCACTTCCGGTCCCATGCCCATTGAGCCCAATGGGATGGAATCAAGCAGCTTGAGCACCCACACAAAACTAACATGGAGCTCCTCACTCAAGGCACTCAAAACTCCACAGCCAAAGACAAGTTCAGAGCCCAAGCCATTTCCCGCTGCCATGGAAACCAAGTGCTCTGGCAGCACATATGTCTGAAAGTGGCTATGACACCTAGGGAAGGTAGTGTGGTGGTGAATGGCTACTGCCCGAAGCAGCAGCACAGCTCTTCCAGTGCCAAAACAACTCCACCTGCCTCATGCACTTCACATACCATCAGCTGTCCTGGCAGCTATCTAGGAAATCCTGTTTCGTCACTTCCGGTTCAATGAGTTTGTGCCCAGTGGGATGGAATCAAGCAGCTTGAGCATCCACACAAATCTAACATGCAGATCCTCACACATGGCACTCAAAACTCCACAGCCAAAGACAATTTCAGAGCCCAAGCCATTTCCCGCTGCCATGGAAACCAAGTGCTCTGGCAGCACATATGTCTCAAAGTGGCTATGACACTTAGGGAAGGTAGTGTGGTGGTGAATGGCAACTGCCCGAAGCAGCAGCACAGCTCTTCCAGTGCCAAAACAACTCCACCAGCCTCATGCACTTCACATACCATCAGCTGTCCTGGCAGCTATCTAGGAAACCCTGTTTGGGTACTTCCGGTCCCATGAACATTGAGCCTAGTGGGATGGAATCAAGCAGCTTGAGCACCCACACAAAACTAACATGGAGCTCCTCACTCAAGGCGCTCAAAACTCCACAGCCAAACACAAGTTCAGGGCCAAAGCCATTTCCCGCTGCCATGGAAACCAAGTGCTCTGGCAGCACATATGTTTGAAAGTGACTATGACACCTAGGGAAGGTAGTGTGGTGGTGAATGGCAACTGCCCGAAGCAGCAGCACAGCTCTTCCAGTGCCAAAACAACTCCACCTGCCTCATGCACTTCACATACCATCAGCTGTCCTGGCAGCTATCTAGGAAACCCTGTTTGCTCACTTCCGGTCCAATGCCCATTGAGCCCAGTGGGATGGAATCAAGCAGCTTGAGCATCCACACAAAACTAACATGCAGCTCCTCACTCAAGGCGCTCAAAACTCCACAGCCAAAGACAAGTTCAGCGCCAAAAGTCATTTCCCGCTGCCATGGAAACCAAGTGCTCTGGCAGCACATATGTCTGAAAGTGGCTATGACACCTAGGGAAGGTAGTGTGGTGGTGAATGGCAACTGCCCGAAGCAGCAGCACAGCTCTCCCACTGCCAAAACAACTCCACCTGCCTCATGCACTTGACATACGATCAGATGTCCTGGCAGCTATCTAGGAAACCCTGTTTGGTCACTTCCGGTCCCATGCCCATTGAGCCCAGTGGAATTAAATCAAGCAGCTTGAGCACCCACACAAAACAACATGCAGTTCCTCACTCAAGGAACTCAAAACTCCACACCCAAACACAAGTTCCTTGCCCAAGCCATTTCCCTCTGCCATGGAAACCAAGTGCTCTGGCAGCACATATGTCTGAATGTGGCTATGACACCTAGGGAAGGGAGTGTCGTGGTGAATGGTAACTGCCCGAAGCAGCAGCACAGCTCTTCCAGTGCCAAAACATCTCCACCTGCCTCACAAAATTCAGATACTATCAGCTGTCCTGACAGCTATCTAGGAAACCTTGTTTGCTCAATTCCGGTCCCATGCCCAGCGAGCGCAGTGGGATGGAATCAAGCAGCTTGAGCACCCACACAAAACTAACATGGAGCTACTCACTCAACACGCTCAAAACTCCACAGCCAAACACAAGTTCAGTGCCCAAGCCATTTCCCGCTGCCATGGAAACCAAGTGCTCTGGCAGCACATATGTCTGAAAGTGGCTATGACACCTAGGGAAGGTAGTGTGGTGGTGAATGGCAACTGCCCGAAGCAGCAGCACAGCTCTTCCAGTGCCAAAACAACTCCACCTGCCTCATGCACTTACATACCATCAGCTGTCCTGGCAGCTATCTAGGAAACCCTGTTTGCTCACTTCCGGTCCCATGCCCATTGAGCCCAGTGGGATGGAATCAAGCAGCTTGAGCAACCACACAAAACTAACATGGAGCTCCTGACTCAAGGCGCTCAAAACTCCACAGCCAAAGACAAGTTCAGAGCCCAAGCCATTTCCCGCTGCCATGGAAACCAAGTGCTCTGGCAGCACATATGTCTAAAGGGGATATGACACCTAGGGAAGGGAGTGTGGTGGTGAATGGCAAATGCCCGAAGCAGCAGCACAGCTCTTCCAGTGCCAAAACATCTCAACCTGCCTCACAAAATTCAGATACCATCAGCTGTCCTGACAGCTATCTAGGAATCCCTGTTTGCTCACTTCTGGTCACATGCACATTGAGCCCAGTGGGATGGAATCAAGCAGCTTGAGCACCCACACAAAACTAACATGGAGCTCCTCACTTAAGGCGCTCAAAACTCCACAGCCAAACACAAGTTCAGTGCCCAAGCCATTTCCCGCTGCCATGGAAACCAAGTGCTCTGGCAGCACATATGTTTGAAAGTGACTATGACACCTAGGGAAGGTAGTGTGGTGGTGAATGGCAACTGCCCGAAGCAGCAGCACAGCTCTTCCAGTGCCAAAACATATCCACCTGCCTCATAAACTTCACATATCATCAGCTGTCCTGGCAGCTATCTAGGAAACAATGTTTGCTCACTTCCGGTCCAATGCCAATTGAGCCCAGTGGGATGGAATCAAGCAGCTTGAGCATCCACACAAAACTAACATGCAGCTCCTCACTCAAGGCGCTCAAAACTCCACAGCCAAACACAAGTTAAGTGCCCAAGCCATTTCCCACTGCCATGGAAACCAAGTGCTCTGGCAGCACATATGTCTGAAAGTGGCTATGACACCTAGGGAAGGGAGTGTCGTGGTGAATGGCAAATGCCCGAAGCAGCAGCACAGCTCTTCCAGTGCCAAAACAACTCCACCTGCCTCATGCACTTCACATACCATCAGCTGTCCTGGCAGCTATCTAGGAAACCCTGTTTGCTCACTTCCGGTCCCATTCCCATTGAGCCCAGTGGGATGGAATCAAGCAGCTTGAGCACCTACACAAAACTAACATGCAGCTCCTCACTCAAGGCGCTCAAAACTCCACAGCCAAAGACAAGTTCAGCGCCAAAAGTCATTTCCCGCTGCCATGGAAACCAAGTGCTCTGGCAGCACATATGTCTGAAAGTGTCTATGACACCTAGGGAAGGTAGTGTGGTGGTGAATGGCAACTGCCCGAAGCAGCAGCACAGCTCTCCCACTGCCAAAACAACTCCACCTGCCTCATGCACTTGACATACGATCAGATGTCCTGGCAGCTATCTAGGAAACCCTGTTTGGTCACTTCCGGTCCCATGTCCATTGAGCCCAGTGGAATTAAATCAAGCAGCTTGAGCACCCACACAAAACAACATGCAGTTCCTCACTCAAGGAACTCAAAACTCCACACCCAAACACAAGTTCCTTGCCCAAGCCATTTCCCTCTGCCATGGAAACCAAGTGCTCTGGCAGCACATATGTCTGAATGTGGCTATGACACCTAGGGAAGGGAGTGTCGTGGTGAATGGTAACTGCCCGAAGCAGCAGCACAGCTCTTCCACTGCCAAAACATCTCCACCTGCCTCACAAAATTCAGATACTATCAGCTGTCCTGACAGCTATCTAGGAAACCTTGTTTGCTCAATTCCGGTCCCATGCCCAGCGAGCGCAGTGGGATGGAATCAAGCAGCTTGAGCACCCACACAAAACTAACATGGAGCTCCTCACTCAACACGCTCAAAACTCCACAGCCAAACACAAGTTCAGTGCCCAAGCCATTTCCCGCTGCCATGGAAACCAAGTGCTCTGGCAGCACATATGTCTGAAAGTGGCTATGACACCTAGGGAAGGTAGTGTGGTGGTGAATGGCAACTGCCCGAAGCAGCAGCACAGCTCTTCCAGTGCCAAAACAACTCCACCTGCCTCATGCACTTACATACCATCAGCTGTCCTGGCAGCTATCTAGGAAACCCTGTTTGCTCACTTCCGGTCCAATGCCCATTGAGCCCAGTGGGATGGAATCAAGCAGCTTGAGCACCCACACAAAACTAACATGGAGCTCCTGACTCAAGGCGCTCAAAACTCCACAGCCAAAGACAAGTTCAGAGCCCAAGCCATTTCCCGCTGCCATGGAAACCAAGTGCTCTGGCAGCACATATGTCTAAAGGGGATATGACACCTAGGGAAGGGAGTGTGGTGGTGAATGGCAACTGCCCGAAGCAGCAGCACAGCTCTTCCAGTGCCAAAACAACTCAACCTGCCTCATGCACTTCACATACCATCAGCTGTCCTGGCAGCTATCTAGGAAACCCTGTTTGGTCACATCCGGTCCAATGCCCATTGAGTCCAGTGGGATGGAATCAAGCAGCTTGAGCACCCACACAAAACTAATATGGAGCTCCTCACTCAAGGCGCTCAAAACTCCACAGCCAAAGACAAGTTCAGTGCCCAAGCCATTTCCCGCTGCCATGGAAACCAAGTGCTCTGGCAGCACATTTGTCTGAAAGTGGCTATGACACCTAGGGAAGGTAGTGTGGTGGTGAATGGCAACTGCCCGAAGCAGCAGCACAGCTCTTCCACTGCCAAAACAACTCCACCTGCCTCATGCACTTCACATACCATCAGCTGTCCTGGCAGCTATCTAGGAAACCCTGTTTGCTCACTTCCGGTCCCATGCCCATTGAGCCCAGTGGGATGGAATCAAGCAGCTTGAGCACCCACAAAAAACTAACATGCAGCTCCTCACTCAAGGTGCTCAAAACTCCACAGCCAAAGACAAGTTCAGAGCCCAAGCCATTTCCCGCTGCCATGGAAAACAAGTGCTCTGGCAGCACATATGTCTGAAAGTGGCTATGACACCTAGGGAAGGGAGTGTGGTGGTGAATGGCAACTGCCCGAAGCAGCAGCACAGCTCTTCCTGTGCCATAACAACTCCACCTGCCTCATGCACTTCACATACCATCAGCTGTCCTGACAGGCATCTAGGAAACCCTGTTTGGTCACTTCCGGTCCAATGCCCATTGAGCCCAGTGGAATTAAATCAAGCAGCTTGAGCACCCACACAAAACTAACATGCAGCTCCTCACTCAAGGCACTCAAAACTCCACACCCAAACACAAGTTCAGTGCCCAAGCCATTTCCCTCTGCCATGGAAACCAAGTGCTCTGGCAGCACATAAGTCTGAAAGCGACTATGACACCTAGGGAAGGTAGTGTGGTGGTGAATGGCAACTGCCCGAAGCAGCAGCACAGCTCTTCCAGTGCCAAAACATCTCCACCTGCCTCACAAAATTCAGATACTATCAGCTGTCCTGACAGCTATCTAGGAAACCTTGTTTGCTCACTTCCGGTCCCATGCCCATTGAGCCCAGTGGGATGGAATCAAGCAGCTTGAGCACCCACACAAAACTAACATGGAGCTCCTCACTCAAGGCGGTCAAAACTCCACAGCCAAACACAAGTTCAGTGCCCAAGCCATTTCCCGCTGCCATGGAAACCAAGTGCTCTGGCAGCACATATGTCTGAAAGTGACTATGACACCTAGGGAAGGTAGTGTGGTGGTGAATGGCAACTGCCCGAAGCAGCAGCACAGCTCTTCCAGTGCCAAAACAACTCCACCTGCCTCATGCACTTCACATACCATCAGCTGTCCTGGCAGCTATCTAGGAAACCCTGTTTGCTCACTTCCGGTCCCATGCCCATTGAGCCCAGTGGGATGGAATCAAGCAGCTTGAGCACCCACACAAAACTAACATGCAGCTCCTCACTCAAGGCACTCAAAACTCCACACCCAAACACAAGTTCCTTGCCCAAGCCATTTCCCTCTGCCAAGGAAACCAAGTGCTCTGGCAGCACATATGTCTGAAAGTGGCTATGACACCTAGGGAAGGGAGTGTCGTGGTGAATGGCAACTGCTCGAAGCAGCAGCACAGCTCTTCCACTGCCAAATCATCTCCACCTGCCTCACAAAATTCAGATACTATCAGCTGTCCTGACAGCTATCTAGGAAACCTTGTTTGCTCAATTCCGGTCCCATGCCCAGCGAGCCCAGTGGGATGGAATCAAGCAGCTTGAGCACCCACACAAAACTAACATGGAGCTCCTCACTAACACGCTCAAAACTCCACAGCCAAACACAAGTTCAGTGCCCAAGCCATTTCCCGCTGCCATGGAAACCAAGTGCTCTGGCAGCACATATGTCTGAAAGTGGCTATGACACCTAGGGAAGGTAGTGTGGTGGTGAATGGCAACTGCCCGAAGCAGCAGCACAGCTCTTCCAGTGCCAAAACAACTCCACCTGCCTCATGCACTTCACATACCATCAGCTGTCCTGGCAGCTATCTAGGAAACCCTGTTTGCTCACTTCCGGTCCCATGCCCATTGAGCCCAGTGGGATGGAATCAAGCAGCTTGAGCACCCACACAAAACTAACATGGAGCTCCTGACTCAAGGCGCTCAAAACTCCACAGCCAAAGACAAGTTCAGAGCCCAAGCCATTTCCCGCTGCCATGGAAACCAAGTGCTCTGGCAGCACATATGTCTAAAGGGGATATGACACCTAGGGAAGGTAGTGTGGTGGTGAATGGCAAATGCTTGAAGCAGCAGCACAGCTCTTCCAGTGCCAAAACATCTCAACCTGCCTCACAAAATTCAGATACCATCAGCTGTCCTGACAGCTATCTAGGAAACCCTGTTTGCTCACATCTGGTCACATGCACATTGAGCCCAGTGGGATGGAATCAAGCAGCTTGAGCACCCACACAAAATTAACATGCAGTTCCTCACTCAAGGTGCTCAAAACTCCACAGCCAAAGACAAGTTCAGAGCTCAAGCCATTTCCCGCTGCCATGGAAACCAAGTGCTCTGGCAGCACATATGTCTGAAAGTGGCTATGACACCTAGGGAAGGTAGTGTGGTGGTGAATGGCAACTGCCCGAAGCAGCAGCACAGGTCTTCCAGTGCCAAAACAACTCCACCTGCCTCATGCACTTCACATACCATCAGCTGTCCTGGCAGCTATCTAGGAAACCCTGTTTGCTCACTTCCGGTCCAATGCCCATTGAGCCCAGTGGGATGGAATCAAGCAGCTTGAGCATCCACACAAAACTAACATGCAGCTCCTCACTCAAGGCGCTCAAAACTCCACAGCAAAACACCTGTTAAGTGCCCAAGCCATTTCCCGCTGCCATGGAAACCAAGTGCTCTGGCAGCACATATGTCTGAAAGTGGCTATGACACCTATTGAAGGTAGTGTGGTGGTGAATGGCAACTGCCCGAAGCAGCAGCACAGCTCTTCCAGTGCCAAAACAACTCCACCTGCCTCATGCACTTCACATACCATCAGCTGTCCTGGCAGCTATCTAGGAAACCCTGTTTGCTCACTTCCGGTCCCATGCCCATTGAGCCCAGTGGGATGGAATCAAGCAGCTTGAGCACCCACACAAAACTAACATGGAGCTCCTGACTCAAGGCGCTCAAAGCTCCACCGCCAAAGACAAGTTCAGAGCCCAAGCCATTTCCCGCTGCCATGGAAACCAAGTGCTCTGGCAGCACATATGTCTAAAGGGGATATGACACCTAGGGAAGGTAGTGTGGTGGTGAATGGCAAATGCTTGAAGCAGCAGCACAGCTCTTCCAGTGCCAAAACATCTCAACCTGCCTCACAAAATTCAGATACCATCACCTGTCCTGACAGCTATCTAGGAAACCCTGTTTGCTCACTTTCGGTCCCATGCCCATTGAGCCCAGTGGGATGGAATCAAGCAGCTTGAGCACCCACACAAAACTAACATGGAGCTCCTCACTCAAGGCGCTCAAAACTCCACAGCCAAAGACAAGTTCAGTGCCCAAGCCATTTCCCGCTGCCATGGAAACCAAGTGCTCTGGCAGCACATATGTCTGAAAGTGACTATGACACCTAGGGAAGGTAGTGTGGTGGTGAATGGCAACTGCCCGAAGCAGCAGCACAGCTCTTCCAGTGCCCAAACAACTCCACCTGCCTCATGCACTTCACATACCATCAGCTGTCCTGGCAGCTATCTAGGAAACCCTGTTTGGTCACATCCGGTCCAATGCCCATTGAGTCCAGTGGGATGGAATCAAGCAGCTTGAGCACCCACACAAAACTAATATGGAGCTCCTCACTCAAGGCGCTCAAAACTCCACAGCCAAAGACAAGTTCAGCGCCCAAAGCCATTTCCCGCTGCCATGGAAACCAAGTGCTCTGGCAGCACATATGTCTGAAAGTGGCTATGACACCTAGGGAAGGTAGTGTGGTGGTGAATGGCAACTGCCCGAAGCAGCAGCACAGCTCTTCCACTGCCAAAACATCTCCACCTGCCTCACAAAATTCAGATACCATCAGCTGTCCTGGCAGCTATCTAGGAAACCCTGTTTGCTCACTTCCGGTCCCATGCCCATTAAGCGAGCCCAGTGGGATGGAATCAAGCAGCTTGAGCACCCACACAAAACTAACATTCAGCTCCTCACTCAAGGCGCTCAAAACTCCACAGCCAAAGACAAGTTCAGAGCCCAAGCCATTTCCCGCTGCCATGGAAACCAAGTGCTCTGGTAGCACATAGGTCTGAAAGTGGCTATGACACTTAGGGAAGGTAGTGTGGTGGTGAATGGCAACTGCCCGAAGCAGCAGCACAGCTCTTCCAGTGCCCAAACAACTCCACCTGCCTCATGAACTTCACATACCATCAGCTGTCCTGGCAGCTATCTAGGAAAACATGTTTGCTCACTCCGGTCCCATGCCCATTGAGCCCAGTGGGATATAATCAAGCAGCTTGAGCACCCACACAAAACGAACATGGAGCTCCTCACTCAAGGCATTCAAAACTCCACAGCCAAACACAAGTTCAGTGCCCAAGCCATTTCCCGCTGCCATGGAAACCAAGTGCTCTGGCAGCACATATGTCTGCAAGTGGCTATGACACCTAGGGAAGGTAGTGTGGTGGTGAATGGCAACTGCCCGAAGCAGCAGCACAGCTCTTCCAGTGCCAAAACAACTCCACCTGCCTCATGCACTTCACATACCATCAGCTGTCCTGGCAGCTATCTAGGAAACCCTGTTTGGTCTCTTCCGGTCCCATGCCCATTGAGCCCAGTGGGATGGAATCAAGCAGCTTGAGCACCCACACAAAACTAACATGGAGCTCCTCACTCAAGGCACTCAAAACTCCACAGCCAAAGACAATTTCAGAGCCTAAGCCATTTCCCTCTGCCATGGAAACCAAGTGCTCTGGCAGCACATATGTCTAAAGGGGATATGACACCTAGGGAAGGCAGTGTGGTGGTGAATGGCAACTGCCCGAAGCAGCAGCACAGCTCTTCCAGTGCCAAAACATCTCAACCAGCCTCACAAAATTCAGATACCATCAGCTGTCCTGACAGCTATCTAGGAAACCCTGTTTGCTCACTTCCGGTCCCATGCCCATTGAGCCCATTGGGATGGAATCAAGCAGCTTGACCACCCACACAAAACTAACATGCAGCTCCTCACTCAAGGCGCTCAAAACTCCACAGCCAAACACAAGTTCAGTGCCCAAGCCATTTCCCGCTGCCATGGAAACCAAGTGTTCTGGCAGCACATATGTCTGAAAGTGACTATGACACCTAGGGAAGGTAGTGTGGTGGTGAATGGCAACTGCACGAAGCAGCAGCACAGCTCTTCCACTGCCAAAACATATCCACCTGCCTCATGCACTTCACATACCATCAGCTGTCCTGGCAGCTATCTAGGAAACCCTGTTTGCTCAATTCCGGTCCCATGCCCATTGAGCCCAGTGGGATGGAATCAAGCAGCTTGAGCACCTACACAAAACTAACATGGAGCTCCTCACTCAAGGCGCTCAAAACTCCACAGCCAAAGACAATTTCAGCGCCCAAGCCATTTCCCGCTGCCATGGAAACCAAGTACTCTGGCAGCACATATGTCTGAAAGTGGCTATGACACCTAGGGAAGGTAGTGTGGTGGTGAATGGCAACTGCCCGAAGCAGCAGCACAGCTCTTCCAGTGCCAAAACAACTCCACCTGCCTCATGAACGTCACATACCATCAGCTGTCCTGGCAACTATCTAGGAAACCCTGTTTGCTCAATTCCGGTCCCATGCCCATTGAGCCCAGTGGGATGGAATCAAGCAGCTTGAGCACCCACACAAAACTAACATGGAGCTCCTCATTCAAGGCACTCAAAACTCCACAGCCAAACACAAGTTCAGTGCCCAAGCCATTTCCCGCTGCCATGGAAACCAAGTGCTCTGGCAGCACATATGTCTGAAAGTGGCTATGACACCTAGGGAAGGTAGTGTGGTGGTGAATGGCAACTGCCCGAAGCAGCAGCACAGCTCTTCCACTGCCAAAACATCTCCACCTGCCTCACAAAATTCAGATACCATCAGCTGTCCTGGCAGCTATCTAGGAAACCCTGTTTGCTCACTTCCGGTCCAATGCCCATTGAGCCCAGTGGGATGGAATCAAGCAGCTTGAGCACCCACACAAAACTAACATGGAGCTCCTGACTCAAGGCGCTCAAAGCTCCACCGCCAAAGACAAGTTCAGTGCCCAAGCCATTTCCCGCTGCCATGGAAACCAAGTGCTCTGGCAGCACATATGTCTGAAAGTGACTATGACACCTAGGGAAGGTAGTGTGGTGGTGAATGGCAACTGCCCGAAGCAGCAGCACAGCTCTTCCAGTGCCAAAACATCTCCACCTGCCTCACAAAATTCAGATACCATCAGCTGTCCTGGCAGCTATCTTTGAAACCCTGTTTGCTCACTTCCGGTCACATGCCCATTAAGCGAGCCCAGTGGGATGGAATCAAGCAGCTTGAGCACCCACACAAAACTAACATTCAGCTCCTCACTTAAGGCGCTAAAAACTCCACAGCCAAAGACAAGTTCAGAGCCCAAGCCATTTCCCGCTGCCATGGAAACCAAGTGCTCTGGCAGCACATATGTCTGAAAGTGGCTATGACACCTAGGGAAGGTAGTGTGGTGGTGAATGGCAACTGCCCGAAGCAGCAGCACAGTTCTTCCAGTGCCAAAACAACTCCACCTGCCTCATGCACTTCACATACCATCAGCTGTCCTGGCAGCTATCTAGGAAACCCTGTTTGCTCACTACTGGTCCCATGCAAATTGAGCCCAGTGGGATAGAATCAAGCAGCTTGAGCACCCACACAAAACTAACATGGAGCTCCTCACTGAAGGTGCTGAATGCTCCACAGCCAAAGACAAGTTCAGCGCCCAAGCTATTTCCCGCTGCCATGGAAACCAAGTGCTCTGGCAGCACATATGTCTGAAAGTGGCTATGACACCTAGGGAAGGTAGTGTGGTGGTGAATGGCAACTGCCCGAAGCAGCAGCACAGCTCTTCCAGTGCCAAAACAACTCCACCTGCCTCATGCACTTCACATACCATCAGCTGTCCTGGCAGCTATCTAGGAAACCCTGTTTGCTCACTTCCGGTCCCATGCCCATTGAGCCCAGTGGGATGGAATCAAGCAGCTTGAGCACCCACACAAAACTAACATGCAGCTCCTCACTCAAGGCGCTCAAAACTCCACCGCCAAAGACAAGTTCAGAGCCCAAGCCATTTCCCGCTGCCATGGAAACCAAGTGCTCAGGCAGCACATATGTCTAAAGGGGATATGACACCTAGGGAAGGTAGTGTGGTGGTGAACGGCAAATGCTTGAAGCAGCAGCACAGCTCTTCCAGTGCCAAAACATCTCAACCTGCCTCACAAAATTCAGATACCATCAGCTGTCCTGGCAGCTATCTAGGAAACCCTGTTTGCTCACTTCTGGTCACATGCCCATTGAGCCCAGTGGGATGGAATCAAGAAGCTTGAGCACCCACACAAAACTAACATGGAGCTCCTCACTCAAGGCGCTCAAAACTCCACAGACAAACACAAGTTCAGTGCCCAAGCCATTTCCCGCTGCCATGGAAACCAAGGGATCTGGCAGCACATATGTCTGAAAGTGACTATGACACCTAGGGAAGGTAGTGTGGTGGTGAATGGCAACTGCCCGAAGCAGCAGCACAGCTCTTCCAGTGCAAAAACAACTCCACCTGCCTCATGCACTTCACATACCATCAGCTGTCCTGGCAGCTATCTAGGAAACCCTGTTTGCTCACTTCCGGTCCCATGCCCATTGAGCCCAGTGGGATGGAATCAAGCAGCTTGAGCATCCACACAAAATTAACATGCAGCTCCTCACTCAAGGAACTCAAAACTCCACAGCCAAAGACAAGTTCAGAGCCCAAGCCATTTCCCGCTGCCATGGAAACCAAGTGCTCTGGCAGCACATATGTCTGAAAGTGGCAATGACACCTAGGGAAGGTAGTGTGGTGGTGAATGGCAACTGCCCGAAGCAGCAGCACAGCTCTTCCAGTGCCAAAACAACTCCACCTGCCTCACAAAATTCAGATACTATCAGCTGTCCTGACAGCTATCTAGGAAACCTTGTTTGCTCACTTCCGGTCCCATGCCCAGCGAGCCCAGTGGGATGGAATCAAGCAGCTTGAGCACCCACACAAAACTAACATGGAGCTCCTCACTCAAGGCGCTCAAAACTCCACAGCCAAACACAAGTTCAGGGCCCAAGCCATTTCCCGCTGCCATGGAAACCAAGTGCTCTGGCAGCACATATGTCTAAAGGGGATATGACACCTAGGGAAGGTAGTGTGGTGGTGAATGGCAAATGCTTGAAGCAGCAGCACAGCTCTTCCAGTGCCAAAACATCTCAACCTGCCTCACAAAATTCAGATACCATCACCTGTCCTGACAGCTATCTAGGAAACCCTGTTTGCTCACTTTCGGTCCCATGCCCATTGAGCCCAGTGGGATGGAATCAAGCAGCTTGAGCACCCACACAAAACTAACATGGAGCTCCTCACTCAAGGCGCTCAAAACTCCACAGCCAAAGACAAGTTCAGTGCCCAAGCCATTTCCCGCTGCCATGGAAACCAAGTGCTCTGGCAGCACATATGTCTGAAAGTGACTATGACACCTAGGGAAGGTAGTGTGTTGGTGAATGGCAACTGCCCGAAGCAGCAGCACAGCTCTTCCAGTGCCCAAACAACTCCACCTGCCTCATGCACTTCACATACCATCAGCTGTCCTGGCAGCTATCTAGGAAACCCTGTTTGGTCACATCCGGTCCAATGCCCATTGAGTCCAGTGGGATGGAATCAAGCAGCTTGACCACCCACACAAAACTAATATGGAGCTCCTCACTCAAGGCGCTCAAAACTCCACAGCCAAAGACAAGTTCAGCGCCCAAAGCCATTTCCCGCTGCCATGGAAACCAAGTGCTCTGGCAGCACATATGTCTGAAAGTGGCTATGACACCTAGGGAAGGTAGTGTGGTGGTGAATGGCAACTGCCCGAAGCAGCAGCACAGCTCTTCCACTGCCAAAACATCTCCACCTGCCTCACAAAATTCAGATACCATCAGCTGTCCTGGCAGCTATCTAGGAAACCCTGTTTGCTCACTTCCGGTCCCATGCCCATTAAGCGAGCCCAGTGGGATGGAATCAAGCAGCTTGAGCACCCACACAAAACTAACATTCAGCTCCTCACTCAAGGCGCTCAAAACTCCACAGCCAAAGACAAGTTCAGAGCCCAAGCCATTTCCCGCTGCCATGGAAACCAAGTGCTCTGGTAGCACATAGGTCTGAAAGTGGCTATGACACTTAGGGAAGGTAGTGTGGTGGTGAATGGCAACTGCCCGAAGCAGCAGCACAGCTCTTCCAGTGCCCAAACAACTCCACCTGCCTCATGAACTTCACATACCATCAGCTGTCCTGGCAGCTATCTAGGAAAACATGTTTGCTCACTCCGGTCCCATGCCCATTGAGCCCAGTGGGATGGAATCAAGCAGCTTGAGCACCCACACAAAACGAACATGGAGCTCCTCACTCAAGGCATTCAAAACTCCACAGCCAAACACAAGTTCAGTGCCCAAGCCATTTCCCGCTGCCATGGAAACCAAGTGCTCTGGCAGCACATATGTCTGCAAGTGGCTATGACACCTAGGGAAGGTAGTGTGGTGGTGAATGGCAACTGCCCGAAGCAGCAGCACAGCTCTTCCAGTGCCAAAACAACTCCACCTGCCTCATGCACTTCACATACCATCAGCTGTCCTGGCAGCTATCTAGGAAACCCTGTTTGGTCTCTTCCGGTCCCATGCCCATTGAGCCCAGTGGGATGGAATCAAGCAGCTTGAGCACCCACAAAAAACTAACATGGAGCTCCTCACTCAAGGCACTCAAAACTCCACAGCCAAAGACAATTTCAGAGCCTAAGCCATTTCCCTCTGCCATGGAAACCAAGTGCTCTGGCAGCACATATGTCTAAAGGGGATATGACACCTAGGGAAGGCAGTGTGGTGGTGAATGGCAACTGCCCGAAGCAGCAGCACAGCTCTTCCAGTGCCAAAACATCTCAACCAGCCTCACAAAATTCAGATACCATCAGCTGTCCTGACAGCTATCTAGGAAACCCTGTTTGCTCACTTCCGGTCCCATGCCCATTGAGCCCATTGGGATGGAATCAAGCAGCTTGACCACCCACACAAAACTAACATGCAGCTCCTCACTCAAGGCGCTCAAAACTCCACAGCCAAACACAAGTTCAGTGCCCAAGCCTTTTCCCGCTGCCATGGAAACCAAGTGTTCTGGCAGCACATATGTCTGAAAGTGACTATGACACCTAGGGAAGGTAGTGTGGTGGTGAATGGCAACTGCACGAAGCAGCAGCACAGCTCTTCCACTGCCAAAACATATCCACCTGCCTCATGCACTTCACATACCATCAGCTGTCCTGGCAGCTATCTAGGAAACCCTGTTTGCTCAATTCCGGTCCCATGCCCATTGAGCCCAGTGGGATGGAATCAAGCAGCTTGAGCACCTACACAAAACTAACATGGAGCTCCTCACTCAAGGCGCTCAAAACTCCACAGCCAAAGACAATTTCAGCGCCCAAGCCATTTCCCGCTGCCATGGAAACCAAGTACTCTGGCAGCACATATGTCTGAAAGTGGCTATGACACCTAGGGAAGGTAGTGTGGTGGTGAATGGCAACTGCCCGAAGCAGCAGCACAGCTCTTCCAGTGCCAAAACAACTCCACCTGCCTCATGAACGTCACATACCATCAGCTGTCCTGGCAACTATCTAGGAAACCCTGTTTGCTCAATTCCGGTCCCATGCCCATTGAGCCCAGTGGGATGGAATCAAGCAGCTTGAGCACCCACACAAAACTAACATGGAGCTCCTCATTCAAGGCACTCAAAACTCCACAGCCAAAGACAAGTTCAGTGCCCAAGCCATTTCCCGCTGCCATGGAAACCAAGTGCTCTGGCAGCACATATGTCTGAAAGTGGCTATGACACCTAGGGAAGGTAGTGTGGTGGTGAATGGCAACTGCCCGAAGCAGCAGCACAGCTCTTCCACTGCCAAAACATCTCCACCTGCCTCACAAAATTCAGATACCATCAGCTGTCCTGGCAGCTATCTAGGAATCCCTGTTTGCTCACTTCCGGTCCAATGCCCATTGAGCCCAGTGGGATGGAATCAAGCAGCTTGAGCACCCACACAAAACTAACATGCAACTCCTCACTCAAGGCGCTCAAAACTCCACAGCCAAAGACAAGTTCAGAGCCCAAGCCATTTCCCGCTGCCATGGAAACCAAGTGCTCTGGTAGCACATATGTCTGAAAGTGGCTATGACAATTAGGGAAGGTAGTGTGGTGGTGAATGGCAACTGCCCGAAGCAGCAGCACAGCTCTTCCAGTGCCAAAACAACTCCACCTGCCTCATGCACTTCACATACCATCAGCTGTCCTGGCAGCTATCTAGGGAAACATGTTTGCTCACTTTCGGTCCAATGCCCATTGAGCCCAGTGGGATGGAATCAAGCAGCTTGAGCACCCACACAAAACTAACATGCAGCTCCTCATTCAAGGCACTCAAAACTCCACAGCCAAACACAAGTTCAGTGCCCAAGCCATTTCCCGCTGCCATGGAAACCAAGTGCTCTGGCAGCACATATGTCTGAAAGTGGCTATGACACCTAGGGAAGGTAGTGTGGTGGTGAATGGCAACTGCCCGAAGCAGCAGCACAGCTCTTCCAGTGCCAAAACAACTACACCTGCCTCATGCACTTCACATACCATCAGCTGTCATGGCAGCTATCTAGGAAACCCTGTTTGCTCACTTCCGGTCCCATGCCCATTGAGCCCAGTGGGATGGAATCAAGCAGCTTGAGCACCCACACAAAACTAACATGGAGCTCCTGACTCAAGGCGCTCAAAGCTCCACCGCCAAAGACAAGTTCAGTGCCCAAGCCATTTCCCGCTGCCATGGAAACCAAGTGCTCTGGCAGCACATATGTCTGAAAGTGACTATGACACCTAGGGAAGGTAGTGTGGTGGTGAATGGCAACTGCCCGAAGCAGCAGCACAGCTCTTCCACTGCCAAAACATCTCCACCTGCCTCACAAAATTCAGATACCATCAGCTGTCCTGGCAGCTATCTAGGAAACCCTGTTTGCTCACTTCCGGTCCCATGCCCATTAAGCGAGCCCAGTGGGATGGAATCAAGCAGCTTGAGCACCCACACAAAACTAACATTCAGCTCCTCACTTAAGGCGCTAAAAACTCCACAGCCAAAGACAAGTTCAGAGCCCAAGCCATTTCCCGCTGCCATGGAAACCAAGTGCTCTGGCAGCACATATGTCTGAAAGTGGCTATGACACCTAGGGAAGGGAGTGTGGTGGTGAATGGCAACTGCCCGAAGCAGCAGCACAGTTCTTCCAGTGCCAAAACAACTCCACCTGCCTCATGCACTTCACATACCATCAGCTGTCCTGGCAGCTATCTAGGAAACCCTGTTTGCTCACTACTGGTCCCATGCAAATTGAGCCCAGTGGGATAGAATCAAGCAGCTTGAGCACCCACACAAAACTAACATGGAGCTCCTCACTGAAGGTGCTGAAAGCTCCACAGCCAAAGACAAGTTCAGCGCCCAAGCTATTTCCCGCTGCCATGGAAACCAAGTGCTCTGGCAGCACATATGTCTGAAAGTGGCTATGACACCTAGGGAAGGTAGTCTGGTGGTGAATGGCAACTGCCCGAAGCAGCAGCACAGCTCTTCCAGTGCCAAAACAACTCCACCTGCCTCATGCACTTCACATACCATCAGCTGTCCTGGCAGCTATCTAGGAAACCCTGTTTGCTCACTTCCGGTCCCATGCCCATTGAGCCCAGTGGGATGGAATCAAGCAGCTTGAGCACCCACACAAAACTAACATGGAGCTCCTGACTCAAGGCGCTCAAAACTCCACCGCCAAAGACAAGTTCAGAGCCCAAGCCATTTCCCGCTGCCATGGAAACCAAGTGCTCTGGCAGCACATATGTCTAAAGGGGATATGACACCTAGGGAAGGTAGTGTGGTGGTGAATGGCAAATGCTTGAAGCAGCAGCACAGCTCTTCCAGTGCCAAAACATCTCAACCTGCCTCACAAAATTCAGATACCATCAGCTGTCCTGGCAGCTATCTAGGAAACCCTGTTTGCTCACTTCTGGTCACATGCCCATTGAGCCCAGTGGGATGGAATCAAGAAGCTTGAGCACCCACACAAAACTAACATGGAGCTCCTCACTCAAGGCGCTCAAAACTCCACAGCCAAACACAAGTTCAGTGCCCAAGCCATTTCCCGCTGCCATGGAAACCAAGGGATCTGGCAGCACATATGTCTGAAAGTGGCTATGACACCTAGGGAAGGTAGTGTGGTGGTGAATGGCAACTGCCCGAAGCAGCAGCACAGTTCTTCCAGTGCCAAAACAACTCCACCTGCCTCATGCACTTCACATACCATCAGCTGTCCTGGCAGCTATCTAGGAAACCCTGTTTGCTCACTACTGGTCCCATGCAAATTGAGCCCAGTGGGATAGAATCAAGCAGCTTGAGCACCCACACAAAACTAACATGGAGCTCCTCACTGAAGGTGCTGAAAGCTCCACAGCCAAAGACAAGTTCAGCGCCCAAGCTATTTCCCGCTGCCATGGAAACCAAGTGCTCTGGCAGCACATATGTCTGAAAGTGGCTATGACACCTAGGGAAGGTAGTCTGGTGGTGAATGGCAACTGCCCGAAGCAGCAGCACAGCTCTTCCAGTGCCAAAACAACTCCACCTGCCTCATGCACTTCACATACCATCAGCTGTCCTGGCAGCTATCTAGGAAACCCTGTTTGCTCACTTCCGGTCCCATGCCCATTGAGCCCAGTGGGATGGAATCAAGCAGCTTGAGCACCCACACAAAACTAACATGGAGCTCCTGACTCAAGGCGCTCAAAACTCCACCGCCAAAGACAAGTTCAGAGCCCAAGCCATTTCCCGCTGCCATGGAAACCAAGTGCTCTGGCAGCACATATGTCTAAAGGGGATATGACACCTAGGGAAGGTAGTGTGGTGGTGAATGGCAAATGCTTGAAGCAGCAGCACAGCTCTTCCAGTGCCAAAACATCTCAACCTGCCTCACAAAATTCAGATACCATCAGCTGTCCTGGCAGCTATCTAGGAAACCCTGTTTGCTCACTTCTGGTCACATGCCCATTGAGCCCAGTGGGATGGAATCAAGAAGCTTGAGCACCCACACAAAACTAACATGGAGCTCCTCACTCAAGGCGCTCAAAACTCCACAGCCAAACACAAGTTCAGTGCCCAAGCCATTTCCCGCTGCCATGGAAACCAAGGGATCTGGCAGCACATATGTCTGAAAGTGACTATGACACCTAGGGAAGGTAGTGTGGTGGTGAATGGCAACTGCCCGAAGCAGCAGCACAGCTCTTCCAGTGCAAAAACAACTCCACCTGCCTCATGCACTTCACATACCATCAGCTGTCCTGGCAGCTATCTAGGAAACCCTGTTTGCTCTCTTCCGGTCCCATGCCCATTGAGCCCAGTGGGATGGAATCAAGCAGCTTGAGCATCCACACAAAATTAACATGCAGCTCCTCACTCAAGGTGCTCAAAACTCCACAGCCAAAGACAAGTTCAGAGCCATTAAAGCCATTTCCCGCTGCCATGGAAACCAAGTGCTCTGGCAGCACATATGTCTGAAAGTGACTATGACACCTAGGGAAGGTAGTGTGGTGGTGAATGGCAACTGCCCGAAGCAGCAGCACAGCTCTTCCACTGCCAAAACATCTCCACCTGCCTCACAAAATTCAGATACCATCAGCTGTCCTGGCAGCTATCTAGGAAACCCTGTTTGCTCACTTCCGGTCCCATGCCCATTGAGCCCAGTGGGATGGAATCAAGCAGCTTGAGCACCCACACAAAACTAACATTCAGCTCCTCACTCAAGGCGCTCAAAACTCCACAGCCAAAGACAAGTTCAGAGCCCAAGCCATTTCCCGCTGCCATGGAAACCAAGTGCTCTGGCAGCACATATGTCTGAAAGTGGCAATGACACTTAGGGAAGGTAGTGTGGTGGTGAATGGCAACTGCCCGAAGCAGCAGCACAGCTCTTCCAGTGCCAAAACAACTCTACCTGCCTCACAAAATTCAGATACTATCAGCTGTCCTTACAGCTATCTAGGAAACCCTGTTTGCTCACTTCCGGTCCAATGCCCTTTGAGCCCAGGGGGATGGAATCAAGCAGCTTGAGCACCCACACAAAACTAATATGGAGCTCCTCATTAAAGGCACTCAAAACTGCACAGCCAAAGACAAGTTCAGTGCCCAAGCCATTTCCCGCTGCCATGGAAACCAAGTGCTCTGGCAGCACATATGTCTGAAAGTGGCTATGACACCTAGGGAAGGTAGTGTCGTGGTGAATGGCAACCGCCCGAAGCAGCAGCACAGCTCTTCCAGTGCCAAAACATCTCCACCTGACTCACAAAATTCAGATACCATCAGCTGTCCTGGCAGCAATCTAGGAAACCCTGTTTGCTCACTTCCGGTCCCATGCCCATTGAGCCCAGTGGGATGGAATCAAGCAGCTTGAGCACCCACACAAATCTAACATGTAGATCCTCACTCATGGCGCTCAAAACTCCACCGCCAAAGACAAGTTCAGCGCCCAAGCCATTTCCCGCTGCCATGGAAACCAAGTGCTCTGGCAGCACATATGTCTGAAGGTGGCTATGATACCTAGGGAAGGTAGTGTGGTGGTGAATGACAACTGGCCAAAGCAGCAGCACAGGTCTTCCAGTGCCAAAACAACTCCACCTGCCTCATGAACTTCACATACCATCAGCTGTCCTCGCAGCTGTCTAGGAAACCCTGTTTGCTCACTTCCGGTCCAATGCCCATTGAGCCCAGTGGGATGGAATCAAGCAGCTTGAGCACCCACACAAAACTAACATGCAGCTCCTCACTCAAGGCGCGAAAAACTCCACAGCCAAAGACAAGTTCAGCGCCAAAAGCCATTTCCCGCTGCCATGGAACCCAAGTGCTCTGGCAGCACATATGTCTGAAAGTGGCTATGACACCTAGGGAAGGTAGTGTGGTGGTGAATGGCAACTGCCCGAAGCAGCAGCACAGCTCTTCCAGTGCCAAAACATCTCCACCTGCCTCACAAAATTCAGATATCATCAGCTGTCCTGGCAGCTATCTAGGAAACCCTGTTTGCTCACTTCCGGTCCAATGCCCACTGACCCCAGTGGGATGGAATCAAGCAGCTTGAGCATCCACACAAAACTAATATGGAGCTCCTCACTCAAGGCGCTCAAAACTCCACAGCCAAACACAAGTTCAGTGCCCAAGCCATTTCCCGCTGCCATGGAAACCAAGTGCTCTGGCAGCACATATGTCTGAAAGTGGCTATGACACCTAGGGAAGGTAGTGTGGTGGTGAATGGCAACTGCCCGAAGCAGCAGCACAGCTCTTCCAGTGCCAAAACATATCCACCTGCCTCATAAACTTCACATATCATCAGCTGTCCTGGCAGCTCTCTAGGAAACCCTGTTTGCTCACTTCCGGTCCCATGCCCATTGAGCCCAGTGGGATGGAATCAAGCAGCTTGAGCATCCACACAAAACTAACATGCAGCTCCTCACTCAAGGCGCTCAAAACTCCACAGCCAAACACAAGTTAAGTGCCCAAGCAATTTCCCGCTGCCATGGAAACCAAGTGCTCTGGCAGCACATATGTCTGAAAGTGGCTATGACACCTAGGGAAGGGAGTGTCGTGGTGAATGGCAAATGCTCGAAGCAGCAACACACCTCTTCCAGTGCCAAAACAACTCCACCTGCCTCATGCACTTCACATACCATCAGCTGTTCTGCCAGCTATCTAGGAAACCCTGTTTGGTCACTTCCGGTCCCATGCCCTTTGAGCCCAGTGGGATGGAATCAAGCAGCTTGAGCACCCACACAAAACTAACATGCAGCTCCTCACTCAAGGTGCTCAAAACTCCACAGCCAAAGACAAGTTCAGTGCCCAAGCCATTTCCCGCTGCCATGGAAACCAAGTGCTCTGGCAGCACATATGTCTGAAAGTGGCTATGACACCTAGGGAAGGTAGTGTGGTGGTGAATGGCAACTGCCCGAAGCAGCAGCACAGCTCTTCCACTGCCAAAACAACTCCACCTGCCTCATGCACTTCACATACCATCAGCTGTCCTGGCAGCTATCTAGGAAACCCTGTTTGCTCACTTCCGGTCCCATGCCCATTGAGCCCAGTGGGATGGAATCAAGCAGCTTGAGCACCCACACAAAACATGCAGCTCCTCACTCAAGGAACTCAAAACTCCACACCCAAACACAAGTTCCTTGCCCAAGCCATTTCCCTCTGGCATGGAAACCAAGTGCTCTGGCAGCACATATGTCTGAAAGTGACTATGACACCTAGGGAAGGTAGTGTCGTGGTGAATGGCAACTGCCCGAAGCAGCAGCACAGCTCTTCCAGTGCCAAAACATCTCCACCTGCCTCACAAAATTCAGATACTATCACCTGTCCTGACAGCTATCTAGGAAACCTTGCTTGCTCACTTCTGGTCACATGCCCATTGAGCCCAGTGGGATGGAATCAAGCAGCTTGAGCACCCACACAAAACTAACATGGAGCTCCTCACTCAAGGCGCTCAAAACTCCACAGCCAAACACAAGTTCAGTGCCCAAGCCATTTCCCGCTGCCGTGGAAACCAAGTGCTCTGGCAGCACATATGTCTGAAAGTGACTATGACACCTAGGGAAGGTAGTGTGGTGGTGAATGGCAACTGCCCGAAGCAGCAGCACAGCTCTTCCAGTGCCAAAACAACTCCACCTGCCTCATGCACTTCACATACCATCAGCTGTCCTGGCAGCTATCTAGGAAACCCTGTTTGCTCACTTCCGGTCCCATGCCCATTGAGCCCAGTGGGATGGAATCAAGCAGCTTGAGCATCCACACAAAATTAACATGCAGCTCCTCACTCAAGGTGCTCAAAACTCCACAGCCAAAGACAAGTTCAGAGCCATTAAATCGGTTTCCCGCTGCCATGGAAACCAAGTGCTCTGGCAACACATATGTCAGAAAGTGACTATGACACCTAGGGAAGGTAGTGTGGTGGTGAATGGCAACTGCCCGAAGCAGCAACACAGCTCTTCCACTGCCAAAACAACTCCACCTGCCTCATGCACTTCACATACCATCAGCTGTCCTGGCAGCTATCTAGGAAACCCTGTTTGGTCACTTCCGGTCCCATGCCCATTGAGCCCAGTGGGATGGAATCAAGCAGCTTGAGCACCCACACAAAACTAACATGCAGCTCCTCACTCAAGGCACTCAAAACTCCACAGCCAAAGACAAGTTCAGCGCCAAAAGCCATTTCCCGCTGCCATGGAAACCAAGTGCTCTGGCAGCACATATGTCTGAAAGTGGCTATGACACCTAGGGAAGGTAGTGTGGTGGTGAATGGCAACTGCCCGAAGCAGCAGCACAGCTCTTCCAGTGCCAAAACAACTCCACCTGCCTCATGCACTTCACATACCATCAGCTGTCCTGGCAGCTATCTAGGAAACCCTGTTTGGTCACTTCCGGTCCCATGCCCATTGAGCCCAGTGGGATGGAATCAAGCAGCTTGAGCACCCACACAAAACATGTAGCTCCTCACTCAAGGAACTCAAAACTCCACACCCAAACACAAGTTCCTTGCCCAAGCCATTTCCCTCTGCCATGGAAACCAAGTGCTCTGGCAGCACATATGTCTGAAAGTGACTATGACACCTAGGGAAGGTAGTGTGGTGGTGAATGGCAACTGCCCGAAGCAGCAGCACAGCTCTTCCAGTGCCAAAACATCTCCACCTGCCTCACAAAATTCAGATACTATCAGCTGTCCTGACAGCTATCTAGGAAACCTTGTTTGCTCAGTTCTGGTCCCATGCCCATTGAGCCCAGTGGGATGGAATCAAGCAGCTTGAGCACCCACACAAAACTAACATGGAGCTCCTCACTCAAGGCGCTCAAAACTCCACAGCCAAACACAAGTTCAGTGCCCAAGCCATTTCCCGCTGCCATGGAAACCAAGAGCTCTGGCAGCACATATGTCTGAAAGTGACTATGACACCTAGGGAAGGTAGTGTGGTGGTGAATGGCAACTGCCCGAAGCAGCAGCACAGCTCTTCCAGTGCCAAAACAACTCCACCTGCCTCATGCACTTCACATACCATCAGCTGTCCTGGCAGCTATCTAGGAAACCCTGTTTGCTCACTTCCGGTCCCATGCCCATTGAGCCCAGTGGGATGGAATCAAGCAGCTTGAGCATCCACACAAAATTAACATGCAGCTCCTCACTCAAGGTGCTCAAAACTCCACAGCCAAAGACAAGTTCAGAGAAATTAAAGCCATTTCCCGCTGCCATGGAAACCAAGTGCTCTGGCAGCACATATGTCTGAAAGTGACTATGACACCTAGGGAAGGTAGTGTGGTGGTGAATGGCAACTGCCCGAAGCAGCAACACAGCTCTTCCACTGCCAAAACAACTCCACCTGCCTCATGCACTTCACATACCATCAGCTGTCCTGGCAGCTATCTTTGAAACCCTGTTTGCTCACTTTCGGTCCCATGCCCAGCGAGCCCAGTGGGATGGAATCAAGCAGCTTGAGCACCCACACAAAACTAACATGCAGCTCCTCACTCAAGGCAATCAAAACTCCACAGCCAAAGACAAGTTCAGCGCCAAAAGCCATTTCCCGCTGCCATGGAAACCAAGTACTCTGGCAGCACATATGTCTGAAAGTGGCTATGACACCTAGGGAAGGTAGTGTGGTGGTGAATGGCAACTGCCCAAAGCAGCAGCACAGCTCTTCCAGTGCCAAAACAACTCCACCTGCCTCATGCACTTGACATACCATCAGCTGTCCTGGCAGCTATCTAGGAAACCCTGTTTGGTCACTTCCGGTCCAATGCCCATTGAGCCCAGTGTAATTAAATCAAGCAGCTTGAGCACCCACACAAAACTAACATGCAGCTCCTCACTCAAGGAACTCAAAACTCCACACCCAAACACAAGTTCCTTGCCCAAGCCATTTCCCTCTGCCATGGAAACCAAGTGCTCTGGCAGCACATATGTCTGAAAGTGACTATGACACCTAGGGAAGGTAGTGTCGTGGTGAATGGCAACTGCCCGAAGCAGCAGCACAGCTCTTCCAGTGCCAAAACATCTCCACCTGCCTCACAAAATTCAGATACTATCAGCTGTCCTGACAGCTATCTAGGAAACCTTGTTTGCTCACTTCCGGTCCCATGCCCAGCGAGCCCAGTGGGATGGAATCAAGCAGCTTGAGCACCCACACAAAACTAACATGGAGCTCCTCACTCAAGGCGCTCAAAACTCCACAGCCAAACACAAGTTCAGGGCCCAAGCCATTTCCTGCTGCCATGGAAACCAAGTGCTCTGGCAGCACATATGTCTGAAAGTGGCTATGACACCTAGGGAAGGTAGTGTGGTGGTGAATGGCAACTGCCCGAAGCAGCAGCACAGCTCTTCCAGTGCCAAAACAACTCCACCTGCCTCATGCACTTCACATACCATCAGCTGTCCTGGCAGCTATCTAGGAAACCCTGTTTGGTCACTTCCGGTCCCATGCCCATTGAGCCCAGTGGGATGGAATCAAGCAGCTTGAGCACCCACACAAAACTAACATGGAGCTCCTCACTCAAGGCGCTCAAAACTCCACAGCCAAACACAAGTTCAGGGCCCAAGCCATTTCCCGCTGCCATGGAAACCAAGTGCTCTGGCAGCACATAGGTCTAAAGGGGATATGACACCTAGGGAAGGGAGTGTGGTGGTGAATGGCAAATGCTTGAAGCAGCAGCACAGCTCTTCCAGTGCCAAAACATCTCAACCTGCCTCACAAAATTCAGATACCATCAGCTGTCCTGACAGCTATCTAGGAAACCCTGTTTGCTCACTTCTGGTCACATACCCATTGAGCCCAGTGGGATGGAATCAAGCAGCTTGAGCACCCACACAAAACTAACATGGAGCTCCTCACTCAAGGCGCTCAAAACTCCACAGCCAAACACAAGTTCAGTGCCTAAGCCATTTCCCGCTGCCATGGAAACCAAGTGCTCTGGCAGCACATATGTCTGAAAGTGACTATGACACCTAGGGAAGGTAGTGTGGTGGTGAATGGCAACTGCCCGAAGCAGCAGCACAGCTCTTCCAGTGCCAAAACAACTCCACCTGCCTCATGCACTTCACATACCATCAGCTGTCCTGGCAGCTATCTAGGAAACCCTGTTTGGTCACTTCCGGTCCCATGCCCATTGAGCCCAGTGGGATGGAATCAAGCAGCTTGAGCATCCACACAAAATTAACATGCAGCTCCTCACTCAAGGTGCTCAAAACTCCACAGCCAAAGACAAGTTCAGAGCCATTAAAGCCATTTCCCGCTGCCATGGAAACCATGTGCTCTGGCAGCACATATGTCTGAAAGTGACTATGACACCTAGGGAAGGTAGTGTGGTGGTGAATGGCAACTGCACGAAGCAGCAGCACAGCTCTTCCACTGCCAAAACATATCCACCTGCCTCATGAACTTCACATACCATCAGCTGTCCTCGCAGCTATCTAGGAAACCCTGTTTGGTCACATCCGGTCCAATGCCCATTGAGTCCAGTGGGATGGAATCAAGCAGCTTGAGCACCCACACAAAACTAACATGGAGCTCCTCACTCAAGGCGCTCAAAACTCCACAGTAAAAGACAATTTCAGCGCCCAAGCCATTTCCCGCTGCCATGGAAACCAAGTGCTCTGGCAGCACATATGTCTGAAAGTGGCTATGACACCTAGGGAAGGGAGTGTGGTGGTGAATGGCAACTGCCCGAAGCAGCAGCACAGCTCTTCCAGTGCCAAAACATCTCCACCTGCCTCACAAAATTCAGATACCATCAGCTGTCCTGGCAGCTATCTAGGAAACCCTGTTTGCTCACTTCCGGTCCCATGCCCATTGAGCCCAGTGGGATGGAATCAAGCAGCTTGAGCACCCACACAAAACTAACATGCAGCTCCTCACTCAAGGCACTCAAAACTCCACAGCCAAAGACAAGTTCAGCGCCAAAAGCCATTTCCCGCTGCCATGGAAACCAAGTTCTCTGGCAGCACATATGTCTGAAAGTGGCTATGACACCTAGGGAAGGTAGTGTGGTGGTGAATGGCAACTGCGCGAAGCAGCAGCACAGCTCTTCCAGTGCCAAAACAACTCCACCTGCCTCATGCACTTGACATACCATCAGCTGTCCTGGCAGCTATCTAGGAAACCCTGTTTGGTCACTTCCGGTCCAATGCCCATTGAGCCCAGAGTAATTAAATCAAGCAGCTTGAGCACCCACACAAAACTAACATGCAGCTCCTCACTCAAGCAACTCAAAACTCCACACACAAACACAAGTTCCTTGCCCAAGCCATTTCCCTCTGCCATGGAAACCAAGTGCTCTGGCAGCACATATGTCTGAAAGTGACTATGACACCTAGGGAAGGTAGTGTGGTGGTGAATGGCAACTGCCCGAAGCAGCAGCACAGCTCTTCCAGTGCCAAAACATCTCCACCTGCCTCACAAAATTCAGATACTATCAGCTGTCCTGACAGCTATCTAGGAAACCTTGTTTGCTCACTTCCGGTCCCATGCCCAGCGAGCCCAGTGGGATGGAATCAAGCAGCTTGAGCACCCACACAAAACTAACATGGAGCTCCGCACTCAAGGCGCTCAAAACTCCACAGCCAAAGACAAGTTCAGAGCCCAAGCCATTTCCCGCTGCCATGGAAACCAAGTGCTCTGGCAGCACATATGTCTGAAAGTGGCTATGACACCTAGGGAAGGTAGTGTGGTGGTGAATGGCAACTGCCCGAAGCAGCAGCACAGCTCTTCCAGTGCCAAAACAACTCCACCTGCCTCATGCACTTCACATACCATCAGCTGTCCTGGCAGCTATCTAGGAAACCCTGTTTGCTCACTTCCGGTCCCATGCCCATTGAGCCCAGTGGGATGGAATCAAGCAGCTTGAGCACCCACACAAAACTAACATGGAGCTCCTCACTCAAGGCGCTCAAAACTCCACAGCCAAACACAAGTTCAGTGCCTAAGCCATTTCCCGCTGCCATGGAAACCAAGTGCTCTGGCAGCACATATGTCTGAAAGTGACTATGACACCTAGGGAAGGTAGTGTGGTGGTGAATGGCAACTGCCCGAAGCAGCAGCACAGCTCTTCCAGTGCCAAAACAACTCCACCTGCCTCATGCACTTCACATACCATCAGCTGTCCTGGCAGCTATCTAGGAAACCCTGTTTGGTCACTTCCGGTCCCATGCCCATTGAGCCCAGTGGGATGGAATCAAGCAGCTTGAGCATCCACACAAAATTAACATGGAGCTCCTCACTCAAGGTGCTCAAAACTCCACAGCCAAACACAAGTTCAGAGCCATTAAAGCCATTTCCCGCTGCCATGGAAACCATGTGCTCTGGCAGCACATATGTCTGAAAGTGACTATGACACCTAGGGAAGGTAGTGTGGTGGTGAATGGCAACTGCACGAAGCAGCAGCACAGCTCTTCCACTGCCAAAACATATCCACCTGCCTCATGAACTTCACATACCATCAGCTGTCCTCGCAGCTATCTAGGAAACCCTGTTTGGTCACATCCGGTCCAATGCCCATTGAGTCCAGTGGGATGGAATCAAGCAGCTTGAGCACCCACACAAAACTAATATGGAGCTCCTCACTCAAGGCGCTCAAAACTCCACAGTAAAAGACAATTTCAGCGCCCAAGCCATTTCCCGCTGCCATGGAAACCAAGTGCTCTGGCAGCACATATGTCTGAAAGTGGCTATGACACCTAGGGAAGGGAGTGTGGTGGTGAATGGCAACTGCCCGAAGCAGCAGCACAGCTCTTCCAGTGCCAAAACATCTCCACCTGCCTCACAAAATTCAGATACCATCAGCTGTCCTGGCAGCTATCTAGGAAACCCTGTTTGCTCACTTCCGGTCCCATGCCCATTGAGCCCAGTGGGATGGAATCAAGCAGCTTGAGCACCCACACAAAACTAACATGCAGCTCCTCACTCAAGGCACTCAAAACTCCACAGCCAAAGACAAGTTCAGCGCCAAAAGCCATTTCCCGCTGCCATGGAAACCAAGTTCTCTGGCAGCACATATGTCTGAAAGTGGCTATGACACCTAGGGAAGGTAGTGTGGTGGTGAATGGCAACTGCCCGAAGCAGCAGCACAGCTCTTCCAGTGCCAAAACAACTCCACCTGCCTCATGCACTTGACATACCATCAGCTGTCCTGGCAGCTATCTAGGAAACCCTGTTTGGTCACTTCCGGTCCAATGCCCATTGAGCCCAGAGTAATTAAATCAAGCAGCTTGAGCACCCACACAAAACTAACATGCAGCTCCTCACTCAAGCAACTCAAAACTCCACACACAAACACAAGTTCCTTGCCCAAGCCATTTCCCTCTGCCATGGAAACCAAGTGCTCTGGCAGCACATATGTCTGAAAGTGACTATGACACCTAGGGAAGGTAGTGTGGTGGTGAATGGCAACTGCCCGAAGCAGCAGCACAGCTCTTCCAGTGCCAAAACATCTCCACCTGCCTCACAAAATTCAGATACTATCAGCTGTCCTGACAGCTATCTAGGAAACCTTGTTTGCTCACTTCCGGTCCCATGCCCAGCGAGCCCAGTGGGATGGAATCAAGCAGCTTGAGCACCCACACAAAACTAACATGGAGCTCCGCACTCAAGGCGCTCAAAACTCCACAGCCAAAGACAAGTTCAGAGCCCAAGCCATTTCCCGCTGCCATGGAAACCAAGTGCTCTGGCAGCACATATGTCTGAAAGTGGCTATGACACCTAGGGAAGGTAGTGTGGTGGTGAATGGCAACTGCCCGAAGCAGCAGCACAGCTCTTCCAGTGCCAAAACAACTCCACCTGCCTCATGCACTTCACATACCATCAGCTGTCCTGGCAGCTATCTAGGAAACCCTGTTTGCTCACTTCCGGTCCCATGCCCATTGAGCCCAGTGGGATGGAATCAAGCAGCTTGAGCACCCACACAAAACTAACATGGAGCTCCTCACTCAAGGCGCTCAAAACTCCACAGCCAAACACAAGTTCAGTGCCTAAGCCATTTCCCGCTGCCATGGAAACCAAGTGCTCTGGCAGCACATATGTCTGAAAGTGACTATGACACCTAGGGAAGGTAGTGTGGTGGTGAATGGCAACTGCCCGAAGCAGCAGCACAGCTCTTCCAGTGCCAAAACAACTCCACCTGCCTCATGCACTTCACATACCATCAGCTGTCCTGGCAGCTATCTAGGAAACCCTGTTTGGTCACTTCCGGTCCCATGCCCATTGAGCCCAGTGGGATGGAATCAAGCAGCTTGAGCATCCACACAAAATTAACATGGAGCTCCTCACTCAAGGTGCTCAAAACTCCACAGCCAAAGACAAGTTCAGAGCCATTAAAGCCATTTCCCGCTGCCATGGAAACCATGTGCTCTGGCAGCACATATGTCTGAAAGTGACTATGACACCTAGGGAAGGTAGTGTGGTGGTGAATGGCAACTGCACGAAGCAGCAGCACAGCTCTTCCACTGCCAAAACATATCCACCTGCCTCATGAACTTCACATACCATCAGCTGTCCTCGCAGCTATCTAGGAAACCCTGTTTGGTCACATCCGGTCCAATGCCCATTGAGTCCAGTGGGATGGAATCAAGCAGCTTGAGCACCCACACAAAACTAACATGGAGCTCCTCACTCAAGGCGCTCAAAACTCCACAGCCAAAGACAATTTCAGCGCCCAAGCCATTTCCCGCTGCCATGGAAACCAAGTGCTCTGGCAGCACATATGTCTGAAAGTGGCTATGACACCTAGGGAAGGGAGTGTGGTGGTGAATGGCAACTGCCCGAAGCAGCAGCACAGCTCTTCCAGTGCCAAAACAACTCCACCTGCCTCATGCACTTCACAAACCATCAGCTGTCCTGGCTGCTATCTAGGAAACTCTGTTTGTTCACTTCCGGTCCCATGCCCATTGAGCCCAGTAGGATGGAATCAAGCAGCTTGAGCACCCACACAAAACTAACATGCAGCTCCTCACTCAAGGTGCTCAAAACTCCACAGCCAAAGACAAGTTCAGAGCCCAAGCCATTTCCCGCTGCCATGGAAACCAAGTGCTCTGGCAGCACATATGTCTGAAAGTGACTATGACACCTAGGGAAGGTAGTGTGGTGGTGAATGGCAACTGCCCGAAGCAGCAGCACAGCTCTTCCAGTGCCAAAACATCTCCACCTGCCTCACAAAATTCAGATACCATCAGCTGTCCTGGCAGCTATCTAGGAAACCCTGTTTGCTCACTTCCGGTCCCATGCCCATTGAGCCCAGTGGGATGGAATCAAGCAGCTTGAGCACCCACACAAAACTAACATGCAGCTCCTCACTCAAGGCACTCAAAACTCCACAGCCAAAGACAAGTTCAGCGCCAAAAGCCATTTCCCGCTGCCATGGAAACCAAGTGCTCTGGCAGCACATATGTCTGAAAGTGGCTATGACACCTAGGGAAGGTAGTGTGGTGGTGAATGGCAACTGCCCGAAGCAGCAGCACAGCTCTTCCAGTGCCAAAACAACTCCACCTGCCTCATGCACTTGACATACCATCAGCTGTCCTGGCAGCTATCTAGGAAACCCTGTTTGGTCACTTCCGGTCCAATGCCCATTGAGCCCAGAGTAATTAAATCAAGCAGCTTGAGCACCCACACAAAACTAACATGCAGCTCCTCACTCAAGCAACTCAAAACTCCACACACAAACACAAGTTCCTTGCCCAAGCCATTTCCCTCTGCCATGGAAACCAAGTGCTCTGGCAGCACATATGTCTGAAAGTGACTATGACACCTAGGGAAGGTAGTGTGGTGGTGAATGGCAACTGCCCGAAGCAGCAGCACAGCTCTTCCAGTGCCAAAACATCTCCACCTGCCTCACAAAATTCAGATACTATCAGCTGTCCTGACAGCTATCTAGGAAACCTTGTTTGCTCACTTCTGGTCCCATGCCCAGCGAGCCCAGTGGGATGGAATCAAGCAGCTTGAGCACCCACACAAAACTAACATGGAGCTCCGCACTCAAGGCGCTCAAAACTCCACAGCCAAAGACAAGTTCAGAGCCCAAGCCATTTCCCGCTGCCATGGAAACCAAGTGCTCTGGCAGCACATATGTCTGAAAGTGGCTATGACACCTAGGGAAGGTAGTGTCGTGGTGAATGGCAACTGCCCGAAGCAGCAGCACAGCTCTTCCAGTGCCAAAACAACTCCACCTGCCTCATGCACTTCACATACCATCAGCTGTCCTGGCAGCTATCTAGGAAACCCTGTTTGCTCACTTCCGGTCCCATGCCCATTGAGCCCAGTGGGATGGAATCAAGCAGCTTGAGCACCCACACAAAACTAACATGGAGCTCCTGACTCAAGGCGCTCAAAACTCCACAGCCAAACACAAGTTCAGAGCCCAAGCCATTTCCCGCTGCCATGGAAACCAAGTGCTCTGGCAGCACATATGTCTAAAGGGGATATGACACCTAGGGAAGGTAGTGTGGTGGTGAATGGCAAATGCTTGAAGCAGCAGCACAGCTTTTCCACTGCCAAAACATATCCACCTGCATCATGCACTTCACATACCATCAGCTGTCCTGGCAGCTATCTAGGAAACCCTGTTTGCTCACTTCCGGTCCCATGCCCATTGAGCCCAGTGGGATGGAATCAAGAAGCTTGAGCATCCACACAAAATTAACATGCAGCTCCTCACTCAAGGTGCTCAAAACTCCACAGCCAAAGACAAGTTCAGAGCCATTAAAGCCATTTCCCGCTGCCATGGAAACCAAGTGCTCTGGCAGCACATATGTCTGAAAGTGACTATGACACCTAGGGAAGGTAGTGTGGTGGTGAATGGCAACTGCCCGAAGCAGCAGCACAGCTCTTCCACTGCCAAAACAACTCCACCTGCCTCATGCACTTCACATACCATCAGCTGTCCTGGCAGCTATCTAGGAAACCCTGTTTGGTCACATCCGGTCCAATGCCCATTGAGTCCAGTGGGATGGAATCAAGCAGCTTGAGCACCCACACAAAACTAATATGGAGCTCCTCACTCAAGGCGCTCAAAACTCCACAGCCAAAGACAATTTCAGCGCCCAAGCCATTTCCCGCTGCCATGGAAACCAAGTGCTCTGGCAGCACATATGTCTGAAAGTGGCTATGACACCTAGGGAAGGGAGTGTGGTGGTGAATGGCAACTGCCCGAAGCAGCAGCACAGCTTTCCAGTGCCCAAACAACTCCACCTGCCTCATGCACTTCACATGCCATCAGCTGTCCTGGCTGCTATCTAGGAAACTCTGTTTGTTCACTTCCGGTCCCATGCCCATTGAGCCCAGTAGGATGGAATCAAGCAGCTTGAGCACCCACACAAAACTAACATGCAGCTCCTCACTCAAGGTGCTCAAAACTCCACACCCAAACACAAGTTCCTTGCCCAAGCCATTTCCCGCTGCCATGGAAACCAAGTGCTCTGGCAGCACATATGTCTGAAAGTGGCTATGACACCTAGGGAAGGTAGTGTGGTGGTGAATGGCAACTGCCCGAAGCAGCAGCACAGCTCTTCCACTGCCAAAACATCTCCACCTGCCTCACAAAATTCAGATACCATCACCTGTCCTGGCAGCTATCTAGGAAACCCTGTTTGCTCACTTCCGGTCCCATGCCCATTGAGCCCAGTGGGATGGAATCAAGCAGCTTGAGCATCCACACAAAACTAACATTCAGCTCCTCACTCAAGGCGCTCAAAACTCCACAGCCAAAGACAAGTTCAGAGCCCAAGCCATTTCCCGCTGCCATGGAAACCAAGTGCTCTGGTAGCACATATGTCTGAAAGTGGCTATGACACTTAGGGAAGGTAGTGTGGTGGTGAATGGCAACTGCCCAAAGCAGCAGCACAGCTCTTCCAGTGCCAAAACAACTCCACCTGCCTCACAAAATTCAGATACTATCAGCTGTCCTGACAGCTATCTAGGAAACCCTGTTTGCTCACATCCGGTCCAATGCCCATTGAGCCCAGTGGGATGGAATCAAGCAGCTTGAGCATCCACACAAAACTAACATGCAGCTCCTTACTCAAGGTGCTCAAAACTCCACAGCCAAAGACAAGTTCAGAGCTCAAGCCATTTCCCGCTGCCATGGAAACCAGGTGCTCTGGCAGCACTTATGTCTGAAAGTGACTATGACACCTAGGGAAGGTAGTGTGGTGGTGAATGGCAACTGCACGAAGCAGCAGCACAGCTCTTCCAGTGACCAAACAACTCCACCTGCCTCATGCACTTCACATACCATCAGCTGTCCTGGCAGCTATCTAGGAAACCCTGTTTGCTCACTCCGGTCCCATGCCCATTGAGCCCAGTGGGATGGAATCAAGCAGCTTGAGCACCCACACAAAACTAACATGGAGCTCCTCACTCAAGGCGCTCAAAACTCCACAGCCAAAGACAAGTTCAGAGCCCAAGCCATTTCCCGCTGCCATGGAAACCAAGTGCTCTGGCAGCACATATGTCTAAAGGGGATATGACACCTAGGGAAGGCAGTGTGGTGGTGAATGGCAACTGCCCGAAGCAGCAGCACAGCTCTTCCAGTGCCAAAACATCTCAACCTGCCTCACAAAATTCAGATACTATCAGCTGTCCTGGCAGCTATCTAGGAAACCCTGTTTGCTCAATTCCGGTCCAATGCCCATTGAGCCCAGGGGGATGGAATCAAGCAGCTTGAGCACCCACACAAAACTAACATGCAGCTCCTTACTCAAGGTGCTCAAAACTCCACAGCCAAAGACAAGTTCAGGGCCCAAGCCATTTCCCGCTGCCATGGAAACCAGGTGCTCTGGCAGCACTTATGTCTGAAAGTGACTATGACACCTAGGGAAGGTAGTGTGGTGGTGAATGGCAACTGCCCGAAGCAGCAGCACAGCTCTTCCAGTGCCAAAACATCTCAACCTGCCTCACAAAATTCAGATACCATCAGCTGTCCTGACAGCTATCTAGGAAACCCTGTTTGCTCAATTCCGGTCCCATGCCCATTGAGCCCAGTGGGATGGAATCAAGCAGCTTGAGCACCTACACAAAACTAACATGGAGCTCCTCACTCAAGGCGCTCAAAACTCCACAGCCAAAGACAAGTTCAGAGCCCAAGCCATTTCCCGCTGCCATGGAAACCAAGTACTCTGGCAGCACATATGTCTGAAAGTGGCTATGACACCTAGGGAAGGTAGTGTGGTGGTGAATGGCAACTGCCCGAAGCAGCAGCACAGCTCTTCCAGTGCCAAAACAACTCCACCTGCCTCATGCACTTCACATGCTATCAGCTGTCCTGGCTGCTATCTAGGAAACTCCTTTTGGTCACTTCCGGTCCCATGCCCATTGAGCCCAGTGGGATGGAATCAAGCAGCTTGAGTACGCAGACAAAATTAACATGCAGCTCCTCACTCAAGGTGCTCAAAACTCCACAGCCAAACACAAGTTCAGAGCCCAAGCCGTTTCCCGCTGCCATGGAAACCAAGTGCTCTGGCAGCACATATGTCTGAAAGTGGCTATGACACCTAGGGAAGGGAGTGTCGTGGTGAATGGCAACTGCCCGAAGCAGCAGCACAACTCTTCCAGTGCCAAAACATCTCCACCTGCCTCACAAAATTCAGATACCATCAGCTGTCCTGGCAGCTATCTAGGAAACCCTGTTTGCTCACTTCCGGTCCAATGCCCATTGAGCCCAGTGGGATGGAATCAAGCAGCTTGAGCACCCACACAAAACTAACATGCAGCTCCTCACTCAAGGCGCTCAAAACTCCACAGCCAAACACAAGTTCAGAGCCCAAGCCATTTCCCGCTGCCATGGAAACCAAGTGCTCTGGTAGCACATATGTCTGAAAGTGGCTATGACACTGAGGGAAGGTAGTGTGGTGGTGAATGGCAACTGCCCGAAGCAGCAGCACAGCTCTTCCAGTGCCAAAACAACTGCACCTGCCTCATGCACTTCACTTACCATCAGCTGTCCTGGCAGCTATCTAGGGAACCCTGTTTGCTCACTTCCGGTCCAATGCCCATTGAGCCCAGTGGGATGGAATCAAGCAGCTTGAGCACCCACACAAAACTAATATGGAGCTCCTCACTCAAGGCGCTCAAAACTCCACAGCCAAAGACAATTTCAGCGCCCAAGCCATTTCCCGCTGCCATGGAAACCAAGTGCTCTGGCAGCACATATGTCTGAAAGTGGCTATGACACCTAGGGAAGGGAGTGTGGTGGTGAATGGCAACTGCCCGAAGCAGCAGCACAGCTCTTCCACTGCCAAAACAACTCCACCTGCCTCATGCACTTCACATGCCATCAGCTGTCCTGGCTGCTATCTAGGAAACTCTGTTTGTTCACTTCCGGTCCCATGCCCATTGAGCCCAGTAGGATGGAATCAAGCAGCTTGAGCACCCACACAAAACTAACATGCAGCTCCTCACTCAAGGTGCTCAAAACTCCACAGCCAAAGGCAAGTTCAGTGCCCAAGCCATTTCCCGCTGCCATGGAAACCAAGTGCTCTGGCAGCACATATGTCTGAAAGTGGCTATGACACCTAGGGAAGGTAGTGTGGTGGTGAATGGCAACTGCCCGAAGCAGCAGCACAGCTCTTCCAGTGCCAAAACAACTTCACCTGCCTCACAAAATTCAGATACTATCAGCTGTCCAGACAGCTATCTAGGAAACCCTGTTTGCTCACTTCCGGTCCAATGCCCATTGAGCCCAGGGGGATGGAATCAAGCAGCTTGAGCATCCACACAAAACTAACATGCAGCTCCTCACTCAAGGCGCTCAAAACTCCACAGCCAAAGACAAGTTCAGAGCTCAAGCCATTTCCCGCTGCCATGGAAACCAAGTGCTCTGGCAGCACTTATGTCTGAAAGTGACTATGACACCTGGGAAGGTAGTGTGGTGGTGAATGGCAACTGCACGAAGCAGCAGCACAGCTCTTCCAGTGCCAAACAACTCCACCTGCCTCATGAACTTCACATACCATCAGCTGTCCTGGCAGCTATCTAGGAAACCATGTTTGCTCACTCCGGTCCCATGCCCATTGAGCCCAGTGGGATGGAATCAAGCAGCTTGAGCACCCACACAAAACGAACATGCAGTTCCTCACTCATGGCGCTCAAAACTCCACAGCCAAACACAAGTTCAGAGCCCAAGCCATTTCCCGCTGCCATGGAAACCAAGTGCTCTGGCAGCACATATGTCTGAAAGTGGCTATGACACCTAGGGAAGGTAGTGTGGTGGTGAATGGCAACTGCCCGAAGCAGCAGCACAGCTCTTCCACTGCCAAAACAACTCCACCTGCCTCATGCACTTCACATACCATCAGCTGTCCTGGCAGCTATCTAGGAAACCCTGTTTGCTCACTTCCGGTCCCATGCCCATTGAGCCCAGTGGGATGGAATCAAGCAGCTTGAGCACCCACACAAAACTAACATGCAGCTCCTCACTCAAGGCGCTCAAAACTCCACAGCCAAAGACAAGTTCAGTGCCCAAGTCATTTCCCGCTGCCATGGAAACCAAGTGCTCTGGCAGCAATATGTCTGAAAGTGGCTATGACACCTAGGGAAGGTAGTGTGGTGGTGAATGGCAACTGTCCAAAGCAGCAGCACAGCTCTTCCAGTGCCAAAACAACTCCACCTGCCTCATGAACGTCACATACCATCAGCTGTCCTGGCAGCTATCTAGGAAACCCTGTTTGCTCACTTCCGGTCCAATGCCCACTGACTCCAGTGGGATGGAATCAAGCAGCTTGAGCACCCACACAAAACTAACATGGAGCTCCTCATTCAAGGCACTCAAAACTCCACAGCCAAAGACAAGTTCAGTGCCCAGGCCATTTCCCGCTGCCATGGAAACCAAGTGCTCTGGCAGCACATATGTCTGAAAGTGGCTATGACACCTAGGGAAGGGAGTGTCGTGGTGAATGGCAACTGCCCGAAGCAGCAGCACAGCTCTTCCAGTGCCAAAACAACTGCACCTGCCTCACAAAATTCAGATACCATCAACTCTCCTAGCAGCTATGTAGGAAACCCTGTTTGGTCACATCCGGTCCAACGCCCATTGAGCCCAGTGGGATGGAATCAAGCAGCTTGAGCACCCACACAAAACTAACATGGAGCTCCTCACTCAACGCGATCAAAACTCCACAGCCAAAGACAAGTTCAGCGCCCAAGCCAGTTCCCGCTGCCATGGAAATCAAGTGCTCTGGCAGCACATATGTCTGAAAGTGGTTATGACACCTAGGGAAGGAAGTGTGGTGGTGAATGGCAACTGCCCGAAGCAGCAGCACAGCTCTTCCAGTGCCAAAACAAATCCACCTGCCTCACAAAATTCAGATAACATCAGCTGTCCTGGCAGCTATCTAGGAAACCCTGTTTGGTCACTTCCGGTCCAATGGAAATTAGACCAGTGCGATGGAATCAAGAAGCTTGAGCACCCATACAAAACTAACATGCACCTCCTCACTCAAGGCGCTCAAAACTCCACAGCCAAAGGCAAGTTCAGTGCCCAGGCCATTTCCCGCTGCCATGGAAACCAAGTGCTCTGGCAGCACATATGTCTGAAAGTGGCTATGACACCTAGGGAAGGGAGTGTGGTGGTGAATGGCAACTGCCCGAAGCAGCAGCACAGCTCTTCCAGTGCCAAAACATCTCCACATGCCTCAAAAAATTCAGATACCATCAGCTGTCCTAGCAGCTATCTAGGAAACCCTGTTTGCTCAATTCCGGTCCCATGCCCATTGAGCCCAGTGGGATGGAATCAAGCAGCTTGAGCACCCACACAAAGCTAACATGGAGCTCCTCACTGGATGCGCTCAAAACTCCACAGCCAAACACAAGTTCAGAGCCCAAGCCATTTCCCGCTTCCATGGAAACCAAGTGCTCTGGCAGCACATATGTCTGAACGTGGCTATGACACCTAGGAAAGGTAGTGTCGTGGTGAATGGCAACTGCCCGAAGCAGCAGCACAGCTCTTCCAGTGCAAAACATCTCCAGTTGCTTCATGCACTTCACATACCATCAGCTATCCTGGAAGCTATCTAGGAAACCCTGTTTGCTCACTTCCGGTCCCATGCCTACTGACCCCACTGGGATGGAATCAAGCAGCTTGAGCACCCACACAAAACTAACATGGAGCTCCTCACTCAAGGCGCTCAAAACTCCACAGCCAAAGACAAGTTCAGAGCCCAAGCCATTTCCCGCTGCCATGGAAACCAAGTGCTCTGGCAGCACATATGTCTGAAAGTGGCTATGACACCTATTGAAGGTAGTGTGGTGGTGAATGGCAACTGCCCGAAGCAGCAGCACAGCTCTTCCAGTGCCAAAACATCTCCACATGCCTCACAAAATTCAGATACCATCAGCTGTCCTGGCAGCTCTCTAGGAAACCCTGTTTGCTCACTTCCGGTCCCATGCCCATTGAGCCCAGTGGGATGGAATCAAGCAGCTTGAGCACCCACACAAAGCTAACATGGAGCTCCTCACTCAAGGCGCTCAAAACTCCACAGCCAAACACAAGTTCAGAGCCCAAGCCATTTCCCGCTGCCATGGAAACCAAGTGCTCTGGCAGCACATATGTCTGAACGTGGCTATGACACCTAGGAAAGGTAGTGTGGTTGTGAATGGCAACTGCCCGAAGCAGCAGCACAGCTCTTCCAGTGCAAAACATCTCCAGCTGCCTCATGCACTTCACATACCATCAGCTGTCCTGGCAGCTATCTAGGAAACCCTGTTTGGTCAGTTCCGGTCCCATGCCCTTTGAGCCCAGTGGGATGGAATCAAGCAGCTTGAGCACCCACACAAAACTAACATGGAGCTCCTCACTCAAGGAGCTCAAAACTCCACAGCCAAAGACAAGTTCAGGGCCAAAGCCAGTTCCCGCTGCCATGGAAACCAAGTGCTCTGGCAGCACATATGTCTGAAAGTGGCTATGACACCTAGGGAAGGTAGTGTGGTGGTGAATGGCAACTGCCCGAAGCAGCAGCACAGCTCTTCCACTGCCAAAACAACTCCACCTGCCTCATGCACTTCACATACCATCAGCTGTCTTCGCAGCTATCTAGGAAACCCTGTTTGCTCACTTCCGGTCCAATGGAAATTAGCCCAGTGGGATGGAATCAAGAAGCTTGAGCACCCACACAAAACTAACATGCAGTGACTCACTCATGGCACTCAAAACTCCACAGCCAAACACAAGTTCAGAGCCCAAGCCATTTCCTGCTGCCATGGAAACCAAGTGCTCTGGCAGCACATATGTCTGAAAGTGGCTATGACACCTAGGGAAGATAGTGTGGTGGTGAATGGCAACTGCCCAAAGCAGCCGCACAGCTCTTCCAGTGCCAAAACAACTCCACCTGCCTCATGCACTTCACATACCATCAGCTGTCCTGGCAGCTATCTAGGAAACCCTGTTTGCTCACTTCCGGTCCAATGCCCATTGAGCCCAGTGGGATGGAATCAAGCAGCTTGAGCACCCACACAAAACTAATATGGAGCTCCTCATTCAAGGCACTCAACACTCCACAGCCAAAGACAAGTTCAGTGCCCAAGCCATTTCCCGCTGCCATGGAAACCAAGTGCTCTGGCAGCACATATGTCTGAACGTGGCTATGACACCTAGGAAAGGTAGTGTCGTGGTGAATGGCAACTGCCCGAAGCAACAGCACAGCTCTTCCAGTGCCAAAACATCTCCACCTGCCTCACAAAATTCAGATACCATCAGCTGTCCTGGCAGCTATCTAGGAAACCCTGTTTGCTCACTTCCGGTCCAATGCCCATTGAGCCCAGTATGATGGAATCAAGCAGCTTGAGCACCCACACAAATCTAACATGCAGATCCTCACTCAAGGCGCTCAAAACTTCACTGCCAAAGACAAGTTCAGTGCCCAAGCCATTTCCCGCTGCCATGGAAACCAAGTGCTCTGGCAGCACATATGTCTGAAAGTGGCTATGACACCTAGGGAAGGTAGTGTGGTGGGGGATGGCAACTGACCGAAGCAGCAGCACAGCTCTTCCAGTGCCAAAACATCTCCACCTGCCTCACAAAATTCAGATAACATCAGCTGTCCTGGCAGCTATCTAGGAAACCCTGTTTGCTCACTTCCGGTCCCATGCCCATTGAGCCCAGTGAGATGGAATCAAGCAGCTTGAGCACCCACACAAAAATAACATGGAGCTCCTCACTCATGGCGCTCAAAACTCCACAGCCAAAGACAAATTCAGTACATAAGCCATTTCCCGCTGCCATGGAAACCAAGTGCTCTGGCAGCACATATGTCTGAAAGTGGCTATGACACCTAGGGAAAAGGGAGTGTGGTGGTGAATGGCAACTGCCCAAATCAGCAGCACAGCTCTTCCAGTGCCAAAACAACTCCACCTGCCTCATGCACTTCACATACCATCAGCTGTCCTGGCAGCTATCTAGGAAACCCTGTTTGCTCACTTCCGGTCCCATGCCCATTGAGCCCAGTGGGATGGAATCAAGTAGCTTGAGCACCAACACAAAACTAACATGGAGCTCCTCACTCAAGGCACTCAAAACTCCACAGCCAAGGACAAGTTCAGAGCCCAAGCCAGTTCCCGCTGCCATGGAAACCAAGTGCTCTGGCAGCACATATGTCTGAAAGTGGCTATGACACCTAGGGAAGGTAGTGTGGTGGTGAATGGCAACTGCCCGAAGCAGCAGCACAGCTCTTCCAGTGCCAAAACAACTCCACCTGCCTCATGAACGTCACATACCATCAGCTGTCTTCGCAGCTATCTAGGAAACCCTGTTTGCTCACTTCCGGTCCAATGGAAATTAGCCCAGTGTAATGGAATCAAGAAGCTTGAGCACCCACACAAAACTAACATGCAGTGACTCACTCATGGCACTCAAAACTCCACAGCCAAACACAAGTTCAGAGCCCAAGCCATTTCCTGCTGCCATGGAAACCAAGTGCTCTGGCAGCACATATGTCTGAAAGTGGCTATGACACCTAGGGAAAGTAGTGTGGTGGTGAATGGCAACTGCCCGAAGCAGCAGCACAGCTCTTCCAGTGCCAAAACAACTCCACCTGCCTCATGCACTTCACATACCATCAGCTGTCCTATCAGCTATCTAGGAAACCCTGTTTGCTCACTTCCGGTCCAATGCCCATTGAGCCCAGTGGGATGGAATCAAGCAGCTTGAGCACCCACACAAAACTAATATGGAGCTCCTCATTCAAGGCACTCAACACTCCACAGCCAAAGACAAGTTCAGAGCCCAAGCCATTTCCCGCTGCCATGGAAACCAAGTGCTCTGGCAGCACATATGTCTGAAAGTGGCTATGACACCTAGGAAAGGTAGTGTCGTGGTGAATGGCAACTGCCCGAAGCAACAGCACAGCTCTTCCAGTGCCAAAACATCTCCACCTGCCTCACAAAATTCAGATACCATCAGCTGTCCTGGCAGCTATCTAGGAAACCCTGTTTGCTCACTTCCGGTCCAATGCCCATTGAGCCCAGTATGATGGAATCAAGCAGCTTGAGCACCCACACAAATCTAACATGCAGATCCTCACTCAAGGCGCTCAAAACTTCACTGCCAAAGACAAGTTCAGTGCCCAAGCCATTTCCCGCTGCCATGGAAACCAAGTGCTCTGGCAGCACATATGTCTGAAAGTGGCTATGACACCTAGGGAAGGTAGTGTGGTGGGGGATGGCAACTGACCGAAGCAGCAGCACAGCTCTTCCAGTGCCAAAACATCTCCACCTGCCTCACAAAATTCAGATAACATCAGCTGTCCTGGCAGCTATCTAGGAAACCCTGTTTGCTCACTTCCGGTCCCATGCCCATTGAGCCCAGTGAGATGGAATCAAGCAGCTTGAGCACCCACACAAAAATAACATGGAGCTCCTCACTGAAGGCGCTCAAAACTCCACAGCCAAAGACAAATTCAGTACATAAGCCATTTCCCGCTGCCATGGAAACCAAGTGCTCTGGCAGCACATATGTCTGAAAGTGGCTATGACACCTAGGGAAAAGGGAGTGTGGTGGTGAATGGCAACTGCCCAAATCAGCAGCACAGCTCTTCCAGTGCCAAAACAACTCCACCTGCCTCATGCACTTCACATACCATCAGCTGTCCTGGCAGCTATCTAGGAAACCCTGTTTGCTCACTTCCGGTCCCATGCTCATTGAGCCCAGTGGGATGGAATCAAGTAGCTTGAGCACCAACACAAAACTAACATGGAGCTCCTCACTCAAGGCACTCAAAACTCCACAGCCAAGGACAAGTTCAGAGCCCAAGCCAGTTCCCGCTGCCATGGAAACCAAGTGCTCTGGCAGCACATATGTCTGAAAGTGGCTATGACACCTAGGGAAGGTAGTGTGGTGGTGAATGGCAACTGCCCGAAGCAGCAGCACAGCACTTCCAGTGGCAAAACAACTCCACCTGCCTCATGCACTTCACATACCATCAGCTGTCCTGGCAGCTATCTAGGAAACCCTGTTTGCTCACTTCCGGTCCCATGCCCATTGAGCCCAGTGGGATGGATTCATGCAGCTTGAGCACCCACAAAAAACTAACATGGAGCTCCTCACTGAACGCGCTCAAAACTCCACAGCCAAAGACAAGTTCAGAGCCCAAGCCATTTCCCGCTGCCATGGAAACCAAGTGCTCTGGCAGCACATATGTCTGAAAGTGTCTATGACACCTAGGGAAAGGAGTGTGGTGGTGAATGGCAACTGCCCGAAGCAGCACCACAGCTCTTCCAGTGCCAAAACAACTCCACCTGCCTCATGCACTTCACATACCATCAGCTGTCCTGGTAGCTATCTAGGAAACCCTGTTTGCTCACTTCTGGTCCCATGCCCATTGAGCCCAGTGGGATGGAATCAAGAAGCTTGAGCACCCACACAAAACTAACATGGAGCTCCTCACTCAAGGCACTCAAAACTCCACAGCCAAAGACAAGTTCAAAGCCCAAGCCATTTCCCACTGCCATGGAAACCAAGTGCTCTGGCAGCACATATGTCTGAAAGTGGCTATGACACCTAGGGAAGATAGTGTGGTGGTGAATGGCAACTGCCCGAAGCAGCAACACAGCTCTTCCAGTGCCAAAACAACTCCACCTGCCTCATGAACGTCACATACCATCAGCTGTCCTGGCAGCTATCTAGGAAACCCTGTTTGCTCACTTCCGGTCCAATGGAAATTAGCCCAGTGGGATGGAATCAAGAAGCTTGAGCACTCACACAAAACTAACATACAGTTCCTCACTCATGGCACTCAAAACTCCACATCCAAACACAAGTTCAGAGCCCCAGCCATTTCCCGCTGCCATGGAAACCAAGTGCTCTGGCAGCACATATGTCTGAAAGTGGCTATGACACCTAGGGAAGGTAGTGTGGTGGTGAATGGCAACTGCCCAAAGCAGCAGCACAGCTCTTCCACTGCCAAAACAACTCCACCTGCCTCATGCACTTCACATACCATCAGCTGTCCTGGCAGCTATCTAGGAAACCCTGTTTGCTCACTTCCGGTCCCATGCCCATTGAGCCCAGTGGGATGGAATCAAGCAGCTTGAGCACCCACACAAAACTAACATGGAGCTCCTCACTCAAGGCGATCAGAACTCCGCAGTCAAACACAAGATCAGAGCCCAAGCCATTTCCCGCTGCCATGGAAACCAAGTGCTCTGGCAGCACATATGTCTGAAAGTGGCTATGACACCTAGGGAAGGTAGTGTGGTGGTGAATGGCAACTGCCCGAAGCAGCAGCACAGCTCTTCCAGTGCCAAAACAAATCCACCTGCCTCACAAAATTCAGATAACATCAGCTGTCCTGACAGCTATCTAGGAAACCCTGTTTGGTCACTTCCGGTCCAATGGAAATTAGACCAGTGCGATGGAATCAAGAAGCTTGAGCACCCACACAAAACTAACATGCACCTCCTCACTCAAGGCGCTCAAAACTCCACAGCCAAAGGCAAGTTCAGTGCCCAGGCCATTTCCCGCTGCCATGGAAACCAAGTGCTCTGGCAGCACATATGTCTGAAAGTGGCTATGACACCTAGGGAAGGGAGTGTGGTGGTGAATGGCAACTGCCCGAAGCAGCAGCACAGCTCTTCCAGTGCCAAAACATCTCCACATGCCTCACAAAATTCAGATACCATCAGCTGTCCTGGCAGCTATCTAGGAAACCCTGTTTGCTCAATTCCGGTCCCATGCCCATTGAGCCCAGTGGGATGGAATCAAGCAGCTTGAGCACCCACACAAAGCTAACATGTAGCTCCTCACTGGATGCGCTCAAAACTCCACAGCCAAACACAAGTTCAGAGCCCAAGCCATTTCCCGCTTCCATGGAAACCAAGTGCTCTGGCAGCACATATGTCTGAACGTGGCTATGACACCTAGGAAAGGTAGTGTCGTGGTGAATGGCAACTGCCCGAAGCAGCAGCACAGCTCTTCCAGTGCAAAACATCTCCAGCTGCTTCATGCACTTCACATACCATCAGCTATCCTGGAAGCTATCTAGGAAACCCTGTTTGCTCACTTCCGGTCCCATGCCCATTGAGCCCAGTGGGATGGAATCAAGCAGCTTGAGCATCCACACAAAACTAACATGGAGCTCCTCACTCAAGGCGCTCAACACTCCACAGCCAAAGATCAGTTCAGAGCCCAAGCCATTTCCCGCTGCCATGGAAACCAAGTGCTCTGGCAGCACATATGTCTGAAAGTGGCTATGACACTTAGAGAAGGTAGTGTGGTGGTGAATGGCAAGTGCCCGAAGCAGCAGCACAGCTCTTCCAGTGCCAAAACATCTCCACCAGTCTCACAAAATTCAAATACCATCAGCTGTCCTGGCTTCTATCTAGGAAACCCTGTTTGCTCACTTCCGGTCCCATGCCCACTGACCCCAGTGGGATGGAATCAAGCAGCTTGAGCACCCACACAAAACTAATATGGAGCTCCTCATTCAAGTCACTCAACACTCCACAGCCAAAGACAAGTTCAGTGCCCAAGCCATTTCCCGCTGCCATGGAAACCAAGTGCTCTGGCAGCACATATGTCTGAAAGTGGCTATGACACCTAGGGAAGGTAGTGTGGTGGTGAATGGCAACTGCCCGAAGCAGCAGCACAGCTCTTCCAGTGCCAAAACAACTCCACCTGCCTCATGCACTTCACATACCATCAGCTGTCCTGACAGCTATCTAGGAAACCCTGTTTGGTCACATCCAGTCCCATGCACATTGAGCCCAGTGGGATGGAATCAAGCAGCTTGAGCACCAACACAATGCTAACATGGAGCTCCTCACTGAATGCGCTCAAAACTCCACAGCCAAAGACAAGTTCAGAGCCATTAAATCGGTTTCCCGCTGCCATGGAAACCAAGTGCTCTGGCAGCACATATGTCTGAAAGTGGCTATGACACCTAGGGAAGGTAGTGTGGTGGTGAATGGCAACTGCCCGAAGCAGCAGCACAGCTCTTCCAGTGCCAAAACAACTCCACCTGCCTCATGAACGTCACATACCATCAGCTGTCCTGACAGCTATCTAGGAAACCCTGTTTGGTCACTTCCGGTCCAATGGAAATTAGACCAGTGCGATGGAATCAAGCAGCTTGAGCACCCACACAAAACTAACATGGAGCTCCTCACTCAAGGCACTCAAAACTCCACAGCCAAAGACAAGTTCAGAGCCCAAGCCATTTCCCGCTGCCATGGAAACCAAGTGCTCTGGCAGCACATATGTCTGAAAGTGGCTATGACACCTATTGAAGGTAGTGTGGTGGTGAATGGCAACTGCCCGAAGCAGCAGCACAGCTCTTCCAGTGCCAAAACATCTCCACATGCCTCACAAAATTCAGATACCATCAGCTGTCCTGGCAGCTCTCTAGGAAACCCTGTTTGCTCACTTCCGGTCCCATGCCCATTGAGCCCAGTGGGATGGAATCAAGCAGCTTGAGCACCCACACAAAGCTAACATGGAGCTCCTTACTCAAGGCGCTCAAAACTCCACAGCCAAACACAAGTTCAGAGCCCAAGCCATTACCAGCTGCCATGGAAACCAAGTGCTCTGGAGGCACATATGTCTGAACGTGGCTATGACACCTAGGAAAGGTAGTGTCGTGGTGAATGGCAACTGCCCGAAGCAGCAGCACAGCTCTTCCAGTGCAAAACATCTCCAGCTGCCTCATGTACTTCACATACCATCAGCTGTCCTCGCAGCTATCTAGGAAACCCTGTTTGGTCACTTCCGGTCCCATGCCCATTGAGCCCAGTGGGATGGAATCAAGCAGCTTGAGCACCCACACAAAACTAACATGGAGCTCCTCACTCAAGGCGCTCAAAACTCCACAGCCAAAGACAAGTTCAGGGCCAAAGCCAGTTCCCGCTGCCATGGAAATCAAGTGCTCTGGCAGCACATATGTCTGAAAGTGGCTATGACACCTAGGGAAGGTAGTGTGGTGGTGAATGGCAACTGCCCGAAGCAGCAGCACAGCTCTACCAGTGCCAAAACAACTCCACCTGCCTCATGCACTTCACATACCATCAGCTGTCCTGGCAGCTATCTAGGAAACCCTGTTTGCTCACTTCCGGTCCAATGCCCATTGAGCCCAGTGGGATGGAATCAAGCAGCTTGAGCACCCACACAAAACTAATATGGAGCTCCTCATTCAAGGCACTCAACACTCCACAGCCAAAGACAAGTTCAGTGCCCAAGCCATTTCCCGCTGCCATGGAAACCAAGTGCTCTGGCAGCACATATGTCTGAAAGTGGCTATGACACCTAGGAAAGGTAGTGTCGTGGTGAATGGCAACTGCCCGAAGCAACAGCACAGCTCTTCCAGTGCCGAAACATCTCCACCTGCCTCACAAAATTCAGATACCATCAGCTGTCCTGCCAGCTATCTAGGAAACCCTGTTTGCTCACTTCCGGTCCAATGCCCATTGAGCCCAGTGGGATGGAATCAAGCAGCTTGAGCACCCACACAAAACTAATATGGAGCTCCTCACTCAAGGCGCTCAAACTCCACAGCCAAAGACAAGGTCAGCGCCCAAGCCATTTCCCGCTGCCATGAAAATCAAGTGCTCTGGCAGCACATATGTCTGAAAGTGGCTATGACACCTAGGGAAGTTAGTGTGGTGGTGAATGGCAACTGCCAGAAGCAGCAGCACAGCTCTTCCAGTGCCAAAACAACTGCACCTGCCTCATGCACTTCACATACCATCAGCTGTCCTGGCAGCTATCTAGGAAACCCTGTTTGCTCACTTCTGGTCCCATGCCCATTGAGCCCAGTGGGATGGAATCAAACAGCTTGGTCACCCACACAAAACTAACATGCAGTTCCTCACTCAAGGCACTGAAAACTCCACAGCCAAAGACAAGTTCAGCTCAAGCCATTTCCCGCTGCCATGGAAACCAAGTGCTCTGGCAGCACATATATCCAAATGTGGGTGTGACACTTAAGCAAAGGAGTATGGTGGTGAATGGCAACTGCCCGAAGCAGCAGCACAGCTCTTCCAGTGCCAATACTACTCCACCTGCCTCATGCACTTCCCTTACAATCTCCTGTCCTGGCAGCTATCTAGGAAACCCTGTTTGGTCACTTCCGGTCCCATGCCCATTGAGCCCAGTCTGATGGAATCAAGCAGCTTGAGCACCCACACAAAACTTACATGCAGCTCCTCACTCAAGGCGCTCAAAACTCCACAGCCAAACACAAGTTCAGAGCCCAAGCCATTTCCCGCTGCCATGGAAACCAAGGGCTCTGGCAGCACATTTGTCTGAAAGTGGCTATGACACCTAGGGAAGGTAGTGTGGTGGTGAATGGCAACTGCCCGAAGCAGCAGCACAGCTATTCTACTGCCAAAACAACTCCACCTGCCTCATGAACGTCACATACCATCAGCTGTCCTGACAGCTATCTATGAAACCCTGTTTGCTCACTTCCAGTCCAATGCCCATTGAGCCCAGTGGGATGGAATCAGGCAGCTTGAGCACCCACACAAAACTAACATGGAGCTCCTCACTCAAGGCGTTCAAAATTACACAGCCAAAGACAATTTCAGAGCCCAAACCATTTCCCGCTGCCATGGAAACCAAGTGCTCTGGCAGCACACATGTCTGAAAGAGGCTTTCACACCTAGGGAAGGTAGTGTGGTGGTGAATGGCAACTGCCCGAAGCAGCAGCACAGCTCTTCCAGTGCCAAAACAACTCCACTTGCCTCATGAACTTCACATATTCTCAGCTGTCCTGTCAGCTATGTAGGAAACCCTGTTTGCTCACTTCCGGTCCCATGCCCATTGAGCAAAGTGGGATGGAATCAAGCAGCTTGAGCACCCATAAAAAACTAACATGGAGCTCCTCACTCAAGGCGCTCAAAACTCCACAGCCAAAGACAAGTTCAGAGCCCAAGCCATCTCCCGCTGCCATGGAAACCAAGTGCTCTGGCAGCACATATGTCTAAAGGGGATATGACACCTAGGGAAGGGAGTGTGGTGGTGAATGGCAACTGCCCGAAGCAGCAGCACAGCTCTTCCAGTGCCAAACAACTCCACCTGCATCACAGATTTCAGATACCATCAGCTGTCCTGGCAGCTATCTAGGAAACCCTGTTTGCTCACTTCCGGTCCCATGCCCATTGAGCCCAGTGGGATGGAATCAAGCAGCTTGAGCACCCACACAAAACTAACATGGAGCTCCTCACTCAAGGCACTCAAAACTCCACAGCCAAAGACAAGTTCATCGAGCAAGCCACTTCCTCTGCTGTGGAAACCAAGTGCTCTGGCAGCACATATATCTGAAAGTGGCTATGTAACATAGGGAAGGTAGTGTGGTGGTGAATGGCAACTGCCCGAAGCAGCAGCACAGCTCTTCCAGTGCCAAAACAACTCCACCTGTCTCACAAAATTCAGATACCATCAGCTGTCCTGGCAGCTATCTAGGAAACCCTGTTTGCTCACTTCCGGTCCAATGCCCATTGAGCCCAGTGGGATGGAATCAAGCAGCTTGAGCACCCACACAAAACTAACATGCAGCTCCTCACTCAAGTCGCTCAAAACTCCACAACCAAAGACAAGTTCAGAGCCCAAGCCATTTCCCGCTGCCATGGAAACCAAGTGCTCTGGCAGCACATATGTCTGAAAGTGGCTATGACACCAAGGAAAGGTAGTGTGGTGGTGAATGGCAACTGCCCAAAGCAGCAGCACAGCTCTTCCAGTGCCAAAACATCTCTACCTGCCTCAAAAAATTCAGATAGAATCACCTGTCCTGGCAGCTATCTAGGAAACCCTGTTTGCTCGCTTCCGGTCCCAAGACAATTGAGCCCAGTGGGATGGAATCAAGCAGCTTGAGCACCCACAAAAAACTAACATGGAGCTCCTCACTCAAGGCGCTCAAAACTCCACAGCCAAAGACAAGGTCAGCGCCCAAGCCATTTCCCGCTGCCATGGAAACCAAGGGATCTGGCAGCACATATGTCTGAAAGTGGCTATGACACCTAGGGAAGGTAGTGTGGTGGTGAATGGCAACTGCCCGAAGCAGCAGCACAGCTCTTCCACTGCCAAAACAACTCCACCTGCCTCATGCACTTCAAATACCATCAGCTGTCCTGGCAGCAATGTAGGAAACCCTGTTTGTTCACTTCTGGTCCCATGCCCATTGAGCCCAGTGGGATGGAATCAAGCAGCTTGAGCACCCACACAAAACTAACATGGAGCTCCTCACTCAAGGCGCTCAAAACTAAACACACAAGCACAAGTTCAGTGCCCAAGCCATTTCCCGCTGCCATGGAAACCAAGTGCTGTGGCAGCACATATGTCTGTAAGTGGCTATGACACCTAGGGAAGGTAGTGTGGTGGTGAATGGCAACTGCCCGAAGCAGCAGCACAGCTCTTCCAGTGCCAAAACATCTCCACCTGTCTCACAAAATTCACATACCATCAGCTGTCTTGGCAGCTATCTAGGAAACCCTGTTTGGTCACTTCCGGTCCCATGCCCTTTGAGCCCAGTGGGATGGAATGAAGCAGCTTGAGCACCCACACAAAACTGACATGCAGCTCCTCACTCAAGGCGCTCAAAACTCCACAGCCAAAGACAAGTTCAGAGCCCAAGCCATTTCCCGCTGCCATGGAAACCAAGTGCTCTGGCAGCACATATATCCAAACGTGGGTATGACACTTAATCAAAGGTGTATGGTGGTGAATGGAAACTGCCCGAAGCAGCAGCACAGCTCTTCCAGTGCCAAAACATGTCCACCTACCACACACAATTCACATACCATCAGCTGTCCTGGCAGCTATCTAGGAAACCCTGTTTGGTCAGTTCCGGTTCCATGCCCATTGATCCCAGTGGGATGGAATCAAGCAGCTTGATCACCCACACAAAACTTACATGCAGCTCCTCACTCAAGGCACTGAAAACTCCACAGCCAAAGACAAGTTCAGCTCAAGCCATTTCCCGCTGCCATGGAAAACAAGTGCTCTGGCAGCACATATATCCAAATGTGGGTATGACACTTAAGCAAAGGAGTATGGTGGTGAATGGCAACTGCCCGAAGCAGCAGCACAGCTCTTCCAGTGCCAAAACAACTCCACCTGCCTCATGCACTTCCCTTACAGTCTCCTGTCCTGGCAGCTATCTAGGAAACCCTGTTTGCTCACTTCCGGTCCAATGCCCATTGAGCCCAGTCTGATGGAATCAAGCAGCTTGAGCACCCACACAAAACTAACATGGAGCTCCTCACTCAAGGCGCTCAAATCTCCACAGCCAAAGACAAGTTCAGAGCCCAAGCCATTTCCCGCTGACATGGAAACCAAGGGCTCTGGCAGCACATATGTCTCAAAGCGGCTATGACACCTAGGGAAGGTAGTGTGGTGGTGAATGGCAACTACGCGTAGCAGCAGCACAGCTCTTCCACTGCCAAAACAACTCCACCTGCCTCATGAACGTCACATACCATCAGCTGTCCTGGCAGCTATCTAGGAAACCCTGTTTGCTCACTTCCTGTCCAATGCTCTTTGAGCCCAGTGGGATGGAATCAAGCAGCTTCAGCACCCACACAAAACTAACATGCAGCTCCTCGCTCAAGGCGCTCAAAACTCCACAGCCAAAGACAAGTTCAGAGCCCAAGGAATTTCCCGCTGCCATGGAAACCAAGGGCTCTGGCAGCACATATGTCTGAAAGTGGCTATGACACCTAGGGAAGGTAGTGTGGTGGTGAATGGCAACTGCCCGAAGCAGCAGCACAGCTCTCCCACTGCCAAAACAACTCCACCTGCCTCATGAACTTCAAATACTTTCAGCTGTCCTGGCAGCTATCTAGGAAACCCTGTTTGGTCACTTCCTGTCAAATGCAAATTGAGCCCAGTGGGATGGAATAAAGCAGCTTCAGCACCCCCACAAAACTAACATGCAGCTCCTCACTCAAGGTGCTCAAATCTCCACAGCCAAACAAAAGTTCAGAGCCATTAATGCCATTTCCTGCTGCCATGGAAACCAAGTGCTCTGGCAGCACATATGACTGAAAGTGGCTATGACACCTAGGGAAGGTAGTGTGGTGGTGAATGGCAACTGCCCGAAGCAGCAGCACAGCTCTTCCAGTGCCAAAACAACTCCACCTGCCTCATGCACTTCACATACCATCAGCTGTCCTGGCAGCTATCTAGGAGACTGTGTTTGCTCACTTCCTGTCGAATGCCCATTGAGCCCAGGGGGATGGAATCAAGCAGCTTGAGCACCCACACAAAACTAACATGCAGCTCCTCACTCAAGGCGCTCAAAACTCCACAACCAAAGACAATTTCAGAGCCCAAACCATTTCCCGCTGCCATGGAAACCAAGTGCTCTGGCAGCACATATGTCTGAAAGTGGCTATGACACCTAGGGAAAGTAGTGTGGTGGTGAATGGCAACTTCCCGAAGCAGCAGCACAGCTCTTCCAGTGCCAAAACAACTCCACCTGCCTCATGCACTTCCCTTACAGTCTCCTGTCCTGGCAGCTATCTAGGAAACCCTGTTTGCTCACTTCCGGTCCAATGCCCATTGAGCCCAGTGGGATGGAATCAAGCAGCTTGAGCACCCACACAAAACTAACATGCAGCTCCTCACTCAAGGCACTCAAATCTCCACAGCCAAAGACAAGTTCAGAGCCCCAGCCATTTCCCGCTGCCATGGAAACCAAGTGCTCTGGCAGCACATATATCCAAATGTGGGTATGACACTTAAGCAAAGGAGTATGGTGGTGAATGGCAACTGCCCGAAGCAGCAGCACAGCTCTTCCACTGCCAAAACAACTCCAACTGCCTCATGCACTTCACATACCATCAGCTGTCCTGGCAGCTATCTAGGAAACCCTATTTGTTCACTTCCGGTCCAATGCCCATTGAGCCCAGTGGGATGGAATCAAGCAGCTTGATCACCCACACAAAACTAACATGCAGCTCCTCACTCAAGGCGCTCAAAACTCCACAGAAAAACACAAGTTCAGAGCCATTAAAGCCATTTCCCGCTGCCATGGAAACCAAGTGCTCTGGCAGCACATATGTCTGAAAGTGGCTATGACACCTAGGGAAGGTAGTGTGGTGGTGAATGGCAACTGCCTTCCCAAAGCAGCACAGCTCTTCCAGTGCCAAAGCAACTCCACCTGCCTCATGCACTTCACATACCATCAGCTGTCCTGGCAGCTATCTAGGAAACCCTGTTTGCTCACTTCCGGTCCCATGCAAATTGAGCCCAGTGGGATGGAATCAAGCAGCTTGAGCACCCACACAAAACTAACATAGAGCTCCTCACTCAAGGCGCTCAAAACTCCACAGCCAAAGACAAGTTCAGAGCGATTAAAAACATTTCCCGCTGCCATGGAAACCAAGTGCCCTAGCAGCACATATGTCTGAAAGTGGCTATGACACCTAGGGAAAGTAGTGTGGTGGTGAATGGCACCTGCCCGAAGCAGCAGCACAGCTCTTCCAGTGCCAAAACAACTCCACCTGCCTCATGCATTTCACATACCATCAGCTGTCCTGGCAGCTATCTAGGAAACCCTATTTGTTCACTTCCGGTCCAATGCCCATTGAGCCCAGTGGGATGGAATCAAGCAGCTTGAGCACCCACACAAAACTAACATGCAGCTCCTCACTCAAGGCGCTCAAAACTCCACAACCAAAGACAATTTCAGAGCCCCAGCCATTTCCCGCTGCCATGGAAACCAAGTGCTCTGGCAGCACATATGTCTGAAAGTGGCTATGACACCTAGGGAAAGTAGTGTGGTGGTGAATGGCAACTGCCCGAAGCAGCAGCACAGCTCTTCCAGTGCCAAAACAACTCCACCTGCCTCATGCACTTCACATACCATCAGCTGTCCTGGCAGCTATCTAGGAAACCCTGTTTGCTCACTTCCTGTCGAACGCACATTGAGCCCAGTGGGATGGAATCAAGCAGCTTGAGCACCCACACAAAACTAACATGCAGCTCCTCACTCAAGGCGCTCAGAACTCCACAGCCAAAGACAAGTTCAGGGCCAAAGCCATTTCCCGCTGCCATGGAAACCAAGTGCTCTGGCAGCACATATGTCTGAAAGTGGCTATGACACCTAGGGAAGGGAGTGTGGTGGTGAATGGCAACTGCCCGAAGCAGCAGCACAGCTCTTCCAGTGCCAAAACAACTCCACCTACCTCATGCACTTCACATACCATCACCTGTTCTGGCAGCTATCTAGGAAACCCTGTCTGGTCAGTTCCGTTTCCATGCCCATTGAGCCCAGTGGGATGGAATCAAGCAGCTTGATCACCCACACAAAACTTACATGGAGCTCCTCACTCAAGGCACTCAAAACTCCACAGAAAAACACAAGTTCAGAGCCATTAAAGCCATTTCCCGCTGCCATGGAAACCAAGTGCTCTGGCAGCACATATGTCTGAAAGTGGCTATGACACCTAGGGAAGGTAGTGTGGTGGTGAATGGCAACTGCCTTCCCAAAGCAGCACAGCTCTTCCAGTGCCAAAGCAACTCCACCTGCCTCATGCACTTCACATACCATCAGCTGTCCTGGCAGCTATCTAGGAAACCCTGTTTGCTCACTTCCGGTCCCATGCAAATTGAGCCCAGTGGGATGGAATCAACCAGCTTGAGCACCCACACAAAACTAACATAGAGCTCCTCACTCAAGGCGCTCAAAACTCCACAGCCAAACACAAGTTCAGAGCGATTAAAAACATTTCCCGCTGCCATGGAAACCAAGTGCCCTAGCAGCACATATGTCTGAAAGTGGCTATGACACCTAGGGAAAGTAGTGTGGTGGTGAATGGCACCTGCCCGAAGCAGCAGCACAGCTCTTCCAGTGCCAAAACAACTCCACCTGCCTCATGCACTTCACATACCATCAGCTGTCCTGGCAGCTATCTAGGAAACCCTATTTGTTCACTTCCGGTCCAATGCCCATTGAGCCCAGTGGGATGGAATCAAGCAGCTTGAGCACCCACACAAAACTAACATGCAGCTCCTCACTCAAGGCGCTCAAAACTCCACAACCAAAGACAATTTCAGAGCCCCAGCCATTTCCCGCTGCCATGGAAACCAAGTGCTCTGGCAGCACATATGTCTGAAAGTGGCTATGACACCTAGGGAAGGTAGTGTGGTGGTGAATGGCAACTGCCCGAAGCAGCAGCACAGCTCTTCCAGTGCCAAAACAACTCCACCTGCCTCATGCACTTCACATACCATCAGCTGTCCTGGCAGCTATCTAGGAAACCCTGTTTGCTCACTTCCTGTCGAATGCACATTGAGCCCAGTGGGATGGAATCAAGCAGCTTGAGCACCCACACAAAACTAACATGCAGCTCCTCACTCAAGGCGCTCAGAACTCCACAGCCAAAGACAAGTTCAGGGCCAAAGCCATTTCCCGCTGCCATGGAAACCAAGTGCTCTGGCAGCACATATGTCTGAAAGTGGCTATGACACCTAGGGAAGGTAGTGTGGTGGTGAATGGCAACTGCCCGAAGCAGCAGCACAGCTCTTCCAGTGCCAAAACAACTCCACCTACCTCATGCACTTCACATACCATCACCTGTTCTGGCAGCTATCTAGGAAACCCTGTTTGCTCACTTCCTGTCGAATGCACATTGAGCCCAGTGGGATGGAATCAAGCAGCTTGAGCACCCACACAAAACTAACATGCAGCTCCTCACTCAAGGCACTGAAAACTCCACAGCCAAAGACAAGTTCAGCTCAAGCCATTTCCCGCTGCCATGGAAAACAAGTGCTCTGGCAGCACATATATCCAAATGTGGGTATGACACTTAAGCAAAGGAGTATGGTGGTGAATGGCAACTGCCCGAAGCAGCAGCACAGCTCTTCCACTGCCAAAACAACTCCACCTGCTTCATGCACTTCCCTTACAGACTCCTCTCCTGGCAGCTATCTAGGAAACCCTGTTTGCTCACTTCCGGTCCAATGCCCATTGAGCCCAGTGGGATGGAATCAAGCAGCTTGATCACCCACACAAAACTTACATGCAGCTCCTCACTCAAGGGACTGAAAACTCCACAGCCAAAGACAAGTTCAGCTCAAGCCATTTCCCGCTGCCATGGAAACCAAGTGCTATGGCAGCACATATATCCAAATGTGGGTATGACACTTAAGCAAAGGAGTATGGTGGTGAATGGCAACTGCCCGAAGCAGCAGCACAGCTCTTCCACTGCCAAAACAACTCCACCTGCCTCATGCACTTCACATACCATCAGCTGTCCTGGCAGCTATCTAGGAAACCCTGTTTGTTCACTTCCGGTTCCATGCCCATTGAGCCCAGTGGGATGGAATCAAGCAGCTTGATCACCCACACAAAACTAACATGCAGCTCCTCACTCAAGGCGCACAAATCTCCTCAGGCAAAGACAAGTTCAGCTCAAGCCATTTCCCGCTGCCATGGAAACCAAGTGCTCTGGCAGCACATATATCCAAATGTGGGTATGACACTTAAGCAAAGGAGTATGGTGGTGAATGGCAACTGCCCGAAGCAGCAGCACAGCTCTTCCAGTGCCAAAACAACTCCACCTGCCTCATGCACTTCACATACCATCAGCTGTCCTGGCAGCTATCTAGGAAACCCTGTTTGTTCACTTCCGGTCCCATGAACATTGACCCCAGTGGGATGGAATCAAGCAGCTTGAGCACCCACACAAAACTTACATGGAGCTCCTCACTCAAGGCACTCAAAACTCCACAGAAAAACACAAGTTCAGAGCCATTAAAGCCATTTCTCGCTGCCATGGAAACCAAGGGCTCTGGCAGCACATATGTCTGAAAGTGGCTATGACACCTAGGGAAGGTAGTGTGGTGGTGAATGGCAACTGCCCGAAGCAGCAGCACAGCTCTTCCAGTGCCAAAGCAACTCCACCTGCCTCATGCACTTCACATACCATCAGCTGTCCTGGCAGCTATCTAGGAAACCCTGTTTGGTCAGTTCCGGTTCCATGCCCATTGAGCCCAGTGGGATGGAATCAAGCAGCTTGATCACCCACACAAAACTTACATGCAGCTCCTCACTCAAGGCACTGAAAACTCCACAGCCAAAGACAAGTTCAGCTCACGCCATTTCCCGCTGCCATGGAAACCAAGTGCTCTGGCAGCACATATATCCAAATGTGGGTATGACACTTAAGCAAAGGAGTATGGTGGTGAATGGCAACTTCCCGAAGCAGCAGCACAGCTCTTCCAGTGCCAAAACAACTCCACCTGCCTCATGCACTTCACATACCATCAGCTGTCCTGGCAGCTATCTAGGAAACCCTATTTGCTCACTTCCGGTCCAATGCCCATTGAGCCCAGTGGGATGGAATCAAGCAGCTTGAGCACCCACACAAAACTAACATGCACCTCCTCACTCAAGGCGCTCAAAACTCCACAACCAAAGACAATCTCAGAGCCCAAGCCATTTCCCGCTGCCATGGAAACCAAGTGCTCTGGCAGCACATATGTCTGAAAGTGGCTATGACACCTAGGGAAAGTAGTGTGGTGGTGAATGGCAACTGCCCGAAGCAGCAGCACAGCTCTTCCAGTGCCAAAACAACTCCACCTGCCTCATGCACTTCACATACCATCAGCTGTCCTGGCAGTTATGTAGGAAACCCTGTTTGCTCACTTCCTGTCGAATGCACATTGAGCCCAGTGGGATGGAATCAAGCAGCTTGAGCACCCACACAAAACTAACATGGAGCTCCTCACTCAAGGCGCTCAGAACTCCACAGGCAAAGACAAGTTCAGGGCCAAAGCCATTTCCCGCTGCCATGGAAACCAAGTGCTCTGGCAGCACATATGTCTGAAAGTGGCTATGACACCTGGGGAAGGGAGTGTGGTGGTGAATGGCAACTGCCCGAAGCAGCAGCACAGCTCTTCCAGTGCCAAAACAACTCCACCTACCTCATGCACTTCACATACCATCACCTGTTCTGGCAGCTATCTAGGAAACCCTGTTTGGTCAGTTCCGTTTCCATGCCCATTGAGCCCAGTGGGATGGAATCAAGCAGCTTGATCACCCACACAAAACTTACATGCAGCTCCTCACTCAAGGCACTGAAAATTCCACAGCCAAAGACAAGTTCAGCTCAAGCCATTTCCCGCTGCCATGGAAAAGAAGTGCTCTGGAAGCACATATATCCAAATGTGGGTATGACACTTAAGCAAAGGAGTATGGTGGTGAATGGCAACTGCCCGAAGCAGCAGCACAGCTCTTCCACTGCCAAAACAACTCCACCTGCCTCATGCACTTCCCTTACAGTCTCCTGTCCTGGCAGCTATCTAGGAAACCCTGTTTGCTCACTTCCGGTCCAATGCCCATTGAGCCCAGTCTGATGGAATCAAGCAGCTTGAGCACCCACACAAAACTAACATGGAGCTCCTCACGCAAGGCACTCAAATCTCCACAGGCAAAGACAAGTTCAGAGCCCCAGCCATTTCCCGCTGCCATGGAAACCAAGTGCTCTGGCAGCACATATGTCTCAAAGTGGCTATGACACCTAGGGAAGGTAGTGTGGTGGTGAATGGCAACTGCGCGAAGCAGCAGCACAGCTCTTCCACTGCCAAAACATCTCCACCTGCCTCAGGCACTTCACATACCATCAGCTGTCCTGGCAGCTATCTAGGAAACCCTGTTTGCTCACTTCCGGTCCAATGCCCTTTGAGCCCAGTGGGATGGAATCAAGCAGCTTGAGCACCCACACAAAACTAACATGCAGCTCCTCACTCAAGGCGCTCAAATCTCCACAGGCAAAGACAAGTTCAGCTCAAGCCATTTCCCGCTGCCATGGAAACCAAGTGCTCTGGCAGCACATATGACTGTTAGGGGCTATGACACCTAGGGAAGGTAGTGTGGTGGTGAATGGCAACTGCCCGAAGCAGCAGCACAGCTCTTCCAGTGCCAAAACAACTCCACCTGCCTCATGCACTTCACCTACATCAGCTGTCCTGGCAGCTATCTAGGAAACCATATTGGCTCACTTCCGGTCCCATGCAAATTGAGCCCAGTGGGATGGAATCAAGCAGCTTGAGCACCCACACAAAACTAACATGCAGCTCCTCACTCAAGGCGCTCAAATCTCCACAGGCAAAGACAAGTTCAGCTCAAGCCATTTCCCGCTGCCATGGAAACCAAGTGCTCTGGCAGCACATATATCCAAATGTGGGTATGACACTTAAGCAAAGGAGTATGGTGGTGAATGGCAACTTCCCGAAGCAGCAGCACAGCTCTTCCAGTGCCAAAACAACTCCACCTGCCTCATGCACTTCACATACCATCAGCTGTCCTGGCAGCTATCTAGGAAACCCTGTTTGGTCACTTCCGGTTCCATGCCCATTGAGCCCAGTGGGATGGAATCAAGCAGCTTGATCACCCACACAAAACTTACAAGCAGCTCCTCACTCAAGGCACTGAAAACTCCACAGCCAAAGACAAGTTCAGCTCAAGCCATTTCCCGCTGCCATGGAAACCAAGTGCTCTGGCAGAACATATATCCAAATGTGGGTATGACACTTAAGCAAAGGAGTATGGTGGTGAATGGCAACTGCCCGAAGCAGCAGCACAGCTCTTCCAGTGCCAAAACAACTCCACCTGCCTCATGCACTTCACATACCATCAGCTGTCCTGACAGCTATCTAGGAAACCCTGTTTCCTCACTTCCTGTCGAATGCCCATTGAGCCCAGTGGGATGGAATCAAGCAGCTTGAGCACCCACACAAAACTAACATGGAGTTCCTCACTCAATGCGCTCAAATCTCCTCAGACAAAGACAAGTTCAGCTCAAGTCATTTCCCGCTGCCATGGAAACCAAGTGCTCTGGCAGCACATATATCCAAATGTGTGTATGACACTTAAGCAAAGGAGTATGGTGGTGAATGGCAACTGCCCGAAGCAGCAGCACAGCTCTTCCAGTGCCAAAACAACTCCACCTGCCTCATGCACTTCACATACCATCAGCTGTCCTGGCAGCTATCTAGGAAACCCTGTTTGTTCACTTCCGGTCCCATGCCCATTGAGCCCAGTGGGATGGAATCAAGCAGCTTGAGCACCCACACAAAACTTACGTGGAGCTCCTCACTCAAGGCACTCAAAACTCCACAGAAAAACACAAGTTCAGAGCCATTAAAGCCATTTCCCGCTGCCATGGAAACCAAGTGCTCTGGCAGCACATATGTCTGAAAGTGGCTATGACACCTAGGGAAGGTAGTGTGGTGGTGAATGGCAACTGCCCGAAGCAGCAGCACAGCTCTTCCAGTGCCAAAACAACTCCACCTGCCTCATGCACTTCACATACCATCAGCTGTCCTGGCAGCTATCTAGGAAACCCTGTTTGGTCAGTTCCGGTTCCATGCCCATTGAGCCCAGTGGGATGGAATCAAGCAGCTTGATCACCCACACAAAACTTACATGCAGCTCCTCACTCAAGGCACTGAAAACTCCACAGCCAAAGACAAGTTCAGCTCACGCCATTTTCCGCTGCCATGGAAACCAAGTGCTCTGGCAGCACATATATCCAAATGTGGGTATGACACTTAAGCAAAGGAGTATGGTGGTGAATGGCAACTTCCCGAAGCAGCAGCACAGCTCTTCCAGTGCCAAAGCAACTCCACCTGCCTCATGCACTTCACATACCATCAGCTGTCCTGGCAGCTATCTAGGAAACCCTGTTTTGTCACTTCCTGTCGAATGCACATTGAGCCCAGTGGGATGGAATCAAGCAGCTTGAGCACCCACACAAAACTAACATGCAGCTCCTCACTCAAGGCGCTCAAAACTCCACAACCAAAGACAATTTAGAGCCCAAGCCATTTCCCGCTGCCATGGAAACCAAGTGCTCTGGCAGCACATATGTCTGAAAGTGGCTATGACACCTAGGGAAGGTAGTGTGGTGGTGAATGGCAACTGCCCGAAGCAGCAGCACAGCTCTTCCACTGCCAAAACAACTCCACCTGCCTCATGCACTTCACATACCATCAGCTGTCCTGGCAGCTATCTAGGAAACCCTGTTTGGTCACTTCCTGTCGAATGCACATTGAGCCCAGTGGGATGGAATCAAGCAGCTTGAGCACCCACACAAAACTAACATGCAGCTCGTCACACTAGGCGCTCAAAACTCCACAGAAAGACAAGTTCAGCGCCCAAGCCAGTTCCTGCTGCCATGGAAACCAAGTGCTCTGGCAGCACATATGTCTGAAAGTGGCTATGACACCTAGCGAAGGAAGTGTGGTGGTGAATGGCAACTGCCCGAAGCAGCAACACAGCTCTTCCAGTGCCAAAACAACTCCACCTGCCTCATGCACTTCACATACCATCAGCTGTCCTGGCAGCTATCTAGGAAGCCCTGTTTGCTCACTTCCAGTCCCATGCCCATTGAGCCCAGAGGGATGGAATCAAGCAGCTTGAGCACCCACACAAAACTAACGTGGAGCTCCTCACTCAAGGTGATCAAAACTTCACAACCAAAGACAAGTTCAGGGCCAAAGCCATTTCCCGCTGCCATGGAAACCAAGTGCTCTGGCAGCACATATGTCTGAAAGTGGCTATGACACCTAGGGAAGGTAGTGTGGTGGTGAATGGCAACTGCCTGAAGCAGCAGCACAGCTCTTCCAGTGCCAAAACAACTCCACCTGCCTCATGCACTTCACATACCATCAGCTGTAATGGCAGCTATCTAGGAAACCCTGTTTGCTCACTTCCGGACCCATGCAAAATGAGCCCAGTGGGATGGAATCAAGCAGCTTGAGCACCCACACAAAACTTACATGCAGCTCCTCACTCAAGGCGCTCGAAATGCCACAGCCAAAGACAAGTTCAGAGCCCAAGCCATTTCCCGCTGCCATGGAAACCAAGTGCTCTGGCAGCACATATGTCTGAAAGTGGCTATGACACGTAGGGAAGGTAGTGTGGTGGTGAATGGCAACTGCCCGAAGCAGCAGCACAGCTCTTCCAGTGCCAAAACAACTCCACCTGCCTCATGCACTTCACATACCATCAGCTGTCCTGGCAGCTATCTAGGAAACCCTGTTGGGTACTTCCGGTCCCATGCCCATTGAGCCCAGTGGGATTGAATCAGGCAGCTTGATCACCCACACAAAACTAACATGGAGCTCCTCACTCAAGGCGCTCAAAACTCCACAGCCAAAGACAAGTTCAGCGCCGAATCCATTTCCCGCTGCCATGGAAACCAAGAGCTCTGGCAGCACATATGTCTGAAAGTGGCTATGACACCTATTGAAGGTAGTGTGGTGGTGAATGGCAACTTCACAAAGCAGCACAACTCTTCCAGTGCCAAAACAACTCCACCTGCCTTATGCACTTCACATACCATCAGCTGTCCTGGCAGCTATCTAGGAAACCCTGTTTGGTCACTTCCGGTCCAATGCCCATTGAGCCCAGTGGGATGGAATCAAGCAGCTTGAGCACCCACACAAAACTTACATGCAGCTCCTCACTCAAGGCGCTCAAAACTCCACAGCCAAAGACAAGTTCAGAGCCCAAGCCATTTCCCGCTGCCATGGAAACCAATGCTCTGGCAGCAGATTTGTCTGAAAGTGGCTATGACACCTAGGGAAGGTAGTGTGGTGGTGAATGGCAACTTCCCAAAGCAGCACAGCTCTTCCAGTGCCAAAACAACTCCACCTGCCTCATGCACTTCACATACCATCAGCTGTCCTGGCAGCTATCTAGGAAACCCTGTTTGGTCACTCCCGGTCCCATGCAAATTGAGCCCAGTGGGATGGAATCAAGCAGCTTGAGCACCCACACAAAACTTACATGGAGCTAATTACTCAAGGCATTCAAAACTCCACAGCCAAAGACAAGTTCAGAGCCCAAGGCGTTTCCTGCTGCCATGGAAACCAAGTGCTCTGGCAGCACATATGTCTGAAAGTGGCTATGACACCTAGGGAAGGGAGTGTGGTGGTGAATGTCAACTTCCCGAAGCAGCAGCACAGCTCTTCCAGTGCCAAAACAACTCCACCTGCCTCATGCACTTCACATACCATCAGCTGTCCTGGCAGCTATCTAGGAAACCATGTTAGCTCACTTCCGGTCCAACGCCCATTGAGCCCAGTGGGATGGAATCAGGCAGGTTGAGCACCCACACAAAACTTACATGGAGCTCCTCACTCAAGGCGCTCAAAACTCCACAGCCAAAGACAAGTTCAGAGCCCAAGCCATTTCCCACTGCCATTGAAACCAAGTGCTCTGACAGCAGATTTGTCTGCAAGGGGCTATGACACCTAGGGAAGGTAGTGTGGTGGTGAATGGCAATTGCCCGAAGCAGCAGCACAGCTCTTCCAGTGCCAAAACAACTCCACCTGCCTCATGCACTTCACATACCATCAGCTGTCCTGGCAGCTATCTAGGAAACCCTGTTTGCTCACTTCCGGACCCATGCAAAATGAGCCCAGTGGGATGGAATCAAGCAGCTTGAGCACCCACACAAAACTTACATGCAGCTCCTCACTCAAGGCGCTCGAAATGCCACAGCCAAAGACAAGTTCAGAGCCCAAGCCATTTCCCGCTGCCATGGAAACCAAGAGCTCTGGCAGCACATATGTCTGAAAGTGGCTATGACACCTATTGAAGGTAGTGTGGTGGTGAATGGCAATTGCCCAAAGCAGCACAGCTCTTCCAGTGCCAAAACAACTCCACCTGCCTTATGCACTTCACATACCATCAGCTGTCCTGGCAGCTATCTAGGAAACCCTGTTTGGTCACTTCCGGTCCAATGCCCATTGAGCCCAGTGGGATGGAATCAAGCAGCTTGAGCACCCACACAAAACTTACATGCAGCTCCTCACTCAAGGCGCTCAAAACTCCACAGCCAAAGACAAGTTCAGAGCCCAAGCCATTTCCCGCTGCCATGGAAACCAATGCTCTGGCAGCAGATTTGTCTGAAAGTGGCTATGACACCTAGGGAAGGTAGTGTGGTGGTGAATGGCAACTTCCCAAAGCAGCACAGCTCTTCCAGTGCCAAAACAACTCCACCTGCCTCATGCACTTCACATACCATCAGCTGTCCTGGCAGCTATCTAGGAAACCCTGTTTGCTCACTTCCGGTCCCATGCAAATTGAGCCCAGTGGGATGGAATCAAGCAGCTTGAGCACCCACACAAAACTTACATGGAGCTAATTACTCAAGGCACTAAAACTCCACAGCCAAAGACAAGTTCAGAGCCCAAGCCATTTCCCGCTGCCATGGAAACCAAGTGCTCTGGCAGCACATATGTCTGAAAGTGGCTATGACACCTTGGGAAGGTAGTGTGGTGGTGAATGGCAACTGCCCGAAGCAGCAGCACAGCTCTTCCAGTGCCAAAACAACTCCACCTGCCTCATGCACTTCACATACCATCAGCTGTCCTGGCAGCTATCTAGGAAACCCTGTTGGGTACTTCCGGTCCAAAGCATATTGAGCCCAGTGGGAAAGAATCAGGCAGGTTGTGCACACACACAAAACTTACATGCAGCTCCTCACTCAAGGCGCTCAAAACTCCACAGACAAAGACAAGTTCAGAGCCCAAGGCATTTCCCGCTGCCATGGAAACCAAGGGCTCTGGCAGCACATATGTCTGAAAGTGGCTATGACACCTAGGGAAGGTAGTGTGGTGGTGAATGGCAACTGTCTGAAGTAGCAGCACAGCTCTTCCAGTGCCAAAACAACTCCACCTGCCTCATGAACTTCACATACCATCAGCTGTCCTGGCAGCTATCTAGGAAACCCTGTTTGTTCACTTCCGGTCCAATGCCCATTGAGCCCAGTGGGATGGAATCAAGCAGCTTGAGCACCCACAGAAAACGAACATGCAGCTCCTCACTCAAGGCGCTCAAAACTCCACAACCAAAGACAAGTTCAGAGCCCAAGGCATTTCCCGCTGCCATGGAAACCAAGTGCTCTGGCAGCACATATGTCTGAAAGTGGCTATGACACCTTGGGAAGGTAGTGTGGTGGTGAATGGCAACTGCCCGAAGCAGCATCACAGCTCTTCCAGTGCCAAAACAACTCCACCTGCCTCATGCACTTCACATACCATCAGCTGTCCTGGCAGCTATCTAGGAAACCATATTAGCTCACTTCGGGTCCAACGCATATTGAGCCCAGTGAAATGGAATCAGGCAGGTTGAGCACCCACACAAAACTTACATGCAGCTCCTCACTCAAGGTGATCAAAACTTCACAGCCAAAGACAAGTTCAGGGCCCAAGCCTTTTCCTGCTGCCATGGAAACCAAGTGCTCTGGCAGCACATATGTCTGAAAGTGGCTATGACACCTAGGGAAGGTAGTGTGGTGGTGAATGGCAACTGCCCGAAGCAGCAACACAGCTCTTCCAGTGCCAAAACAACTCCACCTGCCTCATGCACTTCACATACCATCAGCTGTCCTGGCAGCTATCTAGGAAACCCTGTTTGCTCACTTCCGGTCCCATGCAAATTGAGCCCAGTGGGATGGAATCAAGCAGCTTGAGCACCCACACAAAACTTACATGCAGCTCCTCACTCAAGGCGCTCAAAACTCCACAGCCAAAGACAAGTTCAGATCCCAAGCCATTTCCCACTGCCATTGAAACCAAGTGCTCTGACAGCAGATTTGTCTGAAAGTGGCTATGACACCTAGCGAAGGTAGTGTGGTGGTGAATGGCAACTGCCCGAAGCAGCAGCACAGCTCTTCCAGTGCCAAAACAACTCCACCTGCCTCATGCACTTCACATACCATCAGCTGTCCTGGTAGCTATCTAGCAAACCCGGTTTGCTCACTTCTGGTCCCATGCCCATTGAGCCCAGTGGGATGGAATCAAGCAGCTTGAGCACCCACACAAAACTAACATGGAGCTCCTCACTCAAGGTGATCAAAACTTCACAGCCAAAGACAAGTTCAGGGCCCAAGCCTTTTCCTGCTGCCATGGAAACCAAGTGCTCTGGCAGCACATATGTCTGAAAGTGGCTATGACACCTAGGGAAGGTAGTGTGGTGGTGAATGGCAACTGCCCGAAGCAGCAGCACAGCTCTTCCAGTGCCAAAACAACTCCACCTGCCTCATGCACTTCACATACCATCAGCTGTCCTGGCAGCTATCTAGGAAACCCTGTTTGCTCACTTCCGGTCCCATGCAAATTGAGCCCAGTGGGATGGAATCAAGCAGCTTGAGCACCCACACAAAACTTACATGCAGCTCCTCACTCAAGGCGCTCGAAATGCCACAGCCAAAGACAAGTTCAGAGCCCAAGCCATTTCCCGCTGCCATGGAAACCAAGGGCTCTGGCAGCACATATGTTTGAAAGTGGCTATGACACCTAGGGAAGGTAGTGTGGTGGTGAATGGCAACTGCCCGAAGCAGCAGCACAGCTCTTCCAGTGCCAAAAACAACTCCACCTGCCTCATGCACTTCACATACCATCAGCTGTCCTGGCAGCTATCTAGGAAACCCTTTTTGGTCACTTCCGGTCCCATGCCCATTGAGCCCAGTGGGATGGAATCAAGCAGCTTGAGCACCCACACAAAACTTACATGGAGCTAATTACTCAAGGCATTCAAAACTCCACAGCCAAACACAAGTTCAGAGCCCAAGCCATTTCCCGCTGCCATGGAAACCAAGAGCTCTGGCAGCACATATGTCTGCAAGTGGCTGTGACACCTAGGGAAGGTAGTGTGGTGGTGAATGGCAACTTCCCAAAGCAGCACAGCTCTTCCAGTGCCAAAACAACTCCACCTGCCTTATGCACTTCACATACCATCAGCTGTCCTGGCAGCTATCTAGGAAACCCTGTTTGGTCACTTCCGTTCCAATGCCCATTGAGCCCAGTGGGATGGAATCAAGCAGCTTGAGCACCCACACAAAACTTACATGCAGCTCCTCACTCAAGTCGCTCAAAACTCCACAGCCAAAGACAAGTTCAGAGCCCAAGCCATTTCCCGCTGCCATGGAAACCAAGTGCTCTGGCAGCAGATTTGTCTGAAAGTGGCTATGACACCTAGGGAAGGTAGTGTGGTGGTGAATGGCAACTTCCCAAAGCAGCACAGCTCTTCCAGTGCCAAAACAACTCCACCTGCCTTATGCACTTCACATACCATCAGCTGTCCTGGCAGCTATCTAGGAAACCCTGTTTGGTCAGTTCCGGTTCCATGCCCATTGAGCCCAGTGGGATGGAATCAAGCAGCTTGAGCACCCACACAAAACTTACATGCAGCTCCTCACTCAAGGCGCTCAAAACTCCAAAGACAAAGACAAGTTCAGCTCCCATTTCCCACTGTCATGGAAACCAAGTGCTCTGGCAGCACATATGTCTGCAAGTGGCTATGACACCTAGGGAAGGTAGTGTGGTGGTGAATGGCAACTGCCCGAAGCAGCAGCACAGCTATTCTACTGCCAAAACAACTCCACCTGCCTCATGCACTTCACATACCATCAGCTGTCCTGGCAGCTATCTAGGAAACCCTGTTTGGTCACTTCCGGTCCCATGCCCATTGAGCCCAGTGGGATGGAATCAAGCAGCTTGAGCACCCACACAAAACTAACTTGGAGCTCCTCACTCAAGGTGATCTAAACTTCACAACCAAAGACAAGTTCAGCGCCCAAGCCATTTCCCGCTGCCATGGAAACCAAGAGCTCTGGCAGCACATATGTCTGAAAGTGGCTATGACACCTAGGGAAGGTAGTGTGGTGGTGAATGGCAACTGCCTGAAGCAGCAGCACAGCTCTTCCAGGGCCAAAACAACTCCACCTGCCTCATGCACTTCACATACCATCAGCTGTCCTGGCAGCTATCTAGGAAACCCTTTTTGGTCACTTCCGGTCCCATGCACATTGAGCCCAGTGGGATGGAATCAAGCAGCTTGAGCACCCACACAAAACTTACATGGAGCTAATTACTCAAGGCATTCAAAACTCCACAGCCAAAGACAAGTTCAGAGCCCAAGGCATTTCCCGCTGCCATGGAAACCAAGTGCTCTGGCAGCACATATGTCTGCAAGTGGCTATGACACCTTGGGAAGGTAGTTTGGTGGTGAATGGCAACTGCCCGAAGCAGCATCACAGCTCTTCCAGTGCCAAAAAAACTCCACCTGCCTCATGCACTTCACATACCATCAGCTGTCCTGGCAGCTATCTAGGAAACCATGTTAGCTCACTTCGGGTCCAACGCATATTGAGCCCAGTGAAATGGAATCAGGCAGGTTGAGCACCCACACAAAACTTACATGCAGCTCCTCACTCAAGGCGCTCAAAACTCCACAGCCAAAGACAAGTTCAGAGCCCAAGCCATTTCCCACTGCCATTGAAACCAAGTGCTCTGACAGCAGATTTGTCTGAAAGTGGCTATGACACCTAGCGAAGGTAGTGTGGTGGTGAATGGCAACTTCCCAAAGCAGAACAGCTCTTCCAGGGCCAAAACAACTCCACCTGCCTCAGGCACTTCACATACCATCAGCTGTCAGGGTAGCTATCTAGCAAACCCGGTTTGCTCACTTCTGGTCCCATGCCCATTGAGCCCAGTGGGATGGAATCAAGCAGCTTGAGCACCCACACAAAACTAACATGGAGCTCCTCACTCAAGGTGATCAAAACCTCACAGCCAAAGACAAGTTCAGGGCCCAAGCCTTTTCCTGCTGCCATGGAAACCAAGTGCTCTGGCAGCACATATGTCTGAAAGTGGCTATGACACCTAGGGAAGGTAGTGTGGTGGTGAATGGCAACTGCCCGAAGCAGCAGCACAGCTCTTCCAGTGCCAAAACAACTCCACCTGCCTCATGCACTTCACATACCATCAGCTGTCCTGGCAGCTATCTAGGAAACCCTGTTTGCTCACTTCCGGTCCCATGCAAATTGAGCCCAGTGGGATGGAATCAAGCAGCTTGAGCACCCACACAAAACTTACATGCAGCTCCTCACTCAAGGCGCTCGAAATGCCACAGCCAAAGACAAGTTCAGAGCCCAAGCCATTTCCCGCTGCCATGGAAACCAAGGGCTCTGGCAGCACATATGTTTGAAAGTGGCTATGACACCTAGGGAAGGTAGTGTGGTGGTGAATGGCAACTGCCTGAAGCAGCAGCACAGCTCTTCCAGTGCCAAAAACAACTCCACCTGCCTCATGAACTTCACATACCATCAGCTGTCCTGGCAGCTATCTAGGAAACCCTGTTTGCCCACTTCCGGTCCCATGCCCATTGAGCCCAGTGGGATGGAATCAAGCAGCTTGAGCACCCACACAAAACTTACATGGAGCTAATTACTCAAGGCATTCAAAACTCCACAGCCAAACACAAGTTCAGAGCCCAAGCCATTTCCCGCTGCCATGGAAACCAAGTGCTCTGGCAGCACATATGTCTGCAAGTGGCTGTGACACCTAGGGAAGGTAGTGTGGTGGTGAATGGCAACTTCCCAAAGCAGCACAGCTCTTCCAGTGCCAAAACAACTCCACCTGCCTTATGCACTTCACATACCATCAGCTGTCCTGGCAGCTATCTAGGAAACCCTGTTTGCTCACTTCCGGTCTAATGCCCATTGAGCCCAGTGGGATGGAATCAAGCAGCTTGAGAACCCACACAAAACTAACATGGAGCTCCTCACTCAAGGCGCTCAAAACTCCACAGCCAAAGGCAAGTTCAGCGCGCAAGCCACTTCCGCTGCCATGGAAACCAAGTGCTCTGGCAGCACATATGTCTGAAAGTGGCTATGACACCTAGGGAAGGTAGTGTGGTGGTGAATGGCAACTGCCCGAAGCAGCAGCACAGCTCTTCCACTGCCAAAACAACTCCACCTGCCTCATGAACTTCACATACCATCAGCTGTCCTGGCAGCTATCTAGGAAACCCTGTTTGCTCACTTCCAGTCCCATGCCGATTGAGCCCAGTGGGATGGAATCAAGCAGCTTGAGCACCCACACAAAACTAACATGGAGCTCCTCACTCAAGGTGATCAAAACTTCACAGCCAAAGACAAGTTCAGCGCCCAAGCCTTTTCCCGCTGCCATGGAAACCAAGTGCTCTGGCAGCACATATGTCTGCAAGTGGCTATGACACCTAGGGAAGGTAGTGTGGTGGTGAATGGCAACTGCCTGAAGCAGCAGCACAGCTCTTCCAGTGCCAAAACTCCACCTGCCTCATGCACTTCACATACCATCAGCTGTCCTGGCAGCTATCTAGGAAACCCTGTTTGCTCACTTCCGGTCCCATGCAAATTGAGCCCAGTGGGATGGAATCAAGCAGCTTGAGCACCCACACAAAACTTACATGCAGCTCCTCACTCAAGGCAATAAAACTCCACAGCCAAAGACAAGTTCAGAGCCCAAGCCTTTTCCCGCTGCCATGGAAACCAAGTGCTCTGGCAGCACATATGTCTGCAAGTGGCTATGACACCTTGGGAAGGTAGTGTGGTGGTGAATGGCAACTTCCCGAAGCAGCAGCACAGCTCTTCCAGTGCCAAAACAACTCCACCTGCCTCATGCACTTCACATACCATCAGCTGTCCTGGCAGCTATCTAGGAAACCCTGTTGGGTACTTCCGGTCACATGCATTTTGAGCCCAGTGGGATGGAATCAGGCAGGTTGTGCACACACAAAACTTACATGCAGCTCCTCACTCAAGGCGCTCAAAACTCCACAGCCAAAGACAAGTTCAGAGCCCAAGGCATTTCCCGCTGCCATTGAAACCAAGTGCTCTGGCAGCACATATCTCTGAAAGTGGCTATGACACCTAGGGAAGGTAGTGTGGTGGTGAATGGCAATTGCCCGAAGCAGCAGCACAGCTCTTCCAGTGCCAAAACAACTCCACCTGCCTCATGAACTTCACATACCATCAGCTGTCCTGGCAGCTATCTAGGAAACCCTGTTTGGTCACTTCCGGTCCAATGCCCTTTGAGCCCAGTGGGATGGAATCAAGCAGCTTGAGCACCCACACAAAACTAACATGCAGCTCCTCACTCAAGGAGCTCAAAACTCCACATCCAAAGATAGTTCAGGGCCATTAAATCGGTTTCCCGCTGCCATGGAAACCAAGTGCTCTGGCAGCACATATCTCTGAAAGTGGCTATGACACCTAGGGAAGGGAGTGTGGTGGTGAATGGCAACTGCCTGAAGTAGCAGCACAGCTCTTCCAGTGCCAAAACAACTCCACCTGCCTCATGCACTTCACATACCATCAGCTGTCCTGGCAGCTATCTAGGAAACCCTGTTTGGTCACTTCCGGTCCCATGCCCATTGAGCCCAGTGGGATGGAATCAAGCAGCTTGAGCACCCACACAAAACTAACATGGAGCTCCTCACTCAAGGCGCTCAAAGCTCCACAGCCAAAGACAAGTTCAGCGCCCAAGCCATTTCCCGCTGCCATGGAAACCAAGTGCTCTGGCAGCACATATGTCTGAAAGTGGCTATGACACCTAGGGAAGGTAGTGTGGTGGTGAATGGCAACTGCCCGAAGCAGCAGCACAGCTCTTCCAGTGCCAAAACAACTTCACCTGCCTCATGAACTTCACATACCATCAGCTGTCCTGGCCGCTATCTAGGAAACCCTGTTTGCCCACTTCCGGTCCCATGCCCATTGAGCCCAGTGGGATGGAATCAAGCAGCTTGAGCACCCACACAATACTAACATGGAGCTCCTCACTCAAGGTGCTCAAACTCCACAGCCAAAGGCAAGTTCAGGGCCAAAGCCATTTCCCGCTGCCATGGAAACCAAGGGCTCTGGCAGCACATATGTCTGCAAGTGGCTATGACACCTAGGGAAGGTAGTGTGGTGGTGAATGGCAACTGCCCGAAGCAGCAGCACAGCTCTTCCCCTGCCAAAACAACTCCACCTGCCTCATGCACTTCACATAACATCAGCTGTCCTGGCAGCTATCTAGGAAACCCTGTTTGCTCACTTCCAGTCCGATGCCGATTGAGCCCAGTGGGATGGAATCAAGCAGCTTGAGCACCCACACAAAACTAACATGGAGCTCCTCACTCAAGGTGATCAAAACTTCACAGCCAAAGACAAGTTCAGCGCCCAAGCCTTTTCCCGCTGCCATGGAAACCAAGTGCTCTGGCAGCACATATGTCTGCAAGTGGCTATGACACCTAGGGAAGGTAGTGTGGTGGTGAATGGCAACTGCCTGAAGCAGCAGCACAGCTCTTCCAGTGCCAAAACAACTCCACCTGCCTCATGCACTTCACATACCATCAGCTGTCCTGGCAGCTATCTAGGAAACCCTGTTTGGTCACTTCCGGTCACATGCAAATTGAGCTCAGTGGGATGGAATCAAGCAGCTTGAGCACCCACACAAAACTTACATGGAGCTAATTACTCAAGGCACTAAAACTCCACAGCCAAAGACAAGTTCAGAGCCCAAGGCATTTCCCGCTGCCATGGAAACCAAGTGCTCTGGCAGCACATATCTCTGAAAGTGGCTATGACACCTAGGGAAGGGAGTGTGGTGGTGAATGGCAACTGCACGAAGCAGCAGCACAGCTCTTCCAGTGCCAAAACAACTCCACCTGCCTCATGCACTTCACATACCATCAGCTGTCCTGGCAGCTATCTAGGAAACCCTGTTGGGTACTTCCGGTCCAACGCATATTGAGCCCAGTGGGATGGAATCAGGCAGCTTGAGCACCCACACAAAACTTACATGCAGCTCCTCACTCAAGGCGCTCAAAACTCCACAGCCAAAGACAAGTTCAGAGCCCAAGGCATTTCCCGCTGCCATGGAAACCAAGGGTTCTGGCAGCACATATGTCTGAAAGTGGCTATGACACCTAGGGAAAGTAGTGTGGTGGTGAATGGCAATTGCCCGAAGCAGCAACACAGCTCTTCCAGTGCCAAAACAACTCCACCTGCCTCATGCACTTCACATACCATCAGCTGTCCTGGCAGCTATCTAGGAAATCCTGTTTGCTCACTTCCGGTCCAATGCCCATTGAGCCCAGTGGGATGGAATCAAGCAGCTTGAGCACCCACACAAAACTAACATGGAGCTCCTCACTCAAAGCACTCAAATCTCCAGAGCCAAAGACAAGTTCAGAGCCCAAGCCATTTCCCGCTGCCATGGAAACCAAGTGCTCTGGCAGCACATATGTCTCAAAGTGGCTATGACACCTAGGGAAGGTAGTGTGGTGGTGAATGGCAACTGCCCGAAGCAGCAGCACAGCTCTTCCACTGCCAAAACATCTCCACCTGCCTCAGGCACTTCACATACCATCAGCTGTCCTGGCAGCTATCTAGGAAACCCTGTTTGCTCACTTCCTGTCCAATGCCCTTTGAGCCCAGTGGGATGGAATCAAGCAGCTTCAGCACCCACACAAAACTAACATGCAGCACCTCACTCAAGGCGCTCAAATCTCCACAGGCAAAGACAAGTTCAGCTCAAGCCATTTCCCGCTGCCATGGAAACCAAGTGCTCTGGCAGCACATATGTCTGAAAGTGGCTATGACACCTAGGGAAGGTAGTGTGGTGGTGAATGGCAACTGCCCGAAGCAGCAGCACAGCTCTTCCAGTGCCAAAACAACTCCACCTGCCTCATGCACTTCACATACCATCAGCTGTCCTGGCAGCTATCTAGGAAACCCTGTTTGTTCACTTCCGGTCCCATGCCCATTGAGCCCAGTGGGATGGAATCAAGCAGCTTGAGCACCCACACAAAACTTACATGGAGCTCCTCACTCAAGGCACTCAAAACTCCACAGAAAAACACAAGTTCAGAGCCATTAAAGCCATTTCCCGCTGCCATGGAAACCAAGTGCTCTGGCAGCACATATGTCTGAAAGTGGCTATGACACCTAGGGAAGGTAGTGTGGTGGTGAATGGCAACTGCCCGAAGCAGCAGCACAGCTCTTCCAGGGCCAAAACAACTCCACCTGCCTCATGCACTTCACATACCATCAGCTGTCCTGGCAGCTATCTAGGAAACCCTGTTTGGTCAGTTCCGGTTCCATGCCCATTGAGCCCAGTGGGATGGAATCAAGCAGCTTGATCACCCACACAAAACTTACATGCAGCTCCTTACTCAAGGCACTGAAAACTCCACAGCCAAAGACAAGTTCAGCTCACGCCATTTTCCGCTGCCATGGAAACCAAGTGCTCTGGCATCACATATATCCAAATGTGGGTATGACACTTAAGCAAAGGAGTATGGTGGTGAATGGCAACTGCCCGAAGCAGCAGCACAGCTCTTCCAGTGCCAAAGCAACTCCACCTGCCTCATGCACTTCACATACCATCAGCTGTCCTGGCAGCTATCTAGGAAACCCTATTTGTTCACTTCCGGTCCAATGCCCATTGAGCCCAGTGGGATGGAATCAAGAAGCTTGAGCACCCACACAAAACTAACATGCAGCTCCTCACTCAAGGCGCTCAAAACTCCACAACCAAAGACAATTTCAGAGCCCAAGCCATTTCCCGCTGCCATGGAAACCAAGTGCTCTGGCAGCACATATGTCTGAAAGTGGCTATGACACCTAGGGAAGGTAGTGTGGTGGTGAATGGCAACTGCCCGAAGCAGCAGCACAGCTCTTCCACTGCCAAAACAACTCCACCTGCCTCATGCACTTCACATACCATCAGCTGTCCTGGCAGCTATCTAGGAAACCCTGTTTTGTCACTTCCGGTCCCATGCCCATTGAGCCCAGGGTGATGGAATCAAGCAGCTTGAGCACCCACACAAAACTAACATGCAGCTCCTCACTAACTGCGCTCAAAACTCCACAGCCAAAGACAAGATCAGGTCGCAAGGCACTTCCGCTGCCATGGAAACCAAGTGCTCTGGCAGCACATATGTCTGAAAGTGGCTATGACACCTAGGGAAGGTAGTGTGGTGGTGAATGGCAACTGCCCGAAGCAGCAGCACAGCTATTCTACTGCCAAAACAACTCCACCTGCCTCATGAACTTCACATACCATCAGCTGTCCTGGCAGCTATGTAGGAAACCCTGTTTACTCACTTCCAGTCCCATGTCCATTGAGCCCAGTGGGATGGAATCAAGCAGCTTGAGCACCCACACAAAACTAACATGCAGCTCCTCACTCAAGGCGCTCAAAACTCCACAGCCAAAGACAGGTTCAGAGCCAAAGCCATTTCCCGCTGCCATGGAAACCAAGTGCTCTGGCAGCACATATGTCTGAAAGTGGCTATGACACCTTGGGAAGGTAGTGTGGTGGTGAATGGCAACTGCCCGAAGCAGCAGCACAGCTCTTCCAGTGCCAAAACAACTCCACCTGCCTCATGCACTTCACATACCATCAGCTGTCCTGGCAGCTATCTAGGAAACCCTGTTTGTTCACTTCCGGTCCAACGCATATTGAGCCCAGTGAAATGGAATCAGGCAGGTTGAGCACCCACACAAAACTTACATGCAGCTCCTCACTCAAGGCGCTCAAAACTCCACAGCCAAAGACAAGTTCAGAGCCCAAGCCATTTCCCACTGCCATTGAAACCAAGTGCTCTGACAGCAGATTTGTCTGAAAGTGGCTATGACACCTAGCGAAGGTAGTGTGGTGGTGAATGGCAACTTCCCAAAGCAGCACAGCTCTTCCAGGGCCAAAACAACTCCACCTGCCTCATGCACTTCACATACCATCAGCTGTCCTGGCAGCTATCTAGGAAGCCCTGTTTGCTCACTTCCAGTCCCATGCCCATTGAGCCCAGAGGGATGGAATCAAGCAGCTTGAGCACCCACACAAAACTAACGTGGAGCTCCTCACTCAAGGTGATCAAAACTTCACAGCCAAAGACAAGTTCAGGGCCCAAGCCTTTTCCCGCTGCCATGGAAACCAAGTGCTCTGGCAGCACATATATCCAAATGTGGGTATGACACTTAAGCAAAGGAGTATGGTGGTGAATGGCAACTGCCCGAAGCAGCAGCACAGCTCTTCCAGTGCCAAAACAACTCCACCTGCCTCATGCACTTCACATACCATCAGCTGTCCTGGCAGCTATCTAGGAAACCCTGTTTGTTCACTTCCGGTCCCATGCCCATTGAGCCCAGTGGGATGGAATCAGGCAGCTTGCTCACCCACACAAAACTTACATGCAGCTTCTCAATCAAGGCGCTCAAAACTCCACAGCCAAACACAAGTTCAGCGCCCAAGCCATTTCCCGCTGCCATGGAAACCAAGAGCTCTGGCAGCACATATGTCTGCAAGTGGCTATGACACCTAGGGAAGGTAGTGTGGTGGTGAATGGCAACTGCCTGAAGCACCAGCACAGCTCTTCCAGTGCCAAAACAACTCCACCTGCCTTATGCACTTCACATACCATCAGCTGTCCTGGCAGCTATCTAGGAAACCCTGTTTGGTCACTTCCTGTCCAATGCCCATTGAGCCCAGTGGGATGGAATCAAGCAGCTTGAGCACCCACACAAAACTTACATGCAGCTCCTCACTCAAGGCGCTCAAAACTCCACAGACAAAGACAAGTTCAGCTCCCATTTCCTACTGTCATGGAAACCAAGTGCTCTGACAGCAGATTTGTCTGCAAGTGGCTATGACACCTAGGGAAGGTAGTGTGGTAGTGAATGGCAATTGCCCGAAGCAGCAGCACAGCTCTTCCAGGGCCAAAACAACTCCAACTGCCTCATGCACTTCACATACCATCAGCTGTCCTGGCAGCTATCTAGGAAACCCTGTTTGCTCACTTCCGGTCTAATGCCCATTGAGCCCAGTGGGATGGAATCAAGCAGCTTGAGAACCCACACAAAACTAACATGGAGCTCCTCACTCAAGGCGCTCAAAACTCCACAGCCAAAGACAAGTTCAGCACGCAAGCCACTTCCGCTGCCATGGAAACCAAGGGCTCTGGCAGCACATATGTCTGAAAGTGGCTATGACACCTAGGGAAGGTAGTGTGGTGGTGAATGGCAACTGCCCGAAGCAGCAGCACAGCTCTTCCACTGCCAAAACAACTCCACCTGCCTCATGAACTTCACATACCATCAGCTGTCCTGGCAGCTATCTAGGAAACCCTGTTTGCTCACTTCCAGTCCCATGCCGATTGAGCCCAGTGGGATGGAATCAAGCAGCTTGAGCACCCACACAAAACTAACATGGAGCTCCTCACTCAAGGTGATCAAAACTTCACAGCCAAAGACAAGTTCAGCGATCAAGCCTTTTCCCGCTGCCATGGAAACCAAGTGCTCTGGCAGCACATATGTCTGCAAGTGGCTATGACACCTAGGGAAGGTAGTGTGGTGGTGAATGGCAACTGCCTGAAGCAGCAGCACAGCTCTTCCAGTGCCAAAACTCCACCTGCCTCATGCACTTCACATACCATCAGCTGTCAGGGCAGCTATCTAGGAAACCCTGTTTGGTCACTTCCGGTCCCATGCAAATTGAGCCCAGGGGGATGGAATCAAGCAGCTTGAGCACCCACACAAAACTTACATGCAGCTCCTCACTCAAGGCACTAAAACTCCACAGCCAAAGACAAGTTCAGAGCCCAAGGCATTTCCCGCTGCCATGGAAACCAAGTGCTCTGGCAGCAGATTTGTCTGCAAGTGGCTATGACACCTAGGGAAGGTAGTGTGGTGGTGAATGGCAACTTCCCGAAGCAGCAGCACAGCTCTTCCAGTGCCAAAACAACTCCACCTGCCTCATGCACTTCACATACCATCAGCTGTCCTGGCCGCTATCTAGGAAACCCTGTTTGCCCACTTCCGGTCCCATGCCCATTGAGCCCAGTGGGATGGAATCAAGCAGCTTGAGCACCCACACAATACTAACATGGAGCTCCTCACTCAAGGTGCTCAAACTCCACAGCCAAAGGCAAGTTCAGGGCCAAAGCCATTTCCCGCTGCCATGGAAACCAAGGGCTCTGGCAGCACATATGTCTGCAAGTGGCTATGACACCTAGGGAAGGTAGTGTGGTGGTGAATGGCAATTGCCCGAAGCAGCAGCACAGCTCTTCCAGTGCCAAAACAACTCCACCTGCCTCATGCACTTCACATACCATCAGCTGTCCTGGCAGCTATCTAGGAAACCCTGTTTGGTCACTTCCGGTCCAATGCCCTTTGAGCCCAGTGGGATGGAATCAAGCAGCTTGAGCACCCACACAAAACTAACATGCAGCTCCTCACTCAAGGCGCTCAAAACTCCACAGCCAAAGATAGTTCAGGGCCATTAAATCGGTTTCCCGCTGCCATGGAAACCAAGTGCTCTGGCAGCACATATGTCTGAAAGTGGCTATGACACCTAGGGAAGGTAGTGTGGTGGTGAATGGCAACTGCCTGAAGTAGCAGCACAGCTCTTCCAGTGCCAAAACAACTCCACCTGCCTCATGAACTTCACATACCATCAGCTGTCCTGACAGCTATCTAGGAAACCCTGTTTGGTCACTTCCGGTCCCATGCCCCTTGAGCCCAGTGGGATAGAATCAAGCAGCTTGAGCACCCACACAAAACTAACATGCAGCTCCTCACTCAAGGCGCTCAAAGCTCCACAGCCAAAGACAAGTTCAGCGCCCAAGCCATTTCCCGCTGCCATGGAAACCAAGTGCTCTGGCAGCACATATGTCTGAAAGTGGCTATGACACCTAGGGAAGGTAGTGTGGTGGTGAATGGCAACTGCCCGAAGCAGCAGCACAGCTCTTCCAGTGCCAAAACAACTTCACCTGCCTCATGAACTTCACATACCATCAGCTGTCCTGGCCGCTATCTAGGAAACCCTGTTTGCCCACTTCCGGTCCCATGCCCATTGAGCCCAGTGGGATGGAATCAAGCAGCTTGAGCACCCACACAATACTAACATGGAGCTCCTCACTCAAGGTGCTCAAACTCCACAGCCAAAGGCAAGTTCAGGGCCAAAGCCATTTCCCGCTGCCATGGAAACCAAGGGCTCTGGCAGCACATATGTCTGCAAGTGGCTATGACACCTAGGGAAGGTAGTGTGGTGGTGAATGGCAACTGCCCGAAGCAGCAGCACAGCTCTTCCACTGCCAAAACAACTCCACCTGCCTCATGCACTTCACATAACATCAGCTGTCCTGGCAGCTATCTAGGAAACCCTGTTTGCTCACTTCCAGTCCGATGCCGATTGAGCCCAGTGGGATGGAATCAAGCAGCTTGAGCACCCACACAAAACTAACATGGAGCTCCTCACTCAAGGTGATCAAAACTTCACAGCCAAAGACAAGTTCAGCGCCCAAGCCTTTTCCCGCTGCCATGGAAACCAAGTGCTCTGGCAGCACATATGTCTGCAAGTGGCTATGACACCTAGGGAAGGTAGTGTGGTGGTGAATGGCAACTGCCTGAAGCAGCAGCACAGCTCTTCCAGTGCCAAAACAACTCCACCTGCCTCATGCACTTCACATACCATCAGCTGTCCTGGCAGCTATCTAGGAAACCCTGTTTGGTCACTTCCGGTCCCATGCCCATTGAGCCCAGTGGGATGGAATCAAGCAGCTTGAGCACCCACACAAAACTAACATGCAGCTCCTCAATCAAGGTGCTCAAAACTCCACAGCCAAAGACAAGTTCAGAGCCCAAGGCATTTCCCGCTGCCATGGAAACCAAGGGCTCTGGCAGCACATATGTCTGAAAGTGGCTATGACACCTAGGGAAGGTAGTGTGGTGGTGAATGGCAATTGCCCGAAGCAGCAGCACAGCTCTTCCAGTGCCAAAAGAACTCCATCTGCCTCATGAACTTCACATACCATCAGCTGTCCTGGCAGCTATCTAGGAAACCCTGTTTGCTCACTTCCGGTCCCATGCCCATTGAGCCCAGTGGGATGGAATCAAGCAGCTTGAGCACCCACACAAAACTAACATGCAGCTCCTCACTCAAGGCGCTCAAAACTCCACAGCCAAAGACAAGTTCAGAGCCATTAAATCGGTTTCCCGCTGCCATGGAAACCAAGTGCTCTGGCAGCACATATGTCTGAAAGTGGCTATGACACCTAGGGAAGGTAGTGTGGTGGTGAATGGCAACTGCCTGAAGCAGCAGCACAGCTTTTCCAGGGCCAAAACAACTCCACCTGCCTCATGCACTTCACATAACATCAGCTGTCCTGGCAGCTATCTAGGAAACCCTGTTTGGTCACTTCCGGTCCAATGCCCATTGAGCCCAGTGGGATGGAATCAAGCAGCTTGAGCACCCACACAAAACTTACATGGAGCTAATTACTCAAGGCATTCAAAACTCCACAGCCAAAGACAAGTTCAGAGCCCAAGGCATTTCCCGCTGCCATGGAAACCAAGTGGTCTGGCAGCACATATGTCTGAAAGTGGCTATGACACCTAGGGAAGGTAGTGTGGTGGTGAATGTCAACTGCCCGAAGCAGCAGCACAGCTCTTCCACTGCCAAAACAACTCCACCTGCCTCATGCACTTCACATACCATCAGCTGTCCTGGCAGCTATCTAGGAAACCATGTTAGCTCACTTCGGGTCCAACGCATATTGAGCCCAGTGGGATGGAATCAGGCAGGTTGAGCACCCACACAAAACTTACATGCAGCTCCTCACTCAAGGCGCTCAAAACTCCACAGCCAAAGACAAGTTCAGAGCCCAAGCCATTTCCCACTGCCATTGAAACCAAGTGCTCTGACAGCAGATTTGTCTGAAAGTGGCTATGACACCTAGCGAAGGTAGTGTGGTGGTGAATGGCAACTGCCTGATGCAGCAGCACAGCTCTTCCAGGGCCAAAACAACTCCACCTGCCTCATGCACTTCACATGCCATCAGCTGTCCTGGCAGCTATCTAGGAACCCCGTTTGCTCACTTCCAGTCCCATGCCCATTGAGCCCAGAGGGATGGAATCAAGCAGCTTGAGCACCCACACAAAACTAACGTGGAGCTCCTCACTCAAGGTGATCAAAACTTCACAGCCAAAGACAAGTTCAGGGCCCAAGCCTTTTCCCGCTGCCATGGAAACCAAGTGCTCTGGCAGCACATATGTCTCAAAGTGGCTATGACACCTAGGGAAGGTAGTGTGGTGGTGAATGGCAACTGCCTGAAGCAGCAGCACAGCTCTTCCAGTGCCAAAACAACTCCACCTGCCTCATGCACTTCACATACCATCAGCTGTCCTGGCAGCTATCTAGGAAACCCTGTTGGGTACTTCCGGTCCCATGCCCATTGAGCCCAGTGGGATGGAATCAGGCAGCTTGCTCACCCACACAAAACTTACATGCAGCTTCTCAATCAAGGCGCTCAAAACTCCACAGCCAAACACAAGTTCAGCGCCCAAGCCATTTCCCGCTGCCATGGAAACCAAGAGCTCTGGCAGCACATATGTCTGCAAGTGGCTATGACACCTAGGGAAGGTAGTGTGGTGGTGAATGGCAACTGCCTGAAGCAGCAGCACAGCTCTTCCAGTGCCAAAACAACTCCACCTGCCTTATGCACTTCACATACCATCAGCTGTCCTGGCAGCTATCTAGGAAACCCTGTTTGGTCACTTCCTGTCCAATGCCCATTGAGCCCAGTGGGATGGAATCAAGCAGCTTGAGCACCCACACAAAACTTACATGCAGCTCCTCACTCAAGGCGCTCAAAACTCCACAGACAAAGACAAGTTCAGCTCCCATTTCCCGCTGTCATGGAAACCAAGTGCTCTGACAGCAGATTTGTCTGCAAGTGGCTATGACACCTAGGGAAGGTAGTGTGGTAGTGAATGGCAATTGCCCGAAGCAGCAGCACAGCTCTTCCAGGGCCAAAACAACTCCAACTGCCTCATGCACTTCACATACCATCAGCTGTCCTGGCAGCTATCTAGGAAACCCTGTTTGCTCACTTCCGGTCTAATGCCCATTGAGCCCAGTGGGATGGAATCAAGCAGCTTGAGAACCCACACAAAACTAACATGGAGCTCCTCACTCAAGGCGCTCAAAGCTCCACAGCCAAAGACAAGTTCAGCGCGCAAGCCACTTCCGCTGCCATGGAAACCAAGGGCTCTGGCAGCACATATGTCTGAAAGTGGCTATGACACCTAGGGAAGGTAGTGTGGTGGTGAATGGCAACTGCCCGAAGCAGCAGCACAGCTCTTCCACTGCCAAAACAACTCCACCTGCCTCATGAACTTCACATACCATCAGCTGTCCTGGCAGCTATCTAGGAAACCCTGTTTGCTCACTTCCAGTCCCATGCCGATTGAGCCCAGTGGGATGGAATCAAGCAGCTTGAGCACCCACACAAAACTAACATGGAGCTCCTCACTCAAGGTGATCAAAACTTCACAGCCAAAGACAAGTTCAGCGCCCAAGCCTTTTCCGGCTGCCATGGAAACCAAGTGCTCTGGCAGCACATATGTCTGCAAGTGGCTATGACACCTAGGGAAGGTAGTGTGGTGGTGAATGGCAACTGCCTGAAGCAGCAGCACAGCTCTTCCAGTGCCAAAACTCCACCTGCCTCATGCACTTCACATACCATCAGCTGTCCTGGCAGCTATCTAGGAAACCCTGTTTGGTCACTTCCAGTCCCATGCAAATTGAGCCCAGTGGGATGGAATCAAGCAGCTTGAGCACCCACACAAAACTTACATGCAGCTCCTCACTCAAGGCACTAAAACTCCACAGCCAAAGACAAGTTCAGAGCCCAAGGCATTTCCCGCTGCCATGGAAACCAAGTGCTCTGGCAGCAGATTTGTCTGCAAGTGGCTATGACACCTAGGGAAGGTAGTGTGGTGGTGAATGGCAACTTCCCGAAGCAGCAGCACAGCTCTTCCAGTGCCAAAACAACTCCACCTGCCTCATGCACTTCACATACCATCAGCTGTCCTGGCAGCTATCTAGGAAACCCTGTTGGGTACTTCCGGTCCAACGCATTTTGAGCCCAGTGGGATGGAATCAGGCAGGTTGTGCACACACAAAACTTACATGCAGCTCCTCACCCAAGGCGCTCAAAACTCCACAGCCAAAGACAAGTTCAGAGCCCAAGGCATTTCCCGCTGCCATGGAAACCAAGTGCTCTGGCAGCAGATTTGTCTGCAAGTGGCTATGACACCTAGGGAAGGTAGTGTGGTGGTGAATGGCAATTGCCCGAAGCAGCAGCACAGCTCTTCCAGTGCCAAAACAACTCCACCTGCCTCATGCACTTCACATACCATCAGCTGTCCTGGCAGCTATCTAGGAAACCCTGTTTGGTCACTTCCGGTCCAATGCCCTTTGAGCCCAGTGGGATGGAATCAAGCAGCTTGAGCACCCACACAAAACTAACATGCAGCTCCTCACTCAAGGCGCTCAAAACTCCACAGCCAAAGATAGTTCAGGGCCATTAAATCGGTTTCCCGCTGCCATGGAAACCAAGTGCTCTGGCAGCACATATGTCTGAAAGTGGCTATGACACCTAGGGAAGGTAGTGTGGTGGTGAATGGCAACTGCCTGAAGTAGCAGCACAGCTCTTCCAGTGCCAAAACAACTCCACCTGCCTCATGAACTTCACATACCATCAGCTGTCCTGGCAGCTATCTAGGAAACCCTGTTTGGTCACTTCCGGTCCCATGCCCATTGAGCCCAGTGGGATGGAATCAAGCAGCTTGAGCACCCACACAAAACTAACATGGAGCTCCTCACTCAAGGCGCTCAAAGCTCCACAGCCAAAGACAAGTTCAGCGCCCAAGCCATTTCCCGCTGCCATGGAAACCAAGTGCTCTGGCAGCACATATGTCTGAAAGTGGCTATGACACCTAGGGAAGGTAGTGTGGTGGTGAATGGCAACTGCCCGAAGCAGCAGCACAGCTCTTCCAGTGCCAAAACAACTTCACCTGCCTCATGAACTTCACATACCATCAGCTGTCCTGGCCGCTATCTAGGAAACCCTGTTTGCCCACTTCCGGTCCCATGCCCATTGAGCCCAGTGGGATGGAATCAAGCAGCTTGAGCACCCACACAATACTAACATGGAGCTCCTCACTCAAGGTGCTCAAACTCCACAGCCAAAGGCAAGTTCAGGGCCAAAGGCATTTCCCGCTGCCATGGAAACCAAGGGCTCTGGCAGCACATATGTCTGCAAGTGGCTATGACACCTAGGGAAGGTAGTGTGGTGGTGAATGGCAACTGCCCGAAGCAGCAGCACAGCTCTTCCACTGCCAAAACAACTCCACCTGCCTCATGCACTTCACATAACATCAGCTGTCCTGGCAGCTATCTAGGAAACCCTGTTTGCTCACTTCCAGTCCGATGCCGATTGAGCCCAGTGGGATGGAATCAAGCAGCTTGAGCACCCACACAAAACTAACATGGAGCTCCTCACTCAAGGTGATCAAAACTTCACAGCCAAAGACAAGTTCAGCGCCCAAGCCTTTTCCCGCTGCCATGGAAACCAAGTGCTCTGGCAGCACATATGTCTGCAAGTGGCTATGACACCTAGGGAAGGTAGTGTGGTGGTGAATGGCAACTGCCTGAAGCAGCAGCACAGCTCTTCCAGTGCCAAAACAACTCCACCTGCCTCATGCACTTCACATACCATCAGCTGTCCTGGCAGCTATCTAGGAAACTCTGTTTGGTCACTTCCGGTCCCATGCCCATTGAGCCCAGTGGGATGGAATCAAGCAGCTTGAGCACCCACACAAAACTAACATGCAGCTCCTCAATCAAGGTGCTCAAAACTCCACAGCCAAAGACAAGTTCAGAGCCCAAGGCATTTCCCGCTGCCATGGAAACCAAGGGCTCTGGCAGCACATATGTCTGCAAGTGGCTATGACACCTAGGGAAGGTAGTGTGGTGGTGAATGGCAATTGCCCGAAGCAGCAGCACAGCTCTTCCAGTGCCAAAAGAACTCCATCTGCCTCATGAACTTCACATACCATCAGCTGTCCTGGCAGCTATCTAGGAAACCCTGTTTGCTCACTTCCGGTCCCATGCCCATTGAGCCCAGTGGGATGGAATCAAGCAGCTTGAGCACCCACACAAAACTAACATGCAGCTCCTCACTCAAGGCGCTCAAAACTCCACAGCCAAAGACAAGTTCAGAGCCATTAAATCGGTTTCCCGCTGCCATGGAAACCAAGTGCTCTGGCAGCACATATGTCTGAAAGTGGCTATGACACCTAGGGAAGGTAGTGTGGTGGTGAATGGCAACTGCCTGAAGTAGCAGCACAGCTCTTCCACTGCCAAAACAACTCCACCTGCCTCATGAACTTCACATACCATCAGCTGTCCTGGCAGCTATCTAGGGAACCCTGTTTGGTCACTTCCGGTCCCATGCCCATTGAGCCCAGTGGGATGGAATCAAGCAGCTTGAGCACCCACACAAAACTAACATGGAGCTCCTCACTCAAGGCGCTCAAAGCTCCACAGCCAAAGACAAGTTCAGCGCCCAAGCCATTTCCCGCTGCCATGGAAACCAAGTGCTCTGGCAGCACATATGTCTGAAAGTGGCTATGACACCTAGGGAAGGTAGTGTGGTGGTGAATGGCAACTGCCCGAAGCAGCAGCACAGCTCTTCCAGTGCCAAAACAACTCCACCTGCCTCATGAACTTCACATACCATCAGCTGTCCTGGCCGCTATCTAGGAAACCCTGTTTGCTCACTTCCGGTCCAATGCCCATTGAGCCCAGTGGGATGGAATCAAGCAGCTTGAGCACCCACACAATACTAACATGGAGCTCCTCACTCAAGGTGCTCAAACTCCACAGCCAAAGGCAAGTTCAGGGCCAAAGCCATTTCCCGCTGCCATGGAAACCAAGGGCTCTGGCAGCACATATGTCTGCAAGTGGAGAAGACACCTAGGGAAGGTAGTGTGGTGGTGAATGGCAACTGCCTGATGCAGCAGCACAGCTCTTCCAGTGCCAAAACAACTCCACCTGCCTCATGAACTTCACATACCATCAGCTGTCCTGGCAGCTATCTAGGAAAACCTGTTTGGTCACTTCCGGTCCAATGCCCATTGAGCCCAGTGGGATGGAATCAAGCAGCTTGAGCACCCACAGAAAACTAACATGCAGCTCCTCACTCAAGGCGCTCAAAACTCCACAGACAAATACAAGTTCAGCGCCCAAGCCATTTCCCGCTGCCATGGAAACCAAGGGATCTGGCAGCACATATGTCTGAAAGTGGCTATGACACCTAGGGAAGGTAGTGTGGTGGTGAATGGCAACTGCCCGAAGCAGCAGCACAGCACTTCCAGTGCCAAAACAACTCCACCTGCCTCATGCACTTCACAAACCATCAGCTGTCCTGGCAGCTATCTAGGAAACCGTGTTTGCTCACTTCTGGTCCCATGCCCATTGAGCCCAGTGGGATGAAATCAATCAGCTTGAGAACCCACACAAAAATAACATGCAGCTCCTCACTCAAGGCGCTCAAAACTCCACAGCCAAAGACAAGTTCAGCACGCAAGCCACTTCCCGCTGCCATGGAAACCAAGTGCTCTGGCAGCACATATGTCTGAAAGTGGCTATGACACCTAGGGAAGGTAGTGTGGTGGTGAATGGCAACTGCCCGAAGCAGCAGCACAGCTATTCTACTGCCAAAACAACTCCACCTGCCTCATGCACTTCACATACCATCAGCTGTCCTGGCAGCTATCTAGGAAACCCTGTTTGCTCACTTCCAGTCCCATGTCCATTGAGTCCAGTGGGATGGAATCAAGCAGCTTGAGCACCCACACAAAACTAACTTGGAGCTCCTCACTCAAGGTGATCAAAACTTCACAACCAAAGACAAGTTCAGCGCCTTGCCTTTTCCCGCTGCCATGGAAACCAAGTGCTCTGGCAGCACATATGTATGAAAGTGGCTATGACACCTAGGGAAGGTAGTGTGGTGGTGAATGGCAACTGCCTGAAGCAGCAGCACAGCTTTTCCAGGGCCAAAACAACTCCACCTGCCTCATGCACTTCACATAACATCAGCTGTCCTGGCAGCTATCTAGGAAACCCTGTTTGGTCACTTCCGGTCCCATGCAAATTGAGCCCAGTGGGATGGAATCAAGCAGCTTGAGCACCCACACAAAACTTACATGGAGCTAATTACTCAAGGCATTCAAAACTCCACAGCCAAAGACAAGTTCAGAGCCCAAGGCATTTCCCGCTTCCATGGAAACCAAGTGGTCTGGCAGCACATATGTCTGAAAGTGGCTATGACACCTAGGGAAGGAAGTGTGGTGGTGAATGTCAACTGCCCGAAGCAGCAGCACAGCTCTTCCACTGCCAAAACAACTCCACCTGCCTCATGCACTTCACATACCATCAGCTGTCCTGGCAGCTATCTAGGAAACCATGTTAGCTCACTTCGGGTCCAACGCATATTGAGCCCAGTGGGATGGAATCAGGCAGGTTGAGCACCCACACAAAACTTACATGCAGCTCCTCACTCAAGGCGCTCAAAACTCCACAGCCAAAGACAAGTTCAGAGCCCAAGCCATTTCCCACTGCCATTGAAACCAAGGGCTCTGACAGCAGATTTGTCTGAAAGTGGCTATGACACCTAGCGAAGGTAGTGTGGTGGTGATTGGCAACTTATCAAAGCAGCACAGCTCTTCCAGTGCCAAAACAACTCCACCTGCCTCATGCACTTCACATACCATCAGCTGTCCTGGCAGCTATCTAGGAAACCGTGTTTGCTCACTTCCGGTCTAATGCCCATTGAGCCCAGTGGGATGGAATCAAGCAGCTTGAGAACCCACACAAAACTAACATGGAGCTCCTCACTCAAGGCGCTCAAAACTCCACAGCCAAAGACAAGTTCAGCGCGCAAGCCACTTCCCGCTGCCATGGAAACCAAGTGCTCTGGCAGCACATATGTCTGAAAGTGGCTATGACACCTAGGGAAGGTAGTGTGGTGGTGAATGGCAACTGCCCGAAGCAGCAGCACAGCTATTCTACTGCCAAAACAACTCCACCTGCCTCATGAACTTCACATACCATCAGCTGTCCTGGCAGCTATCTAGGAAACCCTGTTGGGTACTTCCGGTCTAACGCATATTGAGCCCAGTGGGATGGAATCAGGCAGGTTGAGCACCCACACAAAACTTACATGCAGCTCCTCACTCAAGGCGCTCAAAACTCCACAGCCAAAGACAAGTTCAGAGCCCAAGGCATTTCCCGCTGCCATGGAAACCAAGTGCTCTGGCAGCACATATATTTGAAAGTGGCTATGACACCTAGGGAAGGTAGTGTGGTGGTGAGTGGCAACTGCCCGAAGCAGCAGCACAGCTCTTCCACTGCCAAAACAACTCCACCTGCCTCATGAACTTCAGATGCCTCCAGCTGTCCTGGCAGCTATCTAGGAAACCATGTTTGCTCACTTCCGGTCCCATGCCCATTGAGCAGATGGGGATGGAATCAAGCAGCTTGAGCACCCACACAAAACTAACATGGAGCTCCTCACTCAAGGCGCTCCAAACTCCACAGCCAAAGACAAGTTCAGAGCCCAAGCCATTTCCCGCTGCCATGGAAACCAAGTGCTCTGGCAGCACATATGTCTGAAAGTGGCTATGACACCTAGGGAAGGAAGTGTGGTGGTGAATTGCAACTGCCCGAAGCAGCAGCACAGCTCTTCCAGTGCCAAAACAACTCCACCTGCCTCATGCACTTCACATACCATCAGCTGTCCTGGCAGCTATCTAGGAAACCCTGTTGGCTCACTTCCGGTCCCATGCCCATTGAGCCCAGTGGGATGGAATCAAGCAGCTTGAGCACCCACACAAAACTTACATGCAGCTCCTCACTCAAGGCGCTCAAAACTCCACAGCCAAAGACAAGTTGAGAGTCCAAGCCATTTCCCGCTGCCATGGAAACCAAGTGCTCTGGCAGCACATATGTCTGAAAGTGGCTATGACACCTAGGGAAGGTGTCCTGTCCAGCAGGACAGTCAACGGGTTCGCAGCCACCTAGGAGAGAATGAATGGACAAGAGACACAAAGAATGGACAGCAAGACAGTAGGTCTGATCAAGCTGTCAGTTTATTGATTTCAACTGAGGGTTTTTATATTCTTCAGTAACTAAGGCTCAGTTAAAGAGAAGCTGGGACGCAAGCCATGGTCTCAAGACCGATTGTTCTTGAGCAGCCACCATATCAACAATAGTAACCAGCATATCAACAATAGCATAGGTAATCAGTAACAAGATGTCGGTAAGTACAGCATCAATCACATTCTGAAACAGTTGCTAGGAGCAATTGAAGCTAAGCGTGTGATTAGTTTCATAACTTCTTTCCCAAGCATCTAGCCAAGTGGGGGTTTCCACTATCCCATGGGTCTATATTCAAAATGGCTTCAGTGTGGCTATAGTGCACGGCTCCCAACATCTCCCCCTTTTTTCTATATATCAATGAAAGCGGCGAAAAGAGAAAGGTTCGTGAAGCAAGATAAGCGCTGCCTGTCTTAGGTTCATTCTGAGGGACCCTCAGCTCTTACCCATCTCTGGGCAGCCCTGCCAGTCATCCAGGGCTCCCTGTCTTAGGTTGGTGGGGTATCAGAAAGGTGCCTGTCATTGGCTAAACACTTATCTGGCAAAGGCTGTGCCCCATTATATTAGACAAGCCTCTTTGAAGACTGGAGCCGCATGGCATGATGTGGGGGGTTATCACTTGGAGAGTCCCGTCAGATCTTATCCGTCTCTGATCACCTATTAACACATCATGCTCAGCCAAACTTGAGTGCTAGGATTTTCCACAACCAGTGCCATCATGGCTTGTCCAATGACAACTTGCTCCCAGGCCTGCTGTTTGTGCATGCAGTACAGGAAGAGCATGGCAACTACTAGCACAGCAACCATCAAGGTTTCTAAGGCCATAATCCTGCTCCATTCCTTGAACATGCAAGCTGCCAATTTAATGCCATTTAGAATAACTTCTCCTGACATGAGTGGAACTCGGGTCTCATTTAATTTAATTATACTGGTGGCTAACTGGTGAAATTTAGGAAGGCACTAGACCATTGTCCCTGGAGGTATTGATTGATTTTTATCACTCTGGCCGAAACATTGTGGACTTTTACTGGAGTGACACATATATGATGGTATATTGGGGAGTAGCTGGCTGGTGAGATTCAAAAGGACATACTTAACAATATATAAGTATTGTTGAAACTACTAACATTCAAGAATCTCATAACACTAACATTGTTACATGTACACAAGACAGTTTTACCAGGAACCGGAGACCCTAACTGCCCATTATCCCATCTAGCTCCTACATTTCCAAACACAGAAATGGACCCCAGCTGCTTTTAGGGAAAAGGGACGCCGTCATCTGTTCTTAACTACTTCCTGCTGAGAGGGGGGCGCCGTTGGGTAACAGCAGCTGTAGGGGATCCATCTAGTGGTTCCTGATAGAAGGCAGAAGTCATTAGGTGTTCGATGTACATTCTGGCACTTGAAAGGTTTCTCTTTCTTGAAGTCTAAATAACAAGACATAACATAGTTAACTTTCCCAGCCTAGCAGGTTGTGAGTTCGGTTAGCAGTTTGAATACTTGAGCTTCAGAACTTAGATGTAAAAGAATTGTTAGCTTTCAATCTTTGTCAGAGTAAACTTTAATATAAGACTGTGGACTAGATTTACATCTGTCTAAATTAACTCCTTGAAGTCTCAAATTTTGGAACATATTCAATGAGCTCAATGGAACACATGAACCTTCTTTTAGCTGCATGAAATTGCTAACCTAGATCAATCAGAAGGCACAGTAACAATGCAAGGATTAGCATACAGCATTAGGATATAAGACCATCACAGGACAGGTAAATGCAAGCTGACTTATTACAGCAAAAGAGTTAAATATTCAGACCTAACCAAAACTGAGATGATAAATCTTTATACTAAAATGCAGCAAGATATACTATTACTTTTACTCTAACTCTAAATATATGGTCCTGCATGGGAAGTCAGTGTACACAGTGACTCTAGTGGATTTAACAAATTAGCACTCTTATATGTGATGTCAGTGATCACCTGAGGCTCTAGACACGCAATGTTTAGGCTGTGGAAGCCTCTTGAATCAACAACAACCCCATCAGACCTGGCAACACACAAAGTGGAAGTTCTCTCCTCCATTGAGAGAAGAGCACAACCATCCTCGGTGGTTGCTTCTTTGCACTGGGGCGTGGACCACTGAGCTCTTTCACGGAGGGACACTCTTAGCAGCAGTGTCCTGGCATTCCACACCTGATATGCTTGCTCTCTTGCTGGCTCTCCTGTCAGATCAGAATGCCTTTTGGGCTGATTCTGAGGCCACTGAGTGCTTCTTAAAATTGACAGTCTATGAGTCTGTTGTAAGAGCTGTTTCCCATGTTGGAGCATTTTAACATTCTCTGACATCTGAATTATCATTAAACACTTGCATACATATACCCATATATTTTCCATCTAGCTTATGAGGATTTGGGCTCCCACGGCCAATCTTGAAACTGTACGCTAGCAGTAAGTCCATTTAAAATCGTGTAGAACTATTGAGCTGAACAGATCTTGTAGGTCCTAAGAAAACAGTAACAGACATGACTCTCTAAGAGCCTAATTATGCATCTATACATAATTTTTAAAAAGGATTTAGCTTAGCAATTCTCATTCATAAATATGCACATGCATATGGGGTAACACATAAGAAACGAAACAGCTTTTGTAACAGCTACTTGAGAATTCTCTTAAGTGTGTTAAAGTTACCAATTGTTTAGAGTTATATTTTGCTCTTAGTAATCTGAATAAACCAAAACTATAGTTTACAATTAAACTTTAGCTTTAATGAATACAATAGGCTTGCTGGAATCCTAGAAAACAAAGTATCTATGTTTAGCTCTGATACCACCTGTAGGATTTTACACACTCTTGTACTTTTTAGACTTAGCTGTCCTGGCTCCCCACTGGCAAGGTTTCCCAATGTCTTTTCTGCAATTGCCTCCTCCCCCACCATTTTTTTTTTTTTACAGATCTAATCAATTATCTGTTCTATAATTAATTCCACTAACCAAAAGATGCAACCTTTGAAACACATTCTTCTGAGTTTGAGACTGTCAGGGGCCTATTTAGAAATTCCAGAACCAGAAGAGTTAAACCTATTAAATATGCCAAGAGTTCTTAAAGTATCTGATCAAAGATTCCTCATTAGAATATCCATTCATTTAGTCAGACTGATTCAAACAGCAACACATCAAAAAAAAAATTTTTTTTTATCACTTATAAATGATCACCCAAACATTTTAAAGTAAATACATACCAGAAAATACCCTTAAACACAGTTCTTTTAAATCATGAGAATTTAACAAAGACAATATACAGAACACAAGGGATTATCTAACTGAAAGGCAAAATGTATATTTCCTTAGTCAGTCACCAAAAGGGAGATATAACCTTAAACATGGGAATTAGTGCATAAAATCATCTCTTAACTGTTTAAGAACTGTAACAAACTCAAAGGTTGGAACAAGAATAGAGCTTACTGAAGCTGGATGGGCAATTGACAAAGTCACCAATTAAACAGAGGCTATTTAAAGTTCAATGCTTCAATTTTTTTTTTTCAATGCTTACATTTTTTAAGTTTTCACAATTGAAGATATTTTTATTTTTAGGTATTTACTAGCATTGCTATGTATACACACTTCAAAAACTTTTTTTGAATACAGATATCAATTCTAACATCAGCATGTATTAGGTATTAATGTTAAAGACTTACACAATGTTGTAATAGTATCTTTAAAATTATAGCCAATTATACGCAAAGCTTACAAGATTCATTCCTCAACTTTTCTTAAAACATTTTCTTAATAAAAGCATACCAACTTTTAAATACAATGGCTTTAAGCAATTTTCAATCATTTCTCCTAATTCATGGAAACACATTTTAGCACAAATCCTCCTCAAAACTGGGAAAGAGAAGTTTTTTCAGTCTTCTTCTAGCTGATTTGGAAATTTTTCCCTTTTAAAATGAAGGCAGATAAGAATCACCACAACAGGGACAAAGTCAAAGTCCCAAATTTTTCAAAGGGCAGACTCCAAGCATGTCCCTTCCTTGTTTTATGGCTGATAGGCCTGGAGCTTCCCCTAAGCTTCTGTTTTATTGAAGTCAAGAGAGCTGAAAAAACTTAAATTTAGCTGTTGTCTTGAGAGACTACCTTGGAATTTACTGAAGTTAGTTAACAGGTTTGGTTATCAATAAGATGAAAATTACTTTAAAGAAGACGTTAAAACACTGTTTTTCACAAAGAATCAGACTTCAACTCCATTGTTTTAAAGGCAAACATTCAGAAAATATACACATTATGACCAATTTTACTATACATCTTTAAAGAATTCGTTGTTCTCCTGCAAGGCAAAATCTCACATTTTTTTGTAAGTAAGAACACAAGTAATTTACAATCTGGATCAATTTCATGAGTAGGAAACATTTTTACCAATGAACATAAATGCTCTTCTATTTTAATAGCATATACGATGCAATAAATTTAGCATAATTTTGTAATATTGTGAGATTATAATCCAAATTATTTTAAATGACAAGTACATTATTTAAATTTTGTCTCAGCCTTTGAGAGTTCCAGGGATCCTACTGGAACCCCCAAAGTCATGAGACCTGGTTTAAAACTCTGAAGAATTTAGAGGTCTAAATGAGTTAAACAAAAAGTACCTTTAGCATTTAACTGAACATGTTGAATACTGTTAGACCTAATCAATGCCAGGACAGCACTGTAAGCTAAAGACCAAACAGCAAGAAAATGACACAAAATTTTTTTCCCAGTGGAGGTGGGGAGTCTGGTCTGGCCACGTCCTGTTAAATTTGTTAGACCTCTCTAAAACTATTTACCAGGAGAGAGAAAAAGGAGTAGTCATGGTCTGTCCCATCTCGTCTGTCAGTCACACATGCACCCAATTCAGAACAAGAACAACAACTTAACAATTCAAGACAAAGACACAACTGGAGAAAGAATATTAAAACAAAATTTAGTTTTGTCCGGACAAAAATAATAGAACACCAAGAATATTGACAAAACAAACATAAGCACAAACACCAAACATGTCGAAACAGAGACATATAACTCTCAAACCTGTTGCAACTTCCAGACTCTTCTTCAAAATACTTTAACCTGGAGATATTTTATAAAACAAGCACACATAGGTTCATCTCATGCTTTAAGTTAATTTAACAGTGGATTTGGATCACTCTTTATCAGATTACTTTTGTTACATCAAGTTACAGAACTTATTTTTCTTTTCTTTTTCTTTTCTTTTCTTTTTCTTTCTTTCTTTTTTTTTTTAATAAACCTTAAATGGCTTATCTTACCCTCTCTCAGCTAAGGGGCTGGGTAAAGAAGTGGGAGATGCATGCCTGAAAAGGACTCAATCAGAGCAAGGGTAAAAGGTGCCTGAGTACCATAATCTTTCACTGCTTACTTAATATTTTTTAGATCTTTAAACTGCAGTGGTTGATGTTCGTGGCGTGGTGTCCACCACCTCGTGCAGGGGTCTGAATAACAGGGCAGCATATTACACTCTTCTTGGGGAGATCTGAAGCCTCACTCTTACGGGTTCTATTACAGGTTCCTCTTCTAGTAATGAGGCAGGGGCTGAAGGAGCTGCTGCTTCTGAAGCATAAGGTGGAGGTGGGTGAGAGGCGTCGTGAATGACTATTAATCTGAGAGCATATAGTTTCTGGGGCAGATTGATCAAGGGGCTTGGCACTGGACTCTGCCTCAATATCTATAATGACAGAAGATGGTCGAGAACCGGGGGAAGGTGAGGGGACAGGTGTGGACAGCCGAGAGTGACTCTTTTTAAGAGATCGTTCTCCCTCAAAAGCCAGATCCTGTAAATCTGGATGTTGAGACTTAATCTTTAAAATATCATAAATCAAAGTCCAATAATTAAAAGCAGTAACAGGAATTTTCTTAGATCCAAAAACCTCATTATAATCTTTAAAACAATCACCTACTCTACACCAAGTTTTCTCATCAATAGAACCGTCCTGGGGATGCCAGGAACAAATCAGACCAACAAAATCCAAAAAGGTTTTGAGGTCTTTCTTTTTCACCCTAATTCCTCGTGTCTTGAATGAATCTATAAGACCTTGCAAGAATAGGTCATGTTATGATAATGCTTGTCCCATCTTACCTTGGCTCCGTAAGATTTGCGCCGTGAATATTTCCCACGAGCTCGACTTCCGGCGGGTAAACCGTGAAACTGCTCAACCGGTGTTCCTTTCGACACCACGAGAGGCCTCTCCATGAATGATGGCACGGCGTTCTCTCTGTCGGTGGTCTGCACACATCCACGTTGGGCGCCAATTTGTCCTGTCCAGCAGGACAGTCAACGGGGTCGCAGCCACCTAGGAGAGAATGAAGGGACAAGAGACACAAAGAATGGACAGCAAGACAGTAGGTCTGATCAAGCTGTCAGTTTATTGATTTCAACTGAGGGTTTTTATATTCTTCAGTAACTAAGGCTCAGGGAAAGAGAAGCTGGGACGCAAGCGATGGTCTCAAGACCGATTGTTCTTGAGCAGCCACCATATCAACAATAGTAACCAGCATATCAACAATAGCATAGGTAATCAGTAACAAGATGTCGGTAAGTACAGCATCAATCACATTCTGAAACAGTTGCTAGGAACAATTGAAGTTAAGCGTGTGATTAGTTTCATAACTTCTTTCCCAAGCATCTAGCCAAGTGGGGGTTTCCACTATCCCATGGGTCTATATTCAAAATGGCTTCAGTGTGGCTATAGTGCACGGCTCCCAACAGGAAGGTAGTGTGGTGGTGAATGGCAACTGCCCGAAGCAGCAGCACAGCTCCTCCACTGTCAAAACAACTCCACTGCCTCATGAACTTCACATACCATCAGCTGTCCTGGCAGCTATCTAGCAAACCCTATTTAGTCACTTCCGGTCCCATGCCCATTGAGCCTAGTGGGATGGAATCAAGCAGCTTGAGCACCCACACAAAACTAACATGGAGCTCCTCACTCAAGGAGCTCAATACTCCACAGCCAAAGACCAGTTCAGAGCCCAAGCCATTTCCCGCTGCCATGGAAACCAAGTGCTCTGGCAGCACATATGTCTGAAAGTGGCTATGACACCTAGGGAAGGTAGTGTGGTTGTGAATAGCAACTGCCCGAAGCAGCAGCACAGCTATTCTACTGCCAAAACAACTCCACCTGCCTCATGCACTTCACATACCATCAGCTGTCCTGGCAGCTATCTAGGAAACCCTGTTGGCTCACTTCCGGTCCCATGCCCATTGAGCCCAGTGGGATGGAATCAAGCAGCTTGAGCACCCACACAAAACTAACATGGAGCTCCTCACTCAAGGCGCTCAAAACTCCACAGCCAAAGACAAGTTCAGGGCATAAGCCACTTCCTGCTGCCATGGAAACCAAGTGCTCGGCAGCACATATGTCTGAAAGTGGCTATGACACCTAGGGAAGGTAGTATGGTGGTGAATGGCAACTGCCCGAAGCAGCAGCACAGCTCTTCCAGAGCTAAAACAACTCCACCTGCCTCATGCACTTCACATACCATGAGCTGTCCTGGCAGCTATCTAGGAAACCCTGTTTGTTCACTTCCGGTCCCATGCCCATTGAGCCCAGTGGGATGGAATCAAGCAGCTTGAGCACCCACACAAAACTAACATGGAGCTCCTCACTCAAGGCGCTCAAAACTCCACAGCCAAAGACAAGTTCAGATCCCAAGCCATTTCCCGCTGCCATGGAAACCAAGGGCTCTGGCAGCACATATGTCTGAACGTGGCTATGACACCTAGGGAAGGTAGTGTGGTGGTGAATGGCAACTGCCCGAAGCAGCAGCACAGCTCTTCCAGTGCCAAAACAACTCCTCCTGCCTCATGCACTTCACATACCATCAGCTGTCCTGGCAGCTATCTAGGAAACCCTGTTTGGTCACTTCCGGTCCCATGCCCATTGAGCCCAGTGGGATGGAATCAAGCAGCTTGAGCACCCACACAAAACTAACATGGAGTTCCTCACTCAACGCGCTCAAAACTCCACAACCAAAGGCAAGTTCAGCGAAAAGACATTTCCCGCTGCCATGGAAACCAAGGGCTCTGGCAGCACATATGTCTGAAATTGGCTATGACACCTAGGGAAGGTAGTGTGGTGGTGAATGGCCACTGCCCGAAGCAGCAGCACAGCTCTTCCAGTGCCAAAACAACTCCACCTGCCTCATGAACTTCACATACCATCAGCTGTCCTGACAGATATCTAGGAAACCCTGTTTGCTCACTTCCGGTCCCATGCCCATTGAGTCCAGTGGGATGGAATCAAGCAGCTTGAGCACCCACACAAAACTAACATGGAGCTCCTCACTGACGGCGCACAAAACTCCACAGCCAAACACAAGTTCAGGGCCAAAGCCATTTCCCGCTGCCATGGAAACCAAGGGCTCTGGCAGCACATATGTCTGAAAGTGGCTATGACACCTAGGGAAGGTAGTGTGGTGGTGAATGGCAACTGCCCGAAGCAGCAGCACAGCTCTTCCAGTGCCAAAACAACTCCACCTGCCTCATGCACTTCACATACCATCAGCTGTCCTGGCAGCTATCTAGGAAACCCTGTTTGCTCACTTCTGGTCCCATGCCCATTGAACCCAGTGGGATAGAATCAAGCAGCTTGAGCACCCACACAAAACTAACATGGAGCTCCTCACTGAACGCGCTAAAAGCTCCACAGCCAAAGACAAGTTCAGCGCCAAAGCCATTTCCCGCTGCCATGGAAACCAAGTGCTCTGGCAGCACATATGTCTGAAAGTGGCTATGACACCTAGGGAAGGTAGTGTGGTGGTGAATGGCAACTGCCCGAAGCAGCAGCACAGCTCTTCCAGTGCCAAAACAACTCCACCTGCCTCATGCACTTCACATACCATCAGCTGTCCTGGCAGCTATCTAGGAAACCCTGTTTGGTCACTTCCAGTCCCATGCCCATTGAGCCCAGTGGGATGGAATCAAGCAGCTTGAGCACCCACACAAAACTAACATGGAGCTCCTCACTCAAGGCGCTCAAAGCTCCACAGCCAAAGACAAGTTCAACGCCCAAGCCATTTCCCGCTGCCATGGAAACCAAGGGCTCTGGCAGCACATATGTCTGAACGTGGCTATGACACCTAGGGAAGGTAGTGTGGTGGTGAATGGCAACTGCCCGAAGCAGCAGCACAGCTCTTCCAGTGCCAAAACAACTCCTCCTGCCTCATGCACTTCACATACCATCAGCTGTCCTGGCAGCTATCTAGGAAACCCTGTTTGCTCACTTCCGGTCCCATGCCCATTGAGCCCAGTGGGATGGAATCAAGCAGCTTGAGCACCCACACAAAACTAACATGGAGTTCCTCACTCAACGCGCTCAAAACTCCACAACCAAAGGCAAGTTCAGCGAAAAGACATTTCCCGCTGCCATGGAAACCAAGGGCTCTGGCAGCACATATGTCTGAAAGTGGCTATGACACCTAGGGAAGGTAGTGTGGTGGTGAATGGCAACTGCCCAAAGCAGCAGCACAGCTCTTCCAGGGCCAAAACAACTCCACCTGCCTCATGCACTTCACATACCATCAGCTGTCCTGGCAGCTATCTAGGAAACCCTGTTTGGTCACTTTTGGTCCCATGCCCATTGAGCCCAGTGGGATGGAATCAAGCAGCTTGAGCACCCACACAAAACTAACATGGAGCTCCTCACTGAAGGTGCTGAAAGCTCCACAGCCAAAGACAAGTTCTGTGTCCAAGCCATTTCCCGCTGCCATGGAAACCAAGTGCTCTGGCAGCACATATGTCTGAAAGTGGCTATGACACCTAGGGAAGGTAGTGTGGTGGTGAATGGCAACTGCCCGAAGCAGCAGCACAGCTCTTCCAGTGCCAAAACAACTCCTCCTGCCTCATGCACTTCACATACCATCAGCTGTCCTGGCAGCTATCTAGGAAACCCTGTTTGTTCACTTCCGGTCCCATGCCCATTGAGCCCAGTGGGATGGAATCAAGTAGCTTGAGCACCCACACAAAATTAACATGGAGGTCCTCACTCAAGGCGCTCAAAACTCCACAGCCAAAGACAAGTTTAGCGCGCAAGCCACTACCCGCTGCCATGGAAACCAAGGGCTCTGGCAGCACATATGTCTGAAAGTGGCTATGACACCTAGGGAAGGTAGTGTGGTGGTGAATGGCAACTGCCCGAAGCAGCAGCACAGCTCTTCCAGTGCCAAAACAACTCCACCTGCCTCATGCACTTCACATACCATCAGCTGTCCTGACAGATATCTAGGAAACCCTGTTTGGTCACTTCCGGTCCCATGCCCATTGAGCCCAGTGGGATGGAATCAAGCAGCTTGAGCACCCACACAAAACTAACATGCACCTCCTCACTCAAGGCGCTCAAAACTCCACAGCCAAAGACAAGTTCAGGGCCAAAGCCATTTCCCGCTGCCATGGAAACCAAGGGCTCTGGCAGCACATATGTCTGAAAGTGGCTATGACACCTAGGGAAGGTAGTGTGGTGGTGAATGGCCACTGCCCGAAGCAGCAGCACAGCTCTTCCAGTGCCAAAACAACTCCACCTGCCTCATGAACTTCACATACCATCAGCTGTCCTGACAAATATCTAGGAAACCCTGTTTGCTCACTTCCGGTCCCATGCCCATTGAGCCCAGTGGGATGGAATCAAGCAGCTTGAACACCCAAACAAAACTAACACGGAGCTCCTCACTCAAGGCGCTCAAAACTCCACAGCCAAAGACAAGTTCAGAGCTCAAGGCATTTCCCGCTGCGATGGAAACCAAGGGCTCTGGCAGCACATATGTCTGAAAGTGGCTATGACACCTAGGGAAGGTAGTGTGGTGGTGAATGCAAATGCCCGAAGCAGCAGCACAGCTCTTCTACTGCCAAAACAACTCCACCTGCCTCATGCACTTCACATAACATCAGCTGTCCTGGCAGCTATCTAGGAAACCCTGCTTGGTCACTTCCGGTCCCATGCCCACTGATCCCAGTGGGATGGAATCAAGCAGCTTGAGCACCCACACGAAACTTACATGCAGCTCCTCCCTCAAGTCGCTCAAAACTTCACAGCTAAAGACCAGTTCAGAGCCCAAGCCATTTCCCGCTGCCATGGAAACCAAGTGCTCTGGCAGCACATATGTCTGAAAGTGGCTATGACACCTAGGGAAGGTAGTGTGGTGCTGAATGGCAACTGCCAGAAGCAGCAGCACAGCTCTTCCAGTGCCAAAACAACTCCACCTGCCTCATGCACTTCACATACCATCAGCTGTCCTGGCAGCTATCTAGGAAACCCTGTTTGCTCACTTCCGGTCCCATGCCCATTGAGCCCAGTGGGATGGAATCAAGTGGCTTGAGCACCCACACAAAACTAACATGCAGCTCCTCACTCAAGGCGCTCAAAACTCCATAGCCAAAGACTATTTCAGCGCTCAAGCCATTTCCCGTTGCCATGGAAAATAAGTGCTCTGGCAGTACATATGTCTGAAAGTGGCTATGACAGCTAGGGAAGGTAGTCTGGTTGTGAATAGCAACTGCCCGAAGCAGCAGCACAGCTCTTCCAGTGAAAAAACAACTCCACCTGCCTCATGCACTTCACATACCATCAGCTGTCCTGGCAGCTGTTTAGGAAACCATGTTTGTTCACTTCTGGTCCAACACATATTGAGCCCAGTGGGATGGAATCAAGCAGCTTGAGCACCCACACAAAACTTACATGGAGCTCCTCCCTCAAGGCGCTCAAAACTCCACAGCCAAAGACAAGTTCAGAGCCCAAGCCACTTCCTGCTGCCATGGAAACCAAGGGCTCTGGCAGCACATATGTCGGAAAGTGGCTATGACACTTAAGGATGGTAGTGTGGTGGTGAATGGCAACTGCCCGAAGCAGCAGCACAGCTCTTCCAGTGCCAAAACAACTCCAACAGCCTCATGCACTTCACATACAACCAGCTGTCCTGGCAGCTATCTAGGAAACCCTGTTTGGTCACTTCCAGTCCCATGCCCATTGAGCCCAGTGGGATGGAATCAAGCAGCTTGAGCACCCACACAAAACTAACATGAGGCTCCTCACTCAAGGCGCTCAAAACTCCACAGCCAAAGACAAGTTCAGAGCCCAAGCCACTTCCTGCTGCCATGGAAACCAAGGGCTCTGGCAGCACATATGTCTGAAAGTGGCTATGACACCTAGGGAAGGTAGTGTGGTGGTGAATGCAAATGCCCGAAGCAGCAGCACAGCTCTTCTACTGCCAAAACAACTCCACCTGCCTCATGAACTTCACATACCATCAGCTGTCCTGGCAGCTATCTAGGAAACCCTGCTTGGTCACTTCTGGTCCCATGCCCATTGAGCCCAATGGGATGGAATCAAGCAGCTTGAGCACCCACACAAAACTTACATGGAGCTAATTACTCAAGGCGCTCAAAACTCCACAGCCAAAGACAAGTTCAGGGCCCAAGCCATTTCCCGCTGCCATGGAAACCAAGTGCTCTGACAGCAGATTTGTCTGAAAGTGGCTATGACACCTAGGGAAGGTAGTGTTATGGTGAATGGCAACTTCTCAAAGCAGCACAGCTCTTCCAGGGCCAAAACAACTCCACCTGCCTCATGCACTTCACATACCATCAGCTGTCCTGGCAGCTATCTAGGAAACCCTGTTTGCTCACTTCCGGTCCAATGCCCATTGAGCCCAGTGGGATGAAATCAAGCAGCTTGAGCACCCACACGAAACTTACATGCAGCTCCTCCCTCAAGTCAATCAAAACTTCACAGCTAAAGACCAGTTCAGAGCCCAAGCCATTTCCCGCTGCCATGGAAACCAACTGCTCTGGCAGCATTTTGTCTGAACGTGGCTATGACACCTAGGGAAGGTAGTGTGGTGGTGAATGGCAACTTCCCAAAGAAGCACAGCTCTTCCAGTGCAAAAACAACTCCACCTGCCTCATGCACTTCACATACCATCAGCTGTCCTGGCAGCTATCTAGGAAACCCTGTTTGGGCACTTCCGGTCCCATGCCCATTGAGCCCAGTGGGATGGAATCAAGCAGCTTGAGCACCCACACAAAAATATCATGGAACTCCTCACTCAACGCGCTCAAAGCTCCACAGCCAAAGACAAGTTCAGGGCCCAAGCCATTTCCCGCTGCCATGGAAACCAAGGGCTCTGGCAGCACATATGTCTGAAAGTGGCTATGACACCTAGGGAGGGTAGTGTGGTGGTGAATGGCAACTGCCCGAAGCAGCAGCACAGCTCTTCCAGTGCCAAAACAACTCCACCTGCCTCACAAATTTCAGGTACCATCAGCTGTCCTGGCAGCTATCTAGGAAACCCTGTTTGCTCACTTCGGGTCCAACGCATATTGAGCCCAGTGGGATGAAATCAGTCAGGTTGAGCACCCACACAAAACTAACATGCACCTCCTCACACAAGGCGCTCAATATTCCACAGACAAAGACAAGTTCAGAGCCCAAGCCATTTCCAACTGCCATGGAAAGCAAGTGCTCTGGCAGCATTTTGTCTGAACGTGGCTATGACACCTAGGGAAGGTAGTGTGGTGGTGAATGGCAACTTCCCAAAGAAGCACAGCTCTTCCAGTGCAAAAACAACTCCACCTGCCTCATGCACTTCACATACCATCAGCTGTCCTGGCAGCTATCTAGGAAACCCTGTTTGGGCACTTCCGGTCCCATGCCCATTGAGCCCAGTGGGATGGAATCAAGCAGCTTGAGCACCCACACAAAACTAACATGGAGCTCCTCACTCAAGGCGCTCAATACTCCACAGCCAAAGACAAGTTCAGCGCCCAAGCCATGTCCCGCTGCCATGGAAACCAAGTGCTCTGGCAGCACATATGTCTGAAAGTGGCTATGACACCTAGGGAAGGTAGTGTGGTGCTGAATGGCAACTGCCCAAAGCAGTAGCACAGCTCTTCCAGTGCCAAAACAACTCCACCTGCCTTATGCACTTCTCATACCATCAACTGTCCTGGCAGCTATCTAGGAAACCCTGTTTGCTCACTTCCGGTCCCATGCCCATTGAGCCCAGTGGGATGGAATCAAGCAGCTTGAGCACCCACACAAAACTAACATGCAGCTCCTCACTCAAGGCGCTCAAAACTCCATAGCCAAAGACTATTTCAGCGCCCAAGCCATTTCCCGTTGCCATGGAAACTAAGTGCTCTGGCAGTACATATGTCTGAAAGTGGCTATGACAGCTAGGGAAGGGAGTCTGGTTGTGAATAGCAACTGCCCGAAGCAGCAGCACAGCTCTTCCAGTGAAAAAACAACTCCACCTGCCTCATGCACTTCACATACCATCAGCTGTCCTGGCAGCTGTTTAGGAAACCATGTTTGTTCACTTCCGGTCCAACACATATTGAGCCCAGTGGGATGGAATCAAGCAGCTTGAGCACCCACACAAAACTAACATGGAGCTCCTCCCTCAAGGCGCTCAAAACTCCACAGCCAAAGACAAGTTCAGAGCCCAAGCCACTTCTTGCTGCCATGGAAACCAAGTGCTCTGGCAGCACATATGTCGGAAAGTGGCTATGACACTTAAGGATGGTAGTGTGGTGGTGAATGGCAACTGCCCGAAGAAGCAGCACAGCTCTTCCAGTGCCAAAACAACTCCAACAGCCTCATGCACTTGACATACAATCAGCTGTCCTGGCAGCTATCTAGGAAACCCTGTTTGCTCACTTCCGGTCCCATGCCCATTGAGCCCAGTGGGATGGAATCAAGCAGCTTGAGCACCCACACAAAACTAACATGGAGCTCCTCACTCAAGGCGCTCAAAACTCCACAGCCAAAGACAAGTTCAGCGCCCAAGCCATTTCCCGCTGCCATGGAAACCAAGTGCTCTGGCAGCACATATGTCTGAAAGTGGCTATGACACCTAGGGAAGGCAGTTTGGTGGTGAATCGCAACTGCCCAAAGCAGCAGCACAGCTCTTCCAATGCCAAAACAACTCCACCTGCCTCATGAACTTCACATACCATCAACTGTCCTGGCAGCTATCTAGGAAACCCTGTTTGTTCACTTCCGGTCCAATGCCCATTGAGCCCAGTATGATGGAATCAAGCAGCTTGAGCAAGCACACAAAACGAACATGCAGTTCCTCACTCAAGGCGCTCAAAACTCCACAGCCAAAGACAAGTCAGAGCCATTAAAGCGGTTTCCCGTTGCCATGGAAACCAAGTGCTCTGGCAGCACATATGTCTGAAAGTGGCTATGAGACCTAGGGAAGGTAGTGTGGTGGTGAATGGCAACTGCCTGAAGCAGCAGCACAGCTCTTCCAGGGCCAAAACAACTCCACCTGCCTCATGCACTTCACATACCATCAGCTGTCCTGGCAGCTATCTAGGAAACCGTTTGGTCACTTCCGGTCCCATGCCAATTGAGCCCAGTGGGATGGAATCAAGCAGCTTGAGCACCCACACAAAACTTACATGCAGCTCCTCACTCAAGTCACTCAAAACTCCACAGCCAAAGACCAGTTCAGAGCCCAAGCCATTTCCTGCTGCCATGGAAACCAAGTGCTCTGGCAGCACATATGTCTGAAAGTGGCTATGACACCTAGGGAAGGTAGTGTGGTGGTGAATGGCAACTGCCCGAAGCAGTAGCACAGCTCTTCCACTGCCAGAACAACTCCACCTGCCTCATGAACTTCACATACCATCAACTGTCCTGTCAGCTGTCTAGGAAACCCTGTTTGCTCACTTCCGGTCCCATGCCCATTGAGCCCAGTGGGATGGAATCAAGCAGCTTGAGCACCCACACAAAACTAACATGCAGCTCCTCACTCAAGGCGCTCAAAACTCCACAGCCAAAGACAAGTTTAGCACGCAAGCCACTATGTGCTGCCATGGAAACCAAGTGCTCTGGCAGCACATATATTTGAAAGTGGCTATGACACCTAGGGAAGGTAGTGTGGTGGTGAGTGACAACTGCCCGAAGCAGCAGCACAGCTCTTCCAGTGTCAAAACAACTCCCCCTGCTGCACAAACTTCCGACACCATCAGCTGTCCTGGCAGCTAACAAGGAAACCCTGTTTGGTCATTTCCGGTCCCATGCCCATTGAGCCCAGTGGGATGGAATTAAGCAGCTTGAGCACCCACAGAAAACTAACATGCAGCTCCTCACTCAAGGTGCTCAAAATTCCACAGAGAAACACAAGTTCAGAGCCCAAGACGTTTCCCGCTGCCTTTTAAACCAAGTGCTCTGGCAGCACATATGTCTGAAAGTGGCTATGACACCTAGGGAAGGTAGTGTGGTGGTGAATGGCAACTGCCCGAAGCAGCAGCACAGCTCTTCCACTGCCAAAACAACTCCACCTGCCTCATGAACTTCACATACCATCAGCTGTCCTGGCAGCTATCTAGGAAACCCTGTTTGCTCACTTCCGGTCCCATGCCCATTGAGCCCAGTGGGATGGAATCAAGCAGCTTGAGCACCCAAACAAAACGAACATGGATTTCCTCACTCAAGGTGCTCACAACTTCACAGAGAAACACAAGTTCAGTGCCCAAGCCATTTCCCGCTGCCATGGAAACCAAGTGCTCTGGCAGCACATATGTCTCAAAGTGGCTATGACACCTAGGGAAGGTAGTGTGGTGGTGAATGGCCACTGCCCGAAGCAGCAGCACAGCTCTTCCACGGCCAAAACAACTCCACCTGCCTCATGCACTTCACATACCATCAGCTGTCCTGGCAGCTATCTAGGAAACCCTGTTTACTCACTTCCGGTCCCATGCCCATTGAGCCCAGTGGGATGGAATCATACAGCTTGAGCACCCACACAAAACTTACATGGAGCTCCTCACTGACGGCGCTCAAAACTCCACAGCCAAAGACAAGTTCAGAGCTCAAGCCATTTCCCACTGCCATGGAAACCAAGTGCTCTGGCAGCACATATGTCTGAAAGTGGCTATGACACCTAGGGAAGGTAGTGTGGTGCTGAATGGCAACTGCCCAAAGCAGCAGCACAGCTCTTCCAGTGCCAAAACAACTCCACCTGCCTTATGCACTTCGCATACCATCAGCTGTCCTGGCAGCTATCTAGGAAACCCTGTTTGCTCACTTCCGGTCCCATGCCCATTGAGCCCAGTGGGATGGAATCAAGCAGCTTGAGCACCCACACAAAACTAACATGCAGCTCCTCACTCAAGGCGCTCAAAACTCCATAGCCAAAGACTATTTCAGCGCCCAAGACATTTCCCGTTGCCATGGAAACTAAGTGCTCTGGCAGTACATATGTCTGAAAGTGGCTATGACAGCTAGGGAAGGTAGTCTGGTTGTGAATAGCAACTGCCCGAAGCAGCAGCACAGCTCTTCCAATGCCAAAACAACTCCACCTGCCTCATGCACTTCACATACCATCAGCTGTCCTGGCAGCTGTTTAGGAAACCATGTTTGTTCACTTCCGGTCCAACACATATTGAGCCCAGTGGGATGGAATCAAGCAGCTTGAGCACCCACACAAAACTTACATGGAGCTCCTCCCTCAAGGCGCTCAAAACTCCACAGCCAAAGACAAGTTTAGCGCGCAAGCCACTTCCTGCTGCCATGGAAACCAAGTGCTCTGGCAGCACATATGTCGGAAAGTGGCTATGACACTTAAGGATGGTAGTGTGGTGGTGAATGGCAACTGCCCGAAGCAGCAGCACAGCTCTTCCAGTGCCAAAACAACTCCAACAGCCTCATGCACTTGACATACAATCAGCTGTCCTGGCAGCTATCTAGGAAACCCTGTTTGCTCACTTCCGGTCCCATGCCCATTGAGCCCAGTGGGATGGAATCAAGCAGCTTGAGCATCCACACAAAACTAACATGGAGCTCCTCACTCAAGGCGCTCAAAACTCCACAGACAAAGACAAGTTCAGCGCCCATTTCCCACTGTCATGGAAACCAAGGGCTCTGGCAGCACATATGTCTGAAAGTGGCTATGACACCTGGGGAAGGCAGTTTGGTGGTGAATGGCAACTGCCCAAAGCAGCAGCACAGCTCTTCCAATGCCAAAACAACTCCACCTGCCTCATGAACTTCACATACCATCAACTGTCCTGGCAGCTATCTAGGAAACCCTGTTTCTTCACTTCCGGTCCAATGCCCATTGAGCCCAGTGGGATGGAATCAAGCAGCTTGAGCACCCACAAAAAACTAACATGCAGCTCCTCACTCAAGGCGCTCAAAACTCCACAGCCAAAGACAAGTTTAGCGCGCAAGCCACTATGTGCTGCCATGGAAACCAAGTGCTCTGACAGCACATATGTCTGAAAGTGGCTATGACACCGAGGGAAGGTAGTGTGGTGGTGAATGGCAAATGCCCGAAGCAGCAGCACAGCTCTGCCAGGGCGAAATCAACTCCACCTGCCTCATGCACTTCACATACCATCAGCTGTCCTGGCAGCTGTCTAGGAAACCCTGTTTGCTCACTTCCAGTCCCATGCCCATTGAGCAAAGTGGGATGGAATCAAGCAGCTTGAGCACCCACACAAAACTTACATGGAGCTCCTCACTCAAGGCGCTCAAAACTCCACAGGGAAACACAAGTTCAGCGCCCAAGCCATTTACCGCTGCCATGGAAAACAAGTGCTCTGGCAGCACATATATTTGAAAGTGGCTATGACACCTAGGGAAGGTAGTGTGGTGGTGAGTGGCAACTGCCCGAAGCAGCAGCACAGCTCTTCCAGTGTCAAAACAACTCCCCCTGCTGCACAAACTTCCGACACCATCAGCTGTCCTGGCAGCTAACAAGGAAACCCTGTTTGGTCATTTCCGGTCCCATGCCCATTGAGCCCAGTGGGATGGAATCAAGCAGCTTGAGCACCCACAAAAAACTAACATGCAGCTCCTCACTCAAGGTGCTCAAAACTCCACAGCCAAAGACAAGTTCAGAGCCCAAGCCATTTCCCGCTGCCATGGAAAACAAGTGCTCTGGCAGCACATATGTCTGAAAGTGGCTATGACACCTAGGGAAGGTAGTGTGGTGGTGAATGGCAACTGCCCGAAGCAGCAGCACAGCTCTTCCACTGCCAAAACAACTCCACCTGCCTCATGCACTTCACATACCATCAGCTGTTCTGGCAGCTATCTAGGAAACCCTGTTTGGTCACTTCCGGTCCCATGCCCCTTGACCTAAGTGGGATGGAATCAAGCAGCTTGAGCACCCACACAAAACTAACATGGAGCTCCTCACTCAAGGCGCTCAAAACTCCACAGCCAAAGACAAGTTCAGAGCCCAAGCCATTTGCCGCTGCCATGGAAACCAAGTGCTCTGGCAGCACATATGTCTGAAAGTGGCTATGACACCTAGGGAAGGTAGTGTGGTGGTGAATGGCAACTGCCCGAAGCAGCAGCACAGCTCCTCCACTGCAAAAACAACTCCACCTGCCTCATGAACTTCACATACCATCAGCTGTCCTCGCAGCTATCTAGGAAACCCTGTTTGCTCACTTCCGGTCGCAAGGCTATTGTGCCCAGTATGATGGAATCAAGCAGCTTGAGCACCCACACAAAACTTACATGGAGCTAATTACTCATGGCCCTCAAAACTCCACAGCCAAAGACAAGTTCAGGGCCCAAGCCATTTCCCGCTGTCATGGAAACCAAGTGCTCTGACAGCAGATTTGTCTGAAAGTGGCTATGACACCTACGGAAGATAGTGTGGTGGTGAATGGCAACTTCTCAAAGCAGCACAGCTCTTCCAGGGCCAAAACAACTCCACCTGCCTCATGCACTTCACATACCATCAGCTGTCCTGGCAGCTATCTAGGAAACCCTGTTTGCTCACTTCCTGTCCAATGCCCATTGAGCCCAGTGGGATGGAATCAAGCAGCTTGAGCACCCACAAAAAACTTACATGCAGCTCCTCACTCAAGGCGCTCAAAACTTCACAGCTAAAGACCAGTTCAGAGCCCAAGCCATTTCCCGCTGCCATGGAAACCAAGTGCTCTGACAGCAGATTTGTCTGAACGTGGCTATGACACCTAGGGAAGGTAGTGTGGTGGTGAATGACAACTTCCCAAAGAAGCACAGCTCTTCCAGTGCCAAAACAACTCCACCTGCCTCATGCACTTCACATACCATCAGCTGTCCTGGCAGCTATCTAGGAAACCCTGTTTGCTCACTTCCAGTCCAATGCCCATTGAGCCCAGTGGGATGGAATCAAGCAGCTTGAGCACCCACACAAAACTTACATTGAGCTCCTCACTCAAGGCGCTCAAAACTCCACAGCCAAAGACAAGTTCAGAGCACAAGCCATTTCCCGCTGTCGTGGAAACCAAGTGCTCTGGCAGCACATATATTTGAAAGTGGCTATGACACATAGGGAAGGTAGTGTGGTGGTGAATGGCAACTGCCCGAAGCAGCAGCACAGCTCTTCCACTGCCAAAACAACTCCACCTGCCTCATGAACTTCAGATGCCTTCAGCTGTCCTGGCAGCTATCTAGGAAACCATGTTTGCTTACGTCCGGTCCCATGCCCATTGAGCAGATGGGGATGGAATCAAGCAGCTTGAGCACCCACACAAAACTAACATGGAGCTCCTCACTCAAGGCGCTCCAAACTCCACAGCCAAAGACAAGTTCAGAGCCCAAGCCATTTCCCGCTGCCATGGAAAGCAAGTGCTCTGGCAGCACATATGTCTGAAAGTGGCTATGACACCTAGGGAAGGAAGTGTGGTGGTGAATTGCAACTGCCCGAAGCAGCAGCACAGCTCTTCCAGTGCCAAAACAACTCCACCTGCCTCATGCACTTCACATACCATCAGCTGTCCTGGCAGCTGTCTAGGAAACCCTGTTTGGTCACTTCCTGTCCAATGCCCATTGAGCCTAGTGGGATGGAATCAAGCAGCTTGAGCACCCACACAAAACTTACATGCAGCTCCTCACTCAAGGCGCTCAAAACTCCACAGCCAAAGACAAGTTCAGAGTCCAAGCCATTTCCCGCTGCCATGGAAACCAAGTGCTCTGGCAGCACATATGTCTGAAAGTGGCTATGACACCTAGGGAAGGTGTCCTGTCCAGCAGGACAGTCAACGGGTTCGCAGCCACCTAGGAGAGAATGAAGGGACAAGAGACACAAAGAATGGACAGCAAGACAGTAGGTCTGATCAAGCTGTCAGTTTATTGATTTCAACTGAGGGTTTTTATATTCTTCAATAACTAAGGCTCAAGGAAAGAGAAGCTGGGACGCAAGCCATGGTCTCAAGACCGATTGTTCTTGAGCAGCCACCATATCAACAATAGTAACCAGCATATCAACAATAGCATTGGTAATCAGTAACAAGATGTCGGTAAGTACAGCATCAATCACATTCTGAAACAGTTGCTAGGAGCAATTGAAGCTAAGCGTGTGATTAGTTTCATAACTTCTTTCCCAAGCATCTAGCCAAGCGGGGGTTTCCACTATCCCATGGGTCTATATTCAAAATGGCTTCAGTGTGGCTATAGTGCACGGCTCCCAACATCTCCCCCTTTTTTCTATATATCAATGAAAGCGGCGAAAAGAGAAAGGTTCGTGAAGCAAGATAAGCGCTGCCTGTCTTAGGTTCATTCTGAGGGACCCTCAGCTCTTACCCATCTCTGGGCAGCCCTGCCAGTCATCCAGGGCTCCCTGTCTTAGGTTGGTGGGGTATCAGAAAGGTGCCCGTCATTGGCTAAACACTTATCTGGCAAAGGCTGTGCCCCATTATATTAGACAAGCCTCTTTGAAGACTGGAGCCGCATGGCATGATGTGGGGGGTTATCACTTGGAGAGTCCCGTCAGATCTTATCCGTCTCTGATCACCTATTAACACATCATGCTCAGCCAAACTTGAGTGCTAGGATTTTCCACAACCAGTGCCATCATGGCTTGTCCAATGACAACTTGCTCCCAGGCCTGCTGTTTGTGCATGCAGTACAGGAAGAGCATGGCAACTACTAGCACAGCAACCATCAAGGTTTCTAAGGCCATAATCCTGCTCCATTCCTTGAACATGCAAGCTGCCAATTTAATGCCATTTAGAATAACTTCTCCTGACATGAGTGGAACTCGGGTCTCATTTACTTTAATTATACTGGTGGCTAACTGGTGAAATTTAGGAAGGCACTAGACCATTGTCCCTGGAGGTATTGATTGATTTTTATCACTCTGGCCGAAACATTGTGGACTTTTACTGGAGTGACACATATATGATGGTATATTGGGGAGTAGCTGGCTGGTGAGATTCAAAAGGACATACTTAACAATATATAAGTATTGTTGAAACTACTAACATTCAAGAATCTCATAACACTAACATTGTTACATGTACACAAGACAGTTTTACCAGGAACCGGAGACCCTAACTGCCCATTATCCCATCTAGCTCCTACATTTCCAAACACAGAAATGGACCCCAGCTGCTTTTAGGGAAAAGGGACGCCGTCATCTGTTCTTAACTACTTCCTGCTGAGAGGGGGGCGCCGTTGGGTAACAGCAGCTGTAGGGGATCCATCTAGTGGTTCCTGATAGAAGGCAGAAGTCATTAGGTGTTCGATGTACATTCTGGCACTTGAAAGGTTTCTCTTTCTTGAAGTCTAAATAACAAGACATAACATAGTTAACTTTCCCAGCCTAGCAGGTTGTGAGTTCGGTTAGCAGTTTGAATACTTGAGCTTCAGAACTTAGATGTAAAAGAATTGTTAGCTTTCAATCTTTGTCAGAGTAAACTTTAATATAAGACTGTGGACTAGATTTACATCTGTCTAAATTAACTCCTTGAAGTCTCAAATTTTGGAACATATTCAATGAGCTCAATGGAACACATGAACCTTCTTTTAGCTGCATGAAATTGCTAACCTAGATCAATCAGAAGGCACAGTAACAATGCAAGGATTAGCATACAGCATTAGGATATAAGACCATCACAGGACAGGTAAATGCAAGCTGACTTATTACAGCAAAAGAGTTAAATATTCAGACCTAACCAAAACTGAGATGATAAATCTTTATACTAAAATGCAGCAAGATATACTATTACTTTTACTCTAACTCTAAATATATGGTCCTGCATGGGAAGTCAGTGTACACAGTGACTCTAGTGGATTTAACAAATTAGCACTCTTATATGTGATGTCAGTGATCACCTGAGGCTCTAGACACGCAATGTTTAGGCTGTGGAAGCCTCTTGAATCAACAACAACCCCATCAGACCTGGCAACACACAAAGTGGAAGTTCTCTCCTCCATTGAGAGAAGAGCACAACCATCCTCGGTGGTTGCTTCTTTGCACTGGGGCGTGGACCACTGAGCTCTTTCACGGAGGGACACTCTTAGCAGCAGTGTCCTGGCATTCCACACCTGATATGCTTGCTCTCTTGCTGGCTCTCCTGTCAGATCAGAATGCCTTTTGGGCTGATTCTGAGGCCACTGAGTGCTTCTTAAAATTGACAGTCTATGAGTCTGCTGTAAGAGCTGTTTCCCATGTTGGAGCATTTTAACATTCTCTGACATCTGAATTATCATTAAACACTTGTATACATATACCCATATATTTTCCATCTAGCTTATGAGGATTTGGGCTCCCACGGCCAATCTTGAAACTGTACGCTAGCCGTAAGTCCATTTAAAATCGTGTAGAACTATTGAGCTGAACAGATCTTGTAGGTCCTAAGAAAACAGTAACAGACATGACTCTCTAAGAGCCTAATTATGCATCTATACATAATTTTTAAAAAGGATTTAGCTTAGCAATTCTCATTCATAAATATGCACATGCATATGGGGTAACACATAAGAAACGAAACAGCTTTTGTAACAGCTACTTGAGAATTCTCTTAAGTGTGTTAAAGTTACCAATTGTTTAGAGTTATATTTTGCTCTTAGTAATCTGAATAAACCAAAACTATAGTTTACAATTAAACTTTAGCTTTAATGAATACAATAGGCTTGCTGGAATCCTAGAAAACAAAGTATCTATGTTTAGCTCTGATACCACCTGTAGGATTTTACACACTCTTGTACTTTTTAGACTTAGCTGTCCTGGCTCCCCACTGGCAAGGTTTCCCAATGTCTTTTCTGCAATTGCCTCCTCCCCCACCATTTTTTTTTTTTTACAGATCTAATCAATTATCTGTTCTATAATTAATTCCACTAACCAAAAGATGCAACCTTTGAAACACATTCTTCTGAGTTTGAGACTGTCAGGGGCCTATTTAGAAATTCCAGAACCAGAAGAGTTAAACCTATTAAATATGCCAAGAGTTCTTAAAGTATCTGATCAAAGATTCCTCATTAGAATATCCATTCATTTAGTCAGACTGATTCAAACAGCAACACATCAAAAAAAAAATTTTTTTTTATCACTTATAAATGATCACCCAAACATTTTAAAGTAAATACATACCAGAAAATACCCTTAAACACAGTTCTTTTAAATCATGAGAATTTAACAAAGACAATATACAGAACACAAGGGATTATCTAACTGAAAGGCAAAATGTATATTTCCTTAGTCAGTCACCAAAAGGGAGATATAACCTTAAACATGGGAATTAGTGCATAAAATCATCTCTTAACTGTTTAAGAACTGTAACAAACTCAAAGGTTGGAACAAGAATAGAGCTTACTGAAGCTGGATGGGCAATTGACAAAGTCACCAATTAAACAGAGGCTATTTAAAGTTCAATGCTTCAATTTTTTTTTTTCAATGCTTACATTTTTTAAGTTTTCACAATTGAAGATATTTTTATTTTTAGGTATTTACTAGCATTGCTATGTATACACACTTCAAAAACTTTTTTTGAATACAGATATCAATTCTAACATCAGCATGTATTAGGTATTAATGTTAAAGACTTACACAATGTTGTAATAGTATCTTTAAAATTATAGCCAATTATACGCAAAGCTTACAAGATTCATTCCTCAACTTTTCTTAAAACATTTTCTTAATAAAAGCATACCAACTTTTAAATACAATGGCTTTAAGCAATTTTCAATCATTTCTCCTAATTCATGGAAACACATTTTAGCACAAATCCTCCTCAAAACTGGGAAAGAGAAGTTTTTTCAGTCTTCTTCTAGCTGATTTGGAAATTTTTCCCTTTTAAAATGAAGGCAGATAAGAATCACCACAACAGGGACAAAGTCAAAGTCCCAAATTTTTCAAAGGGCAGACTCCAAGCATGTCCCTTCCTTGTTTTATGGCTGATAGGCCTGGAGCTTCCCCTAAGCTTCTGTTTTATTGAAGTCAAGAGAGCTGAAAAAACTTAAATTTAGCTGTTGTCTTGAGAGACTACCTTGGAATTTACTGAAGTTAGTTAACAGGTTTGGTTATCAATAAGATGAAAATTACTTTAAAGAAGACGTTAAAACACTGTTTTTCACAAAGAATCAGACTTCAACTCCATTGTTTTAAAGGCAAACATTCAGAAAATATACACATTATGACCAATTTTACTATACATCTTTAAAGAATTCGTTGTTCTCCTGCAAGGCAAAATCTCACATTTTTTTGTAAGTAAGAACACAAGTAATTTACAATCTGGATCAATTTCATGAGTAGGAAACATTTTTACCAATGAACATAAATGCTCTTCTATTTTAATAGCATATACGATGCAATAAATTTAGCATAATTTTGTAATATTGTGAGATTATAATCCAAATTATTTTAAATGACAAGTACATTATTTAAATTTTGTCTCAGCCTTTGAGAGTTCCAGGGATCCTACTGGAACCCCCAAAGTCATGAGACCTGGTTTAAAACTCTGAAGAATTTAGAGGTCTAAATGAGTTAAACAAAAAGTACCTTTAGCATTTAACTGAACATGTTGAATACTGTTAGACCTAATCAATGCCAGGACAGCACTGTAAGCTAAAGACCAAACAGCAAGAAAATGACACAAAATTTTTTTCCCAGTGGAGGTGGGGAGTCTGGTCTGGCCAGGTCCTGTTAAATTTGTTAGACCTCTCTAAAACTATTTACCAGGAGAGAGAAAAAGGGGTAGTCATGGTCTGTCCCATCTCGTCTGTCAGTCACACATGCACCCAATTCAGAACAAGAACAACAACTTAACAATTCAAGACAAAGACACAACTGGAGAAAGAATATTAAAACAAAATTTAGTTTTGTCCGGACAAAAATAATAGAACACCAAGAATATTGACAAAACAAACATAAGCACAAACACCAAACATGTCGAAACAGAGACATATAACTCTCAAACCTGTTGCAACTTCCAGACTCTTCTTCAAAATACTTTAACCTGGAGATATTTTATAAAACAAGCACACATAGGTTCATCTCATGCTTTAAGTTAATTTAACAGTGGATTTGGATCACTCTTTATCAGATTACTTTTGTTACATCAAGTTACAGAACTTATTTTTCTTTTCTTTTTCTTTTCTTTTCTTTTTCTTTCTTTCTTTTTTTTTTTAATAAACCTTAAATGGCTTATCTTACCCTCTCTCAGCTAAGGGGCTGGGTAAAGAAGTGGGAGATGCATGCCTGAAAAGGACTCAATCAGAGCAAGGGTAAAAGGTGCCTGAGTACCATAATCTTTCACTGCTTACTTAATATTTTTTAGATCTTTAAACTGCAGTGGTTGATGTTCGTGGCGTGGTGTCCACCACCTCGTGCAGGGGTCTGAATAACAGGGCAGCATATTACACTCTTCTTGGGGAGATCTGAAGCCTCACTCTTACGGGTTCTATTACAGGTTCCTCTTCTAGTAATGAGGCAGGGGCTGAAGGAGCTGCTGCTTCTGAAGCATAAGGTGGAGGTGGGTGAGAGGCGTCGTGAATGACTATTAATCTGAGAGCATATAGTTTCTGGGGCAGATTGATCAAGGGGCTTGGCACTGGACTCTGCCTCAATATCTATAATGACAGAAGATGGTCGAGAACCGGGGGAAGGTGAGGGGACAGGTGTGGACAGCCGAGAGTGACTCTTTTTAAGAGATCGTTCTCCCTCAAAAGCCAGATCCTGTAAATCTGGATGTTGAGACTTAATCTTTAAAATATCATAAATCAAAGTCCAATAATTAAAAGCAGTAACAGGAATTTTCTTAGATCCAAAAACCTCATTATAATCTTTAAAACAATCACCTACTCTACACCAAGTTTTCTCATCAATAGAACCGTCCTGGGGATGCCAGGAACAAATCAGACCAACAAAATCCAAAAAGGTTTTGAGGTCTTTCTTTTTCACCCTAATTCCTCGTGTCTTGAATGAATCTATAAGACCTTGCAAGAATAGGTCATGTTATGATAATGCTTGTCCCATCTTACCTTGGCTCCGTAAGATTTGCGCCGTGAATATTTCCCACGAGCTCGACTTCCGGCGGGTAAACCGTGAAACTGCTCAACCGGTGTTCCTTTCGACACCACGAGAGGCCTCTCCATGAATGATGGCACGGCGTTCTCTCTGTCGGTGGTCTGCACACATCCACGTTGGGCGCCAATTTGTCCTGTCCAGCAGGACAGTCAACGGGGTCGCAGCCACCTAGGAGAGAATGAAGGGACAAGAGACACAAAGAATGGACAGCAAGACAGTAGGTCTGATCAAGCTGTCAGTTTATTGATTTCAACTGAGGGTTTTTATATTCTTCAGTAACTAAGGCTCAGGGAAAGAGAAGCTGGGACGCAAGCCATGGTCTCAAGACCGATTGTTCTTGAGCAGCCACCATATCAACAATAGTAACCAGCATATCAACAATAGCATAGGTAATCAGTAACAAGATGTCGGTAAGTACAGCATCAATCACATTCTGAAACAGTAGCTAGGAACAATTGAAGCTAAGCGTGTGATTAGTTTCATAACTTCTTTCCCAAGCATCTAGCCAAGTGGGGGTTTCCACTATCCCATGGGTCTATATTCAAAATGGCTTCAGTGTGGTTATAGTGCACGGCTCCCAACAGGAAGGTAGTGTGGTGGTGAATGGCAACTGCCCGAAGCAGCAGCACAGCTCCTCCACTGTCAAAACAACTCCACTGCCTCATGAACTTCACATACCATCAGCTGTCCTGGCAGCTATCTAGCAAACCCTATTTAGTCACTTCCGGTCCCATGCCCATTGAGCCTAGTGGGATGGAATCAAGCAGCTTGAGCACCCACACAAAACTAACATGGAGCTCCTCACTCAAGGAGCTCAATACTCCACAGCCAAAGACCAGTTCAGAGCCCAAGCCATTTCCCGCTGCCATGGAAACCAAGTGCTCTGGCAGCACATATGTCTGAAAGTGGCTATGACACCTAGGGAAGGTAGTGTGGTTGTGAATAGCAACTGCCCGAAGCAGCAGCACAGCTCTTCCAGTGAAAAAACAACTCCACCTGCCTCATGCACTTCACATACCATCAGCTGTCCTGGCAGCTATCTAGGAAACCCTGTTTGCTCACTTCCGGTCCCATGTACATTGAGCCCAGTGGATGGAATCAAGCAGCTTGAGCACCCACACAAAACTAACATGGAGCTCCTCACTCAAGGCGCTCAAAACTCCACAGCCAAAGACAAGTTCAGCGCCCAAGCCACTTCATGCTGCCATGGAAACCAAGTGCTCGGCAGCACATATGTCTGAAAGTGGCTATGACACCTAAGGAAGGTAGTGTGGTGGTGAATGGCAACTGCCCGAAGCAGCAGCACAGCTCTTCCACTGCCAAAACAACTCCACCTGTCTCATGAACTTCACATACAATCAGCTGTCCTGGCAGCTATCTAGGAAACCCTGTTTGCTCACTTCCGGTCCCATGCCCATTGAGCAGAGGGGGTGGAATCAAGCAGCTTGAGCACCCAAACAAAACGAACATGCAGCTCCTCACTCATGGCGCTCAAAACTCCAATGCCAAAGACAAGTTCAGAGCTCACGCCTTTTCCCGCTGCCATGGAAACCAAGTGCTCTGGCAGCACATATGTCTGAAAGTGGCTATGACACCTGGGGAAGGTAGTGTGGTGGTGAATGCAAATGCCCGAAGCAGCAGCACAGCTCTTCCAGTGCCAAAACAACTCCACCTGCCTCATGCACTTGAAATACCATCAGCTGTCCTGTCAGCTATCTAGGAATCCCTGTTTGGTCACTTCCGGTCCCATGCCCATTTGAGCCCAGTGGGATGGAATCAAGCAGCTTGAGCACCCAAACAAAACTTACATGGAGCTCCTCACTCAAGGCGCTCAAAACTCCACAGCCAAAGACAAGTTCAGCGCCCAAGCCATTTCCCGCTGCCATGGAAACCAAGTGCTCTGGCAGCACATATGTCTGAAAGTGGCTATGACACCTAGGGAAGGTAGTGTGGTTGTGAATGGCAACTGCCGGAAGCAGCAGCACAGCTCTTCCACTGCCAAAACAACTCCACCTGCCTCATGAACTTCAGATGCCTTCAGCTGTCCTGGCAGCTAACTAGGAAACCCTGTTTGCTCACGTCCGGTCCCATGCCCATTGAGCAGAGGGGGATGGAATCAAGCAGCTTGAGCACCCACACAAAACTAACATGGAGGTCCTCACTCAAGGCGCTCAAAACTCCACAGCCAAACACAAGTTCAGGGCCAAAGCCATTTCCCGCTGCCATGGAAACCAAGGGCTCTGGCAGCACATATGTCTGCAAGTGGCTATGACACCTAGGGAAGGTAGTGTGGTGGTGAATGGCAACTGCCCGAAGCAGCAGCACAGCTCTTCCAATGCCAAAACAACTCTCCTGCCTCATGCACTTCACATACCATCAGCTGTTCTAGCAGATATCTAGGAAGCCCAGTTTGGTCACTTCCGGTCCCATGCCCATTGAGCCCAGTGGGATGGAATCAAGCAGCTTGAGCACACACACAAAACTAACATGGAGCTCCTCACTCAAGGTGCTCAAAACTCCACAGCCAAAGACAAGTTCACCGCCCAAGCCATTTCCCGCTGCCATGGAAACCAAGGGCTCTGGCAGCACATATGTCTGAACGTGGCTATGACACCTAGGGAAGGTAGTTTGGTGGTGAATGGCAACTGCCCGAAGCAGCAGCACAGCTCTTCCAGTGCCAAAACAACTCCACCTGCCTCATGCACTTCACATACCATCAGCTGTCCTGGCAGCTATCTAGGAAACCCTGTTTGCTCACTTCTCGTCCCATGCCCATTGAACCCAGTGGGATGGAATCAAGCAGCTTGAGCACCACACAAAACTAACATGGAGCTCCTCACTGAAGGCGCTCAAAGCTCCACAGCCAAGGACAAGTTCAGCGCCCAAGCCATTTCCCGCTGCCATGGAAACCAAGGGCTCGGCAGCACATATGTCTGAAAGTGGGTATGACACCTAGGGAAGGTAGTGTGGTGGTGAATGGCAACTGCCCGAAGCAGCAGCACAGCTCTTCCAGTGCCAAAACAACTCCACCTGCCTCATGCACTTCACATACCATCAGCTGTCCTGGCAGCTATCTAGGAAACCCTGTTTGCTCACTTCCGGTCCCATGCCCATTGAGCCCAGTGGGATGGAATCAAGCAGCTTGAGCACCCAAACAAAACTAACATGCAGCTCCTCACTCAAGGCGCTCAAAACTCCACAGCCAAAGACAAGTTCAGCGCCAAAGCCATTTCCCGCTGCCATGGAAACCAAGGGCTCTGGCAGCACATATGTCTGAAAGTGGCTCTGACACCTAGGGAAGGTAGTGTGGTGGTGAATGGCAACTGCCTGAAGCAGCAGCACAGCTCTTCCAGTGCCAAAACAACTCCACCTGCCTCATGCACTTCACATACCATCAGCTGTCCTGGCAGCTATCTAGAAAACCCTGTTGGCTCACTTAAGGTCCCATGCACATTGAGCCCAGTGGGATGGAATCAAGCAGCTTGAGCACCCACACAAAACTAACATGCAGCTTCTCACTCAAGGCGCTCAAAACTCCACAGCCAAACACAAGTTCAGGGCCCAAGCCATTTCCCGCTGCCATGGAAACCAAGGGCTCTGGCAGCACATATGTCTGAAAGTGGCTCTGACACCTAGGGAAGGTAGTGTGGTGGTGAATGGCAACTGCCCGAAGCAGCAGCACAGCTCTTCCAGTGCCAAAACAACTCCACCTGCCTCATGCACTTCACATACCATCAGCTGTCCTGGCAGCTATCTAGGAAACCCTGTTTGGGCACTTCCGGTCCAATGCCCATTGAGCCCAGTGGGATGGAATCAAGCAGCTTGAGCACCCACACAAAACTAACATGGAGCTCCTCACTGAAGGCGCTCAAAGCTCCACAGCCAAAGACAAGTTCAACGCCCAAGCCATTTCCCGCTGCCATGGAAACCAAGGGCTCTGGCAGCACATATGTCTGAAAGTGGCTATGACACCTAGGGAAGGTAGTGTGGTGGTGAATGGCAACTGCCCGAAGCAGCAGCACAGCTCTTCCAGTGCCAAAACAACTCCTCCTTCCTCATGCACTTCACATACCATCAGCTGTCCTGGCAGCTATCTAGGAAACCCTGTTTGGGCACTTCCGGTCCAATGCCCATTGAGCCCAGTGGGATGGAATCAAGCAGCTTCAGCACCCACACAAAACTAACATGGAGCTACTCACTCAAGGCGCTCAAAACTCCACAGCCAAAGACAAGTTCAGAGCTCAAGGCATTTCCCGCTGCCATGGAAACCAAGTGCTCTGGCAGCACATATGTCTCAAAGTGGCTATGACACCTAGGGAAGGTAGTGTGGTGGTGAATGGCAACTGCCCGAAGCAGCAGCACAGCTCTTCCAGTGCCAAAACAACTCCTCCTTACTCATGCACTTCACATACCATCAGCTGTCCTGGCAGCTATCTAGGAAACCCTGTTTGGTCACTTCCGGTCCCATGCCCATTGAGCCCAGTGGGATGGAATCAAGCAGCTTGAGCACCCACACAAAACTAACACGGAGCTCCTCACTCAACGCACTCAAAGCTCCACAGCCAAAGACAAGTTCAGGGCCCAAGCCATTTCCCGCTGCCATGGAAACCAAGGGCTCTGGCAGCACATATGTCTGCAAGTGGCTATGACACCTAGGGAAGGTAGTGTGGTGGTGAATGGCAACTGCCCGAAGCAGCAGCACAGCTCTTCCAGTGCCAAAACAACTCCACCTGCCTCATGCACTTCACATACCATCAGCTGTCCTGGCAGCTATCTAGGAAACCCTGTTTGGGCACTTCTGGTCCCATGCCCATTGAACCCAGTGGGATAGAATCAAGCAGCTTGAGCACCCACACAAAACTAACATGGAGCTCCTCACTGAAGGCGCTCAAAGCTCCACAGCCAAAGACAAGTTCAGAATCCAAGCCATTTCCCGCTGCCATGGAAACCAAGGGCTCTGGCAGCACATATGTCTGAAAGTGGCTATGACACCTAGGGAAGGTAGTGTGGTGGTGAATGGCAACTGCCCGAAGCAGCAGCACAGCTCTTCCAGTGCCAAAACAACTCCACCTGCCTCATGCACTTCACATACCATCAGCTGTCCTGGCAGCTATCTAGGAAACCCTGTTTGGTCACTTTTGGTCCAATGCCCATTGAGCCCAGTGGGATGGAATCAAGCAGCTTGAGCACCCACACAAAACTAACATGGAGCTCCTCACTGAAGGTGCTGAAAGCTACACAGCCAAAGACAAGTTCAGTGTCCAAGCCATTTCCCGCTGCCATGGAAACCAAGTGCTCTGGCAGCACATATGTCTGAAAGTGGCTATGACACCTAGGGAAGGTAGTGTGGTGGTGAATGGCAACTGCCCGAAGCAGCAGCACAGCTCTTCCAGTGCCAAAACAACTCCACCTGCCTCATGCACTTCACATACCATCAGCTGTCCTGGCAGCTATCTAGGAAACCCTGTTTGCTCACTTCCGGTCCCATGCCCATTGAGCCCAGTGGGATGGAATCAAGTGGCTTGAGCACACACACAAAACTAACATGGAGCTCCTCACTCAAGGCGCTCAAAACTCCACAGCCAAAGGCAAGTTCAGCGCCCAAGCCATTTCCCGCTGCCATGGAAACCAAGGGCTCTGGCAGCACATATGTCTGAAAGTGGCTATGACACCTAGGGAAGGTAGTGTGGTGGTGAATGGCAACTGTCCGAAGCAGCAGCACAGCTCTTCCAGTGCCAAAACAACTCCACCTGATTCATGAACTTCACATACCATCAGCTGTCCTGACAGATATCTAGGAAACCCTGTTTGGTCACTTCCGGTCCCATGCCGATTGAGCCCAGTGGGATGGAATCAAGCAGCTTGAGCACCCACACAAAACTAACATGCAGCTCCTCACTCAAGGCGCTCAAAACTCCACAGCCAAACACAAGTTCTGCGACCAAGCCATTTCCCGCTGCCATGGAAACCAAGTGCTCTGGCAGCACATATGTCTGAAAGTGGCTCTGACACCTAGGGAAGGTAGTGTGGTGGTGAATGGCAACTGCCCGAAGCAGCAGCACAGCTCTTCCAGTGTCAAAACAACTCCACCTGCCTCATGCACTTCACATACCATCAGCTGTCCTGGCAGCTATCTAGGAAACCCTGTTTGCTCACTTCCGGTCCCATGCCCATTGAGCCCAGTGGGATGGAATCAAGCAGCTTGAGCACCCACACAAAACTAACATGCAGCTCCTCACTCAAGGCGCTCAAAACTCCACAGCCAAACACAAGTTCTGCGACCAAGCCATTTCCCGCTGCCATGGAAACCAAGGGCTCTGGCAGCACATATGTCTGAAAGTGGCTCTGACACCTAGGGAAGGTAGTGTGGTGGTGAATGGCAACTGCCCGAAGCAGCAGCACAGCTCTTCCAGTGCCAAAACAACTCCTCCTTCCTCATGCACTTCACATACCATCAGCTGTCCTGGCAGCTATCTAGGAAACCCTGTTTGGGCACTTCCGGTCCAATGCCCATTGAGCCCAGTGGGATAGAATCAAGCAGCTTGAGCACCCACACAAAACTAACACGGAGCTCCTCACTCAAGGCGCTCAAAACTCCACAGCCAAAGACAAGTTCAGAGCCAATAAAGCGATTTCCCGCTGCCATGGAAACCAAGGGCTCTGGCAGCACATATGTCTGAAAGTGGCTATGACACCTAGGGAAGGTAGTGTGGTGGTGAATGGCAACTGCCTGAAGCAGCAGCACAGCTCTTCCAGTGCCAAAACAACTCCTCCTTCCTCATGCACTTCACATACCATCAGCTGTCCTGGCAGCTATCTAGGAAACCCTGTTTAGGCACTTCCGGTCCCATGCCCATTGAGCCCAGTGGGATGGAATCAAGCAGCTTGAGCACCCACACAAAACTAACACGGAGCTCCTCACTCAACGCGCTCAAAGCTCCACAGCCAAAGACAAGTTCAGGGCCCAAGCCATTTCCCGCTGCCATGGAAACCAAGGGCTCTGGCAGCACATATGTCTGAACGTGGCTATGACACCTAGGGAAGGTAGTGTGGTGGTGAATGGCAACTGCCCGAAGCAGCAGCACAGCTCTTCCAGTGCCAAAAAAACTCCTGCTGCCTCATGAACTTCACATACCATCAGCTGTCCTGGCAGCTATCAAGGAAACCCTGTTTGCTCACTTCCGGTCCCATGCCCATTGAGCCCAGTGGGATGGAATCAAGCAGCTTGAGCACACACACAAAACTAACATGCAGCTCCTCACTCAAGGTGCTCAAAACTCCACAGCCAAAGACAAGTTCAGAGCCATTAAAGCGATTTCCCGCTGCCATGGAAACCAAGGGCTCTGGCAGCACATATGTCTGAAAGTGGCTATGACACCTAGGGAAGGTAGTGTGGTGGTGAATGGCAACTGCCCGAAGCAGCAGCACAGCTCTTCCAGTGCCAAAACAACCCCACCTGCCTCATGCACTTCACATACCATCAGCTGTCCTGGCAGCTATCTAGGAAACCCTGTTTGGTCACTTCCGGTCCCATGCCCATTGAGCCCAGTGGGATGGAATCAAGCAGCTTGAGCACACACACAAAACTAACATGCAGCTCCTCACTCAAGGCGCTCAAAGCTCCACAGCCAAAGACAAGTTCAGCGCCCAAGCCATTTCCCGCTGCCATGGAAACCAAGGGCTCTGGCAGCACATATGTCTGAAAGTGGCTCTGACACCTAGGGAAGGTAGTGTGGTGGTGAATGGCAACTGCCCGAAGCAGCAGCACAGCTCTTCCAGTGCCAAAACAACTCCACCTGCCTCATGCACTTCACATACCATCAGCTGTCCTGGCAGCTATCTAGGAAACCCTGTTTGCTCACTTCCGGTCCCATGCCCATTGAGCCCAGTGGGATGGAATCAAGCAGCTTGAGCACCCACAAAAAACTAACATGGAGCTCCTCACTGAAGGCGCTCAAAGCTCCACAGCCAAAGACAAGTTCAGCGCCCAAGCCATTTCCCGCTGCCATGGAAACCAAGGGCTCTGGCAGCACATATGTCTGAAAGTGGCTCTGACACCTAGGGAAGGTAGTGTGGTGGTGAATGGCAACTGCCCGAAGCAGCAGCACAGCTCTTCCAGTGCCAAAACAACTCCTCCTGCCTCATGCACTTCACATACCATCAGCTGTCTTAGCAGATATCTAGGAAGCCCTGTTTGCTCACTTCCAGTCCCATGCCCATTGAGCCCAGTGGGATGGAATCAAGCAGCTTGAGTACCCACACAAAACTGACATGCAGCTCCTCACTGAAGGCGCTCAAAACTCCACAGCCAAACACAAGTTCAGGGCCCAAGCCATTTCCCGCTGCCATGGAAACCAAGTGCTCTGGCAGCACATATGTCTGAAAGTGGCTATGACACCTAGGGAAGGTAGTGTGGTGGTGAATGGCAACTGCCCGAAGCAGCAGCACAGCTCTTCCAGTGCCAAAATAACTCCACCTGCCTCATGCACTTCACATACCATCAGCTGTCCAGGCAGCTATCTAGGAAACCCTGATTGGTCACTTCTGGTCCAATGCCCATTGAGCCCAGTGGGATAGAATCAAGCAGCTTGAGCACCCACACAAAACTAACATGCAGCTACTCACTGAAGGTGCTGAAAGCTACACAGCCAAAGACAAGTTCAGGGCCCAAGCCATTTCCTGCTGCCATGCAAAGCAAGGGCTCTGGCAGCACATATGTCTGAAAGTGGCTATGACACCTAGGGAAGGTAGTGTGGTGGTGAATGGCAACTGCCTGAAGCAGCAGCACAGCTCTTCCAGTGCCAAAACAACTCCACCTGCCTCATGCACTTCATATACCATCAGCTGTCCTGGCAGCTATCTAGGAAACCCTGTTTGGTCTCTTCTGGTCCCATGCCCTTTGAGCCCAGTGGGATAGAATCAAGCAGCTTGAGCACCCACACAAAACTAACATGGAGCTCCTCACTCAAGGTGCTGAAAGCTCCTCAGGCAAAGACAAGTTCAGCGCCCAAGCCATTTCCCGCTGCCATGGAAACCAAGGGCTCTGGCAGCACATATGTCTGAAAGTGGCTATGACACCTAGGGAAGGTAGTGTGGTGGTGAATGGCAACTGCCCGAAGCAGCAGCACAGCTCTTCCAGTGCCAAAACAACTCCACCTGCCTCATGCACTTCACATACCATCAGCTGTCCTGGCAGCTATCTAGGAAACCCTGTTTGCTCACTTCCGGTCCCATGCCCATTGATCCCACTGGGATGGAATCAAGCAGCTTGAGCACCCACACAAAACTAACACGGAGCTCCTCACTCAAGGCGCTCAAAACTCCACAGCCAAATACAAGTTCAGAGCTCAAGGCATTTCCCGCTGCCATGGAAACCAAGGGCTCTGGCAGCACATATGTCTGAAAGTGGCTATGACCCCTAGGGAAGGTAGTGTGGTGGTGAATGGCAACTGCCCGAAGCAGCAGCACAGCTCTTCCAGTGCCAAAACAACTCCACCTGCCTCATGCACTTCACATACCATCAGCTGTCCTGGCAGCTATCTAGGAAACCCTGTTTGGGCACTTCCGGTCCCATGCCCATTGAGCCCAGTGGGATGGAATCAAGCAGCTTGAGCACCCACACAAAAATAACATGGAGCTCCTCACTCAACGCGCTCAAAGCTCCACAGCCAAAGACAAGTTCAGGGCCCAAGCCATTTCCCGCTGCCATGGAAACAAAGGGCTCTGGCAGCACATATGTCTGAAAGTGGCTATGACACCTAGGGAAGGTAGTGTGGTGGTGAATGGCAACTGCCGGAAGCAGCAGCACAGCTCTTCCAGTGCCAAAACAACTCCACCTGCCTCATGCACTTCACATACCATCAGCTGTCCTGGCAGCTATCTAGGAAACCTTGTTGGCTCACTTCTGGTCCCATGCCCATTGAGCCCAGTGGGATGGAATCAAGCAGCTTGAGCACCAACACAAAACTAACATGGAGCTCCTCACTCAAGGCGCTCAAAGCTCCACAGCCAAAGACAAGTTCAGCGCCCAAGCCATTTCCCGCTGCCATGGAAACCAAGGGCTCTGGCAGCACATATGTCTGAAAGTGGCTCTGACACCTAGGGAAGGTAGTGTGGTGGTGAATGGCAACTGCCCGAAGCAGCAGCACAGCTCTTCCAGTGCCAAAACAACTCCACCTGCCTCATGAACTTCACATACCATCAGCTGTCCTGGCAGCTATCTAGGAAACCCTGTTTGCTCACTTCCGGTCCCATGCCCATTGAGCCCAGTGGGATGGAATCAAGCAGCTTGAGCACCCACACAAAACTAACACGGAGCTCCTCACTCAAGGCGCTCAAAACTCCACAGCCAAAGACAAGTTCAGAGCCCAAGCCATTTCCCGCTGCCATGGAAACCAAGGGCTCTGGCAGCACATATGTCTGAAAGTGGCTATGACACCTAGGGAAGGTAGTGTGGTGGTGATTGGCAACTGCCCGAAGCAGCATCACAGTTCTTCCAGTGCCAAAACAACTCCTCCTGCCTCATGCACTTCACATACCATCAGCTGTCGTGGCAGCTATCAAGGAAACCCTGTTTGGTCACTTCCGGTCCCATGCCCATTGAGCCCAGTGGGATGGAATCAAGCAGCATGAGCACCCACACAAAACTAACATGGAGCTCCTCACTCATGGCACTCAAAACTCCACAGCCAAAGACAAGTTCAGGGCTCAAGCCATTTCCCGCTGCCATGGAAACCAAGGGCTCTGGCAGCACATATGTCTGAAAGTGGCTATGACACCTAGGGAAGGTAGTGTGGTGGTGAATGGCAACTGCCCGAAGCAGCAGCACAGCTCTTCCAGTGCCAAAACAACTCCACCTGCCTCATGCACTTCACATACCATCAGCTGTCCTGCCCGCTATCTAGGAAACCCTGTTTGGTTACTTCCGGTCCCATGCCCATTGAGCCCAGTGGGATGGAATCAAGCAGCTTGAGCACCCACACAAAACTGACATGCAGCTCCTCACTGAAGGCACTCAAAACTCCACAGCCAAACACAAGTTCAGGGCCCAAGCCATTTCCCGCTGCCATGGAAACCAAGGGCTCTGGCAGCACATATGTCTGAACGTGGCTATGACACCTAGGGAAGGTAGTGTGGTGGTGAATGGCAACTGCCCGAAGCAGCAGCACAGCTCTTCCAGTGCCAAAACAACTCCACCTGCCTCATGCACTTCACATACCATCAGCTGTCCTAGCGGCTATCTAGGAAACCCTGTTTGGTCACTTCTGGTCTCATGCCCATTGAGCCCAGTGGGATGGAATCAAGCAGCTTGAGCACCCACACAAAACTAACATGGAGCTCCTCACTCAAGGTGCTCAAAACTCCACAGCCAAAGACAAGTTCAGCGCCCAAGCCATTTCCCGCTGCCATGGAAACCAAGCGCTCTGGCAGCACATATGTCTGAACGTGGCTATGACACCTAGGGAAGGTAGTTTGGTGGTGAATGGCAACTGCCCGAAGCAGCAGCACAGTTCTTCCAGTGCCAAAACAACTCCACCTGCCTCATGCACTTCACATACCATCAGCTGTCCTGGCAGCTATCTAGGAAACCCTGTTTGCTCACTTCTGGTCCAATGCCCATTGAGCCCAGTGGGATGGAATCAAGCAGCTTGAGCACCCACACAAAACTAACATGGAGCCCTCACTCAACGCGCTCAAAGTTCCACAGCCAAAGACAAGTTCAGCGCCCAAGCCATTTCCCGCTGCCATGGAAACCAAGGGCTCTGGCAGCACATATGTCTGAAAGTGGCTATGACTCCTAGGGAAGGTAGTGTGGTGGTGAATGGCAACTGCCCGAAGCAGCAGCACAGCTCTTCCAGTGCCAAAACAATTCCTCCTGCCTCATGCACTTCACATACCATCAGCTGTCCTAGCAGATATCTAGGAAGCCCTGTTTGCTCACTTCCGGTCCCATGCCCATTGAGCCCAGTGGGATGGAATCAAGCAGCTTGAGCACCCACACAAAGCTAACATGCAGCTCCTCACTGAAGGCACTCAAAACTCCACAGCCAAAGACAAGTTCAGGGCCCAAGCCATTTCCCGCTGCCATGGAAACCAAGTGCTCTGGCAGCACATATGTCTGAAAGTGGCTCTGACACCTAGGGAAGGTAGTGTGGTGGTGAATGGCAACTGCCCGAAGCAGCAGCACAGCTCTTCCACTGCCAAAACAACTCCTGCTGCCTCATGCACTTCACATACCATCAGCTGTCCTGGCAGCTATCTAGGAAACCCTTTTTGGTCACTTCCAGTCTCATGCCCATTGAGCCCAGTGGGATGGAATCAAGCAGCTTGAGCACCTACACAAAACTAACATGGAGCTCCTCACTCAAGGTGCTCAAAACTCCACAGCCAAAGACAAGTTCAGAGTCCAAGCCATTTCCCGCTGCCATGGAAACCAAGTGCTCTGGCAGCACATATGTCTGAACGTGGCTATGACACCTAGGGAAGGTAGTGTGGTGGTGAATGGCAACTGCCCGACGCAGCAGCACAGCTCTTCCAGTGCCAAAACAACTCCACCTGCCTCATGCACTTCACATACCATCAGCTGTCCTGGCAGCTATCTAGGAAACCCTGTTTGGTCACTTCCAGTCCCATGCCCATTGAGCCCAGTGGGATAGAATCAAGCAGCTTGAGCACCCACACAAAACTAACATGGAGCTCCTCACTCAAGGTGTTCAAAACTCCACAGCCAAAGACAAGTTCAGCGCCCAAGCCATTTCCCGCTGCCATGGAAACCAAGGGCTCTGGCAGCACATATGTCTGCAAGTGGCTATGACACCTAGGGAAGGTAGTGTGGTGGTGAATGGCAACTGCCCGAAGCAGCAGCACAGCTCTTCCAGTGCCAAAACAACTCCACCTGCCTCATGCACTTCACATACCATCAGCTGTAGCGGCAGCTATCTAGGAAACCCTGTTTGGTCACTTCCGGTCCCATGCCCATTGATCCAAGGGGGATGGAATCAAGCAGCTTGAGCACCCACACAAAACTAACATGGAGCTCCTCACTCAAGGTGCTCAAACCTCCACAGCCAAAGACAAGTTCAGGTCCAAAGCCATTTCCCGCTGCCATGGAAACCAAGTGCTCTGGCAGCACATATGTCTGAAAGTGGCTATGACACTTAGGGAAGGTAGTGTGCTGGTGAATGGCAACTGCCCGAAGCAGCAGCACAGCTCTTCCAGTGCCAAAACAACTCCACCTGCCTCATGAACTTCACATACCATCAGCTGTCCTGTCAGCTGTCTAGGAAACCCTGTTTGCTCACTTCCGGTCCCATGCCCTTTGATCCCAGTGGGATTGAATCAAGCAGCTTGAGCACCCACACAAAACTAACATGCACCTCCTCACTCATGGCACTCAAAACTCCACAGCAAAAGACAAGTTCAGAGCTCAAGCCATTTCCCAATGCCATGGAAACCAAGGGCTCTGGCAGCACATATGTCTGAAAGTGGCTATGACACCTAGGGAAGGTAGTGTGGTGGTGAATGGCAACTGCCCGAAGCAGCAGCACAGCTCTTCCAGTGCCAAAACAACTCCTCCTGCCTCATGCACTTCACATACCATCAGCTGTCCTGGCAGCTATCAAGGAAACCCTGTTTGCTCACTTCCGGTCCCATGCCCATTGAGCCCAGTGGGATGGAATCAAGCAGCTTGAGCACCCACACAAAACTAACATGCAGCTCCTCACTCATGGCACTCAAAACTCCACAGCCAAACACAAGTTCAGGGCCAAAGCCATTTCCCGCTGCCATGGAAACGAAGTGCTCTGGCAGCACATATGTCTGAAAGTGGCTATGACACCTAGGGAAGGTAGTGTGGTGGTGAATGGCAACTGCCCGAAGCAGCAGCACAGCTCTTCCAGTGCCAAAACAACTCCTCCTGCCTCATGCACTTCACATACCATCAGCTGTCCCGGCAGCTATCTAGGAAACCCTGTTTGCTCACTTCCGGTCCCATGCCCATTGAGCCCAGTGGGATGGAATCAAGCAGCTTGAGCACCCACACAAAACTAACATGGAGCTCCTCACTCAAGGTGCTCAAAACTCCACAGCCAAACACAAGTTCCGCGACCAAGCCATTTCCTACTGCCATGGAAACCAAGTGCTCTGGCAGCACATATGTCTGAAAGTGGCTATGACACCTAGGGAAGGTAGTGTGGTGGTGAATGGCAACTGCCCGAAGCAGCAGCGAAGCTCTTCCACTGCCAAAACAACTCCACCTGCCTCATGCACTTCACATACCATCAGCTGTCCTGGCAGCTATCTAGGAAACCCTGTTTGCTCACTTCCGGTCCCATGCCCATTGAGCCCAGTGGGATGGAATCAAGCAGCTTGAGCACCCACACAAAACTAACATGGAGCTCCTCACTGAAGGCGCTGAAAGCTCCACAGCCAAAGACAAGTTCAGGGCCCAAGCCATTTCCCGCTGCCATGGAAACCAAGTGCTCTGGCAGCACATATGTCTAAACGTGGCTATGACACCTAGGGAAGGTAGTGTGGTGGTGAATGGCAACTGCCCGAAGCAGCAGCACAGCTCTTCCAGTGCCAAAACAACTCCACCTGCCTCATGCACTTCACATACCATCAGCTGTCCTGGCAGCTATCTAGGAAACCCTGTTTGGTCACTTCCAGTCCCATGCCCATTGAGCCCAGTGGGATGGAATCAAGCAGCTTGAGCACCCACACAAAACTGACATGCAGCTCCTCATTGAAGGCGCTCAAAACTCCACAGCCAAAGACAAGTTCAGCGCCCAAGCCATTTCCCGCTGCCATGGAAACCAAGTGCTCTGGCAGCACATATGTCTGAAAGTGGCTATGACACCTAGGGAAGGTAGTGTGGTGGTGAATGGCAACTGCCCGAAGCAGCAGCACAGCTCTTCCAGTGAAAAAACAACTCCTGCTGCCTCATGCACTTCACATACCATCAGGTGTCCTGGCAGATATCTAGGAAACCCTGTTTGGTCACTTCCAGTTTCATGCCCATTGAGCCCAGTGGGATGGAATCAAGTAGCTTGAGCACCCACACAAAACTAACATGGAGCTCCTCAGTGAAGGCGCTTAAAACTCCACAGCCAAAGACAAGTTCAGAGCCCAAGCCATTTCCCGCTGCCATGGAAACCAAGTGCTCTGGCAGCACATATGTCTGAAAGTGGCTATGACACCTAGGGAAGGTAGTGTGGTGGTGAATGGCAACTGCCCGACGCAGCAGCACAGCTCTTCCAGTGCCAAAACAACTCCACCTGCCTCATGCACTTCACATACCATCAGCTGTCCTGGCAGCTATCTAGGAAACCCTGTTTGGTCACTTCCAGTCCCATGCCCATTGAGCCCAGTGGGATAGAATCAAGCAGCTTGAGCACCCACACAAAACTAACATGCAGCTCCTCACTCAAGGTGTTCAAAACTCCACAGCCAAAGACAAGTTCAGCGCCCAAGCCATTTCCCGCTGCCATGGAAACCAAGGGCTCTGGCAGCACATATGTCTGCAAGTGGCTATGACACCTAGGGAAGGTAGTGTGGTGGTGAATGGCAACTGCCCGAAGCAGCAGCACAGCTCTTCCAGTGCCAAAACAACTCCACCTGCCTCATGCACTTCACATACCATCAGCTGTAGCGGCAGCTATCTAGGAAACCCTGTTTGGTCACTTCCGGTCCCATGCCCATTGATCCAAGGGGGATGGAATCAAGCAGCTTGAGCACCCACACAAAATTAACATGGAGCTCCTCACTCAAGGTGCTCAAACCTCCACAGCCAAAGACAAGTTCAGGTCCAAAGCCATTTCCCGCTGCCATGGAAACCAAGTGCTCTGGCAGCACATATGTCTGAAAGTGGCTATGACACTTAGGGAAGGTAGTGTGCTGGTGAATGGCAACTGCCCGAAGCAGCAGCACAGCTCTTCCAGTGCCAAAACAACTCCACCTGCCTCATGAACTTCACATACCATCAGCTGTCCTGTCAGCTGTCTAGGAAACCCTGTTTGCTCACTTCCGGTCCCATGCCCTTTGATCCCAGTGGGATTGAATCAAGCAGCTTGAGCACCCACACAAAACTAACATGCACCTCCTCACTCATGGCACTCAAAACTCCACAGCAAAAGACAAGTTCAGAGCTCAAGCCATTTCCCGCTGCCATGGAAACCAAGGGCTCTGGCAGCACATATGTCTGAAAGTGGCTATGACACCTAGGGAAGGTAGTGTGGTGGTGAATGGCAACTGCCCGAAGCAGCAGCACAGCTCTTCCAGTGCCAAAACAACTTCTCCTGCCTCATGCACTTCACATACCATCAGCTGTCCTGGCAGCTATCAAGGAAACCCTGTTTGCTCACTTCCGGTCCCATGCCCATTGAGCCCAGTGGGATGGAATCAAGCAGCTTGAGCACCCACACAAAACTAACATGCAGCTCCTCACTCATGGCACTCAAAACTCCACAGCCAAAGACAAGTTCAGGGCCAAAGCCATTTCCCGCTGCCATGGAAACCAAGGGCTATGGCAGCACATATGTCTGAAAGTGGCTATGACACCTAGGGAAGGTAGTGTGGTGGTGAATGGCAACTGCCCGAAGCAGCAGCACAGCTCTTCCACTGCCAAAACAACTCCACCTGCCTCATGCACTTCACATACCATCAGCTGTCCTGGCCGCTATCTAGGAAACCCTGTTTGGTCACTTCCGGTCCCATGCCCATTGAGCCCAGGGGGATGGAATCAAGCAGCTTGAGCACCCACACAAAACTGACATGCAGCTCCTCATTGAAGGCGCTCAAAACTCCACAGCCAAAGACAAGTTCAGGGCCCAAGCCATTTCCCGCTGCCATGGAAACCAAGTGCTCTGGCAGCACATATGTCTGAAAGTGGCTCTGACACCTAGGGAAGGTAGTGTGGTGGTGAATGGCAACTGCCCGAAGCAGCAGCACAGCTCTTCCAGTGCCAAAACAACTCCACCTGCCTCATGCACTTCACATACCATCAGCTGTCCTGGCAGCTATCTAGGAAACCCTGTTTGCTCACTTCTGGTCCAATGCCCATTGAGCCCAGTGGGATGGAATCAAGCAGCTTGAGCACCCACACAAAACTGACATGCAGCTCCTCATTGAAGGCGCTCAAAACTCCACAGCCAAAGACAAGTTCAGCGCCCAAGCCATTTCCCGCTGCCATGGAAACCAAGGGCTCTGGCAGCACATATGTCTGAAAGTGGCTATGACTCCTAGGGAAGGTAGTGTGGTGGTGAATGGCAACTGCCCGAAGCAGCATCACAGCTCTTCCAGTGCCAAAACAACTCCACCTGCCTCATGCACTTCACATACCATCAGCTGTCCTGGCAGCTATCTAGGAAACCCTGTTTGCTCACTTCCGGTCCCATGCACATTGAGCCCAGTGGGATGGAATCAAGCAGCTTGAGCACCCACACAAAACTAACATGCAGCTCCTCACTCAAGGTGCTCAAAACTCCACAGCCAAAGACAAGTTCAGAGCCAAAGCCATTTCCAGCTGCCATGGAAACCAAGTGCTCTGGCAGCACATATGTCTGAAAGTGGCTATGACACCTAGGGAAGGTAGTGTGGTGGTGAATGGCAACTGCCCGAAGCAGCAGCGAAGCTCTTCCACTGCCAAAACAACTCCACCTGCCTCATGCACTTCACATACCATCAGCTGTCCTGGCAGCTATCTAGGAAACCCTGTTTGCTCACTTCCGGTCCCATGCCCATTGAGCCCAGTGGGATGGAATCAAGCAGCTTGAGCACCCACACAAAACTAACATGGAGCTCCTCACTGAAGGCGCTGAAAGCTCCACAGCCAAAGACAAGTTCAGGGCTCAAGCCATTTCCCGCTGCCATGGAAACCAAGTGCTCTGGCAGCACATATGTCTGAAAGTGGCTATGACACTTAGGGAAGGTAGTGTGCTGGTGAATGGCAACTGCCCGAAGCAGCAGCACAGCTCTTCCAGTGCCAAAACAACTCCACCTGCCTCATGAACTTCACATACCATCAGCTGTCCTGGCAGCTATCTAGGAAACCCTGTTTGCTCACTTCCGGTCCCATGCCCTTTGAGCCCAGTGGGATTGAATCAAGCAGCTTTAGCACCCACACAAAACTAACATGCAGCTCCTCACTCATGGCACTCAAAACTCCACAGCCAAAGACAAGTTCAGGGCCAAAGCCATTTCCCGCTGCCATGGAAACCAAGGGCTCTGGCAGCACATATGTCTGAAAGTGGCTATGACACCTAGGGAAGGTAATGTGGTGGTGAATGGCAACTGCCCGAAGCAGCAGCACAGCTCTTCCAGTGCCAAAACAACTCCACCTGCCTCATGCACTTCACATACCATCAGCTGTCCTGGCCGCTATCTAGGAAACCCTGTTTGGTCACTTCCGGTCCCATGTCCCTTGAGCCCAGTGGGATGGAATCAAGCAGCTTAAGCACCAACAAGGAAAACTAACATGCAGCTCCTCACTCAAGCCGATCAAAACTCCACAGCCAAAGACAAGTTCAGCACCAAAGTCATTTCCCGCTGCCATGGAAACCAAGTGCTCTGGCAGCACATATGTCTGAAAGTGGCTATGACACCTAGGGAAGGGAGTGTGGTGGTGAATGGCAGCTGCCCGAAGCAGCAGCACAGCTCTTCCAGTGCCAAAACAACTCCACATAAATCACAAACTTCACATACCATCAGCTGTCCTGCCAGCTATCTAGGAAACCCTGTTTGCTCACTTCCGGTCCCATGCCCATTGAGCCCAGTGGGATGGAATCAAGCAGCTTGAGCACCCACACAAAACTAACATGGAGCTCCTCACTCAAGGCGCTCAAAACTCCACAGCCAAACACAAGTTCAAGGCCAAAGACATTTCCCGCTGCCATGGAAACCAAGTGCTCTGGCAGCACATATGTCTGAAAGTGGCTATGACAACTATGGAAGGTAGTGTGGTGGTGAATGGCAACTGCCGGAAGCAGCAGCACAGCTCTTCCAGTGCCAAAACAACTCCACCTGCCTCATGCACTTCACATACCATCAGCTGTCCTGGCAGCTATCTAGGAAACCCTGTTTGCTCACTTCCGGTCCAATGCCCATTGAGCCCAGGGGGATGGAATCAAGCAGCTTAAGCACCAACAAGGAAAACTAACATGGAGCTCCTCACTCAAGGAGCTCAAAACTCCACAGCCAAAGACAAGTTCAGCGTCCAAGCCATTTCCCGCTGCCATGGAAACCAAGTGCTCTGGCAGCACATATGTCTGAAAGTAGGTATGACATCTAGGGAAGGGAGTGTGGTGGTGAATGGCAACTGCCCGAAGCAGCAGCACAGCTCTTCCAGTGCCAAAACAACTCCACCTGCCTCATGAACTTCACATACCATCAGCTGTCCTGGCAGCTATCGAGGAAACCCTGTTTGGTCACTTCCGGTCCAATGCCCATTGAGCCCAGTGGGATGGAATCAAGCAGCTTGAGCACCCACACAAAACTAACATGGAGCTCCTCACTCATGGCGCTCAAAACTCCACAGCCAAAGACAAGTTCAGCGCCCAAGCCATTTCCCGCTGCCATGGAAACCAAGTGCTCTGGCAGCACATATGTCTGAAAGTGGCTATGACACCTAGGGAAGGTAGTGTGGTGGTGAATGGCAACTGCCCGAAGCAGCAGCACAGCTCTTCCAGTGCCAAAACAACTACACCTGCCTCATGCACTTCACATACCATCAGCTGTCCTGCCAGCTATCGAGGAAACCCTGTTTGCTCACTACCAGTCCAATGCCCATTGAGCCCCGTGGGATGGAATCAAGCAGCTTGAGCACCCACACAAAACTAACATGGAGCTCCTCACTCAAGGCGCTCAAAACTCCACAGCCAAACACAAGTTCAGAGCCCAAGCCATTTCCCGCTGCCATGGAAACCAAGTGCTCTGGCAGCACATATGTCTGAAAGTGGCTATGACACCTAGGGAAGGTAGTGTGGTGGTGAATGGCAACTGCCCGAAGCAGCAGCACAGCTCTTCCAGTGCCAAAACAACTCCACCTGCCTCATGCACTTCACATACCATCAGCTGTCCTGGCAGCTATCTAGGAAACCCTGTTTGCTCACTTCCGGTCCAATGCCCATTGAGCCCAGGGGGATGGAATCAAGCAGCTTAAGCACCAACAAGGAAAACTAACATGGAGCTCCTCACTCAAGGAGCTCAAAACTCCACAGCCAAAGACAAGTTCAGCGTCCAAGCCATTTCCCGCTGCCATGGAAACCAAGTGCTCTGGCAGCACATATGTCTGAAAGTAGGTATGACATCTAGGGAAGGGAGTGTGGTGGTGAATGGCAACTGCCCGAAGCAGCAGCACAGCTCTTCCAGTGCCAAAACAACTCCACCTGCCTCATGAACTTCACATACCATCAGCTGTCCTGGCAGCTATCTAGGAAACCCTGTTTGGTCACTTCCGGTCCCATGCCCATTGAGCCCAGTGGGATGGAATCAAGCAGCTTGAGCACCCACACAAAACTAACATGGAGCTCCTCACTCATGGCGCTCAAAACTCCACAGCCAAAGACAAGTTCAGCGCCCAAGCCATTTCCCGCTGCCATGGAAACCAAGTGCTCTGGCAGCACATATGTCTGAAAGTGGCTATGACACCTAGGGAAGGTAGTGTGGTGGTGAATGGCAACTGCCCGAAGCAGCAGCACAGCTCTTCCAGTGCCAAAACAACTACACCTGCCTCATGCACTTCACATACCATCAGCTGTCCTGCCAGCTATCGAGGAAACCCTGTTTGCTCACTACCAGTCCAATGCCCATTGAGCCCCGTGGGATGGAATCAAGCAGCTTGAGCACCCACACAAAACTAACATGCAGCTCCTCACTCAAGGCGCTCAAAACTCCACAGCCAAACACAAGTTCAGAGCCCAAGCCATTTCCCGCTGCCATGGAAACCAATTGCTCTGGCAGCACATATGTCTGAAAGTGGCTATGACACCTAGGGAAGGTAGTGTGGTGGTGAATGGCAACTGCCCGAAGCAGCAGCACAGCTCTTCCAGTGCCAAAACAACTCCACCTGCCTCATGCACTTCACATACCATCAGCTGTCCTGGCAGCTATCTAGGAAACCCTGTTTGCTCACTTCCGGTCCCATGCCCATTGAGCCCAGTGGGATGGAATCAAGCAGCTTGAGCACCCACACAAAACTAACATGCAGCTCCTCACTCAAGGCGATCAAAACTCCACAGCCAAAGACAAGTTCAGCGCCCAAGCCATTTCCCGCTGCATGGAAACCAAGTGCTCTGACAGCACATATGTCTGAAAGTAGGTATGACATCTAGGGAAGGTAGTTTGCTGGTGAATGGCAACTGCCGGAAGCAGCAGCACAGCTCTTCCAGTGCCAAAACAACTCCACCTGCCTCATGCACTTCACATACCATCAGCTGTCCTGGCAGCTATCTAGGAAACCCTGTTTGCTCACTTGCGGTTCAATGCCCATTGAGCCCAGTGGGATGGAATCAAGCAGCTTGAGCACCCACACAAAACCAACATGCAGCTCCTCACTCATGGCGCTCAAAACTCCACAGCCAAAGACAAGTTCAGCGCCCAAGCCATTTCCCGCTGCCATGGAAACCAAGAGCTCTGGCAGCACATATATCTGAAAGTGGCTATGACACCTAGGGAAGGTAGTGTGGTGGTGAATGGCAACTGCCCGAAGCAGCAGCACAGCTCTTCCAGTGCCAAAACAACTCCACCTGCCTCATGCACTTCACATACCATCAGCTGTCCTGGCAGCTATCTAGGAAACCCTGTTTGCTCACTTGCGGTCCCATGGCCACTGAACCCAGTGGGATGGAATCAAGCAGCTTGAGCACCAACAAGGAAAACTAACATGCAGCTCCGCACTCAAGCCGATCAAAACTCCACAGCCAAAGACAAGTTCAGCGCCCAAGCCATTTCCCGCTGCCATGGAAACCAAGGGCTCTGGCAGCACATATGTCTGAAAGTGGCTATGACACCTAGGGAAGGGAGTGTGGTGGTGAATGGCAACTTCCCGAAGCAGCAGCACAGCTCTTCCAGTGCCAAAACAACTACACCTGCCTCATGCACTTCACATACCATCAGCTGTCCTGCTAGCTATCTAGGAAACCCTGTTTGCTCACTTCCGGTCCAATGCCCATTGAGCCCAGTGGGATGGAATCAAGCAGCTTGAGCACCCACACAAAACTAACATGGAGCTCCTCACTCAAGGCGCTCAAAACTCCACAGCCAAAGACAAGTTCAGCGCCCAAGCCATTTCCCGCTGCCATGGAAACCAAGTGCTCTGGCAGCACATATGTCTGAAAGTGGCTATGACACGTAGGGAAGGTAGTGTGGTGGGGAATGGCAACTGCCCGAAGCAGCAGCACAGCTCTTCCACTGCCAAAACAACTCCACCTGCCTCATGCACTTCACATACCATCAGCTGTCCTGGCAGCTATCTAGGAAACCCTGTTTGCTCACTTCCGGTCCAATGCCCATTGAGCCCAGTGGGAGGGAATCAAGCAGCTTGAGCACCCACACAAAACTAACATGCAGCTCCTCACTCAAGGCTCTCAAACTCCACAGCCAAAGACAAGTTCAGAGCCCAAGCCATTTCCCGCTGCCATGGAAACCAAGTGCTCTTGCAGCACATATGTCTGAAAGTGACTATGACACCTAGGGAAGGTAGTGTGGTGGTGAATGGCAACTGCCCGAAGCAGCAGCACAGCTCTTCCAGTGCCAAAACAACTCCACATAAATCACAAACTTCACATACCATCAGCTGTCCTGGCAGCTATCTAGGAAACCCTGTTTGCTCACTTCCGGTCCCATGCCCATTGAGTCCAGTGGGATGGAATCAAGCAGCTTGAGCACCCACACAAAACTAACATGCAGCTCCTCACTCAAGGCGCTCAAAACTCCACAGCGAAACACAAATTCAGGGCCAAAGCCATTTCCCGCTGCCATGGAAACCAAGGGCTCTGGCAGCACATATGTCTGAAAGTGGCTATGACACCTGGGGAAGGTAGTGTGGTGGTGAATGGCAACTGCCAGAAGCAGCAACACAGCTCTTCCAGTGCCAAAACAACTCCACCTGCCTCATGCACTTCACATACCATCAGCTGTCCTGGCAGCTATCTAGGAAACCCTGTTTGCTCACTTGCGGTTCAATGCCCATTGAGCCCAGTGGGATGGAATCAAGCAGCTTAAGCACCAACAAGGAAATCTAACATGGAGCTCCTCACTCAAGGAGCTCAAAACTCCACAGCCAAAGACAAGTTCAGCGCCCAAGCCATTTCCCGCTGCCATGGAAACCAAGAGCTCTGGCAGCACATATGTCTGAAAGTGGCTATGACACCTAGGGAAGGTAGTGTGGTGGTGAATGGCAACTGCCCGAAGCAGCAGCACAGCTCTTCCAGTGCCAAAATAACTCCACCTGCCTCATGCACTTCACATACCATCAGCTGTCCTGGCAGCTATCTAGGAAACCCTGTTTGCTCACTTCCGGTCCCATGCCCATTGAGCCCAGTGGGATGGAATCAAGCAGCTTGAGCACCCACACAAAACCAACATGCAGCTCCTCACTGAAGGCGCTCAAAACTCCACAGCCAAAGACAAGTTCAGAGCCCAAGCCATTTCCCGCTGCCATGGAAACCAAGGGCTCTGGCAGAACATATGTCTGAAAGTGGCTATGAAACCTAGGGAAGGGAGTGTGGTGGTGAATGGCAACTTCCCGAAGCAGCAGCACAGCTCTTCCAGTGCCAAAACAACTCCACCTGCCTCATGCACTTCACATACCATCAGCTGTCCTGCCAGCTATCTAGGAAACCCTGTTTGCTCACTTCCGGTTCAATGACCATTGAGCCCAGAGTAATGGAATCAAGCAGCTTGAGCACCCACACAAAACTAACATGGAGCTCCTCACTCAAGGCGCTCAAAACTCCACAGCCAAAGACAAGTTCAGCGCCCAAGCCATTTCCCGCTGCCATGGAAACCAAGTGCTCTGGCAGCACATATGTCTGAAAGTGGCTATGACACCTAGGGAAGGTAGTGTGGTGGTGAATGGCAACTGCCCGAAGCAGCAGCACAGCTCTTCCAGTGCCAAAACAACTCCACCTGCCTCATGCACTTCACATACCATCAGCTGTCCTGGCAGCTATCTAGGAAACCCTGTTTGCTCACTTCCGGTCCAATGCCCATTGAGCCCAGTGGGAGGGAATCAAGCAGCTTTAGCACTCACACAAAACTAACATGCACCTCCTCACTCAAGGCGCTCAAACTCCACAGCGAAACACAAGTTCAGGGCTCAAGCCACTTCCCACTGCCATGGAAACGAAGTGCTCTGGCAGCACATATGTCTGAAAGTGGCTATGACACCTAGGGAAGGTAGTGTGGTGGTGAATGGCAACTGCCCGAAGCAGCAGCACAGCTCTTCCAGTGCCAAAACAACTCCACCTGCCTCATGCACTTCACATACCATCAGCTGTCCCGGCAGCTATCTAGGAAACGCTGTTTGCTCACTTCCGGTCCCATGCCCATTGAGTCCAGTGGGATGGAATCAAGCAGCTTGAGCACCCACACAAAACTAACATGCAGCTCCTCACTCAAGGCGCTCAAAACTCCACAGCCAAACACAAATTCAGGGCCAAAGCCATTTCCCGCTGCCATGGAAACCAAGGGCTCTGGCAGCACATATGTCTGAAAGTGGCTATGACACCTAGGGAAGGTAGTGTGGTGGTGAATGGCAACTGCCCGAAGCAGCAGCACAGCTCTTCCAGTGCAAAAACAACTCCACCTGCCTCATGCACTTCACATACCATCAGCTGTCCTGGCAGCTATCTAGGAAACCCTGTTTGCTCACTTGCGGTTCAATGCCCATTGAGCCCAGTGGGATGGAATCAAGCAGCTTAAGCACCACCAAGGAAAACTAACATGGAGCTCCTCACTCAAGCCGATCAAAACTCCACAGCCAAAGACAAGTTCAGCACCAAAGCCATTTCCCGCTGCCATGGAAACCAAGTGCCCTGGCAGCACATATGTCTGAAAGTGGCTATGACACCTAGGGAAGGGAGTGTGGTGGTGAATGGCAACTGCCCGAAGCAGCAGCACAGCTCTTCCAGTGCCAAAACAACTCCACATAAATCACAAACTTCACATACCATCAGCTGTCCTGGCAGCTATCTAGGAAACCCTGTTTGCTCACTTCCGGTCCCATGCCCATTGAGCCCAGTGGGATGGAATCAAGCAGCTTGAGCACCCACACAAAACTAACATGCAGCTCCTCACTCAAGGCGCTCAAAACTCCACAGCCAAAGACAATTTCAGGGCCCAAGCCATTTCCCGCTGCCATGGAAACCAAGGGCTCTGGCAGCACATATGTCTGAAAGTGGCTATGACAGCTATGGAAGGTAGTGTGGTGGTGAATGGCAACTGCCGGAAGCAGCAGCACAGCTCTTCCAGTGCCAAAACAACTCCACCTGCCTCATGCACTTCACATACCATCAGCTGTCCTGGCAGATATCTAGGAAACCCTGTTTGCTCACTTCCGGTCCAATGCCCATTGAGCCCAGGGGGATGGAATCAAGCAGCTTAAGCACCAACAAGGAAAACTAACATGGAGCTCCTCACTCATGGCGCTCAAAACTCCACAGCCAAAGACAAGTTCAGCGCCCAAGCCATTTCCCGCTGCCATGGAAACCAAGTGCTCTGGCAGCACATATGTCTGAAAGTAGGTATGACATCTAGGGAAGGGAGTGTGGTGGTGAATGGCAACTGCCCGAAGCAGCAGCACAGCTCTTCCCGTGCCAAAACAACTCCACCTGCCTCATGAACTTCACATACCATCAGCTGTCCTGGCAGCTATCGAGGAAACCCTGTTTGCTCAAATCCGGTCCCATGCCCATTGAGCCCAGTGGGATGGAATCAAGCAGCTTGAGCACCCACACAAAACTAACATGGATCTCCTCACTCATGGCGCTCAAAACTCCACAGCCAAAGACAAGTTCAGCGCCCAAGCCATTTCCCGCTGCCATGGAAACCAAGTGCTCTTGCAGCACATATGTCTGAAAGTGACTATGACACCTAGGGAAGGTAGTGTGGTGGTGAATGGCAACTGCCCGAAGCAGCAGCACAGCTCTTCCAGTGCCAAAACAACTCCACCTGCCTCATGCACTTCACATACCATCAGCTGTCCTGGCAGCTATCTAGGAAACGCTGTTTGCTCACTTCCGGTCCCATGCCCATTGAGTCCAGTGGGATGGAATCAAGCAGCTTGAGCACCCACACAAAACTAACATGCAGCTCCTCACTCAAGGCGCTCAAAACTCCACAGCGAAACACAAATTCAGGGCCAAAGCCATTTCCCGCTGCCATGGAAACCAAGGGCTCTGGCAGCACATATGTCTGAAAGTGGCTATGACACCTGGGGAAGGTAGTGTGGTGGTGAATGGCAACTGCCGGAAGCAGCAACACAGCTCTTCCAGTGCCAAAACAACTCCACCTGCCTCATGCACTTCACATACCATCAGCTGTCCTGGCAGCTATCTAGGAAACCCTGTTTGCTCACTTGCGGTTCAATGCCCATTGAGCCCAGTGGGATGGAATCAAGCAGCTTAAGCACCAACAAGGAAATCTAACATGGAGCTCCTCACTCAAGGAGCTCAAAACTCCACAGCCAAAGACAAGTTCAGCGCCCATGCCATTTCCCGCTGCCATGGAAACCAAGAGCTCTGGCAGCACATATGTCTGAAAGTGGCTATGACACCTAGGGAAGGTAGTGTGGTGGTGAATGGCAACTGCCCGAAGCAGCAGCACAGCTCTTCCAGTGCCAAAACAACTCCACCTGCCTCATGCACTTCACATACCATCAGCTGTCCTGGCAGCTATCTAGGAAACCCTGTTTGCTCACTTCCGGTCCCATGCCCATTGAGCCCAGTGGGATGGAATCAAGCAGCTTGAGCACCCACACAAAACCAACATGCAGCTCCTCACTGAAGGCGCTCAAAACTCCACAGCCAAAGACAAGTTCAGAGCCCAAGCCATTTCCCGCTGCCATGGAAACCAAGGGCTCTGGCAGAACATATGTCTGAAAGTGGCTATGAAACCTAGGGAAGGGAGTGTGGTGGTGAATGGCAACTTCCCGAAGCAGCAGCACAGCTCTTCCAGTGCCAAAACAACTCCACCTGCCTCATGCACTTCACATACCATCAGCTGTCCTGCCAGCTATCTAGGAAACCCTGTTTGCTCACTTCCGGTTCAATGACCATTGAGCCCAGAGTAATGGAATCAAGCAGCTTGAGCACCCACACAAAACTAACATGGAGCTCCTCACTCAAGGCGCTCAAAACTCCACAGCCAAAGACAAGTTCAGCGCCCAAGCGATTTCCCGCTGCCATGGAAACCAAGTGCTCTGGCAGCACATATGTCTGAAAGTGGCTATGACACCTAGGGAAGGTAGTGTGGTGGTGAATGGCAACTGCCCGAAGCAGCAGCACAGCTCTTCCAGTGCCAAAACAACTCCACCTGCCTCATGCACTTCACATACCATCAGCTGTCCTGGCAGCTATCTAGGAAACCCTGTTTGCTCACTTCCGGTCCAATGCCCATTGAGCCCAGTGGGATGGAATCAAGCAGCTTTAGCACTCACACAAAACTAACATGCACCTCCTCACTCAAGGCGCTCAAACTCCACAGCGAAACACAAGTTCAGGGCTCAAGCCACTTCCCACTGCCATGGAAACGAAGTGCTCTGGCAGCACATATGTCTGAAAGTGGCTATGACACCTAGGGAAGGTAGTGTGGTGGTGAATGGCAACTGCCCGAAGCAGCAGCACAGCTCTTCCAGTGCCAAAACAACTCCACCTGCCTCATGCACTTCACATACCATCAGCTGTCCCGGCAGCTATCTAGGAAACGCTGTTTGCTCACTTCCGGTCCCATGCCCATTGAGTCCAGTGGGATGGAATCAAGCAGCTTGAGCACCCACACAAAACTAACATGCAGCTCCTCACTCAAGGCGCTCAAAACTCCACAGCCAAACACAAATTCAGGGCCAAAGCCATTTCCCGCTGCCATGGAAACCAAGGGCTCTGGCAGCACATATGTCTGAAAGTGGCTATGACACCTAGGGAAGGTAGTGTGGTGGTGAATGGCAACTGCCCGAAGCAGCAGCACAGCTCTTCCAGTGCAAAAACAACTCCACCTGCCTCATGCACTTCACATACCATCAGCTGTCCTGGCAGCTATCTAGGAAACCCTGTTTGCTCACTTGCGGTTCAATGCCCATTGAGCCCAGTGGGATGGAATCAAGCAGCTTAAGCACCACCAAGGAAAACTAACATGGAGCTCCTCACTCAAGCCGATCAAAACTCCACAGCCAAAGACAAGTTCAGCACCAAAGCCATTTCCCGCTGCCATGGAAACCAAGTGCCCTGGCAGCACATATGTCTGAAAGTGGCTATGACACCTAGGGAAGGGAGTGTGGTGGTGAATGGCAACTGCCCGAAGCAGCAGCACAGCTCTTCCAGTGCCAAAACAACTCCACATAAATCACAAACTTCACATACCATCAGCTGTCCTGGCAGCTATCTAGGAAACCCTGTTTGCTCACTTCCGGTCCCATGCCCATTGAGCCCAGTGGGATGGAATCAAGCAGCTTGAGCACCCACACAAAACTAACATGCAGCTCCTCACTCAAGGCGCTCAAAACTCCACAGCCAAAGACAATCTCAGGGCCCAAGCCATTTCCCGCTGCCATGGAAACCAAGGGCTCTGGCAGCACATATGTCTGAAAGTGGCTATGACAGCTATGGAAGGTAGTGTGGTGGTGAATGGCAACTGCCGGAAGCAGCAGCACAGCTCTTCCAGTGCCAAAACAACTCCACCTGCCTCATGCACTTCACATACCATCAGCTGTCCTGGCAGATATCTAGGAAACCCTGTTTGCTCACTTCCGGTCCAATGCCCATTGAGCCCAGGGGGATGGAATCAAGCAGCTTAAGCACCAACAAGGAAAACTAACATGGAGCTCCTCACTCATGGCGCTCAAAACTCCACAGCCAAAGACAAGTTCAGCGCCCAAGCCATTTCCCGCTGCCATGGAAACCAAGTGCTCTGGCAGCACATATGTCTGAAAGTAGGTATGACATCTAGGGAAGGGAGTGTGGTGGTGAATGGCAACTGCCCGAAGCAGCAGCACAGCTCTTCCCGTGCCAAAACAACTCCACCTGCCTCATGAACTTCACATACCATCAGCTGTCCTGGCAGCTATCGAGGAAACCCTGTTTGCTCAAATCCGGTCCCATGCCCATTGAGCCCAGTGGGATGGAATCAAGCAGCTTGAGCACCCACACAAAACTAACATGGATCTCCTCACTCATGGCGCTCAAAACTCCACAGCCAAAGACAAGTTCAGGGCCCAAGCCATTTCCCGCTGCCATGGAAACCAAGTGCTCTTGCAGCACATATGTCTGAAAGTGGCTATGACACATAGGGAAGGTAGTGTGGTGGTGAATGGCAACTGCCCGAAGCAGCAGCACAGCTCTTCCAGTGCCAAAACAACTCCACCTGCCTCATGCACTTCACATACCATCAGCTGTCCTGGCAGCTATCTAGGAAACCCTGTTTGCTCACTTCCGGTCCAATGCCCATTGAGCCCAGTGGGAGGGAATCAAGCAGCTTGAGCACTCACACAAAACTAACATGCACCTCCTCACTCAAGGCTCTCAAACTCCACAGCCAAAGACAAGTTCAGGGCTCAAGCCACTTCCCACTGCCATGGAAACCAAGTGCTCTGGCAGCACATATGTCTGAAAGTGGCTATGACACCTAGGGAAGGTAGTGTGGTGGTGAATGGCAACTGCCCGAAGCAGCAGCACAGCTCTTCCAGTGCCAAAACAACTCCACCTGCCTCATGCACTTCACATACCATCAGCTGTCCTGGCAGCTATCTAGGAAACGCTGTTTGCTCACTTCCGGTCCCATGCCCATTGAGTCCAGTGGGATGGAATCAAGCAGCTTGAGCACCCACACAAAACTAACATGCAGCTCCTCACTCAAGGCGCTCAAAACTCCACAGCCAAACACAAATTCAGGGCCAAAGCCATTTCCCGCTGCCATGGAAACCAAGGGCTCTGGCAGCACATATGTCTGAAAGTGGCTATGACACCTAGGGAAGGTAGTGTGGTGGTGAATGGCAACTGCCCGAAGCAGCAGCACAGCTCTTCCACTGCCAAAACAACTCCACCTGCCTCATGCACTTCACATACCATCAGCTGTCCTGGCAGCTATCTAGGAAACCCTGTTTGCTCACTTGCGGTTCAATGCCCATTGAGCCCAGTGGGATGGAATCAAGCAGCTTAAGCACCACCAAGGAAAACTAACATGGAGCTCCTCACTCAAGCCGATCAAAACTCCACAGCCAAAGACAAGTTCAGCACCAAAGCCATTTCCCGCTGCCATGGAAACCAAGTGCTCTGGCAGCACATATGTCTGAAAGTGGCTATGACACCTAGGGAAGGGAGTGTGGTGGTGAATGGCAACTGCCCGAAGCAGCAGCACAGCTCTTCCAGTGCCAAAACAACTCCACATAAATCACAAACTTCACATACCATCAGCTGTCCTGGCAGCTATCTAGGAAACCCTGTTTGCTCACTTCCGGTCCCATGCCCATTGAGCCCAGTGGGATGGAATCAAGCAGCTTGAGCACCCACACAAAACTAACATGCAGCTCCTCACTCAAGGCGCTCAAAACTCCACAGCCAAAGACAAGTTCAGCGCCAAAGCCATTTCCCGCTGCCATGGAAACCAAGTGCTCTGGCAGCACATATGTCTGAAAGTGGCTATGACAGCTATGGAAGGTAGTGTGGTGGTGAATGGCAACTGCCGGAAGCAGCAGCACAGCTCTTCCAGTGCCAAAACAACTCCACCTGCCTCATGCACTTCACATACCATCAGCTGTCCTGGCAGCTATCTAGGAAACCCTGTTTGCTCACTTCCGGTCCAATGCCCATTGAGCCCAGGGGGATGGAATCAAGCAGCTTAAGCACCAACAAGGAAAACTAACATGGAGCTCCTCACTCAAGGCGCTCAAAACTCCACAGCCAAAGACAAGTTCAGCGCCCAAGCCATTTCCCGCTGCCATGGAAACCAAGTGCTCTGGCAGCACATATGTCTGAAAGTAGGTATGACATCTAGGGAAGGGAGTGTGGTGGTGAATGGCAACTGCCCGAAGCAGCAGCACAGCTCTTCCCGTGCCAAAACAACTCCACCTGCCTCATGAACTTCACATACCATCAGCTGTCCTGGCAGCTATCGAGGAAACCCTGTTTGGTCACTTCCGGTCCCATGCCCATTGAGCCCAGTGGGATGGAATCAAGCAGCTTGAGCACCCACACAAAACTAACATGGATCTCCTCTCTCATGGCGCTCAAAACTCCACAGCCAAAGACAAGTTCAGCGCCCAAGCCATTTCCCGCTGCCATGGAAACCAAGTGCTCTTGCAGCACATATGTCTGAAAGTGGCTATGACACCTATGGAAGGTAGTGTGGTGGTGAATGGCAACTGCCCGAAGCAGCAGCACAGCTCTTCCAGTGCCAAAACAACTCCACCTGCCTCATGCACTTCACATACCATCAGCTGTCCTGGCAGCTATCTAGGAAACCCTGTTTGCTCACTTCCGGTCCAATGCCCATTGAGCCCAGTGGGAGGGAATCAAGCAGCTTGAGCACTCACACAAAACTAACATGCACCTCCTCACTCAAGGCTCTCAAACTCCACAGCCAAAGACAAGTTCAGGGCTCAAGCCACTTCCCACTGCCATGGAAACGAAGTGCTCTGGCAGCACATATGTCTGAAAGTGGCTATGACACCTAGGGAAGGTAGTGTGGTGGTGAATGGCAACTGCCCGAAGCAGCAGCACAGCTCTTCCAGTGCCAAAACAACTCCACCTGCCTCATGCACTTCACATACCATCAGCTGTCCTGGCAGCTATCTAGGAAACGCTGTTTGCTCACTTCCGGTCCCATGCCCATTGAGTCCAGTGGGATGGAATCAAGCAGCTTGAGCACTCACACAAAACTAACATGCAGCTCCTCACTCAAGGCGCTCAAAACTCCACAGCCAAACACAAATTCAGGGCCAAAGCCATTTCCCGCTGCCATGGAAACCAAGGGCTCTGGCAGCACATATGTCTGAAAGTGGCTATGACACCCAGGGAAGGTAGTGTGGTGGTGAATGGCAACTGCCCGAAGCAGCAGCAGCACAGCTCTTCCAGTGCCAAAACAACTCCACCTGCCTCATGCACTTCACATACCATCAGCTGTCCTGGCAGCTATCTAGGAAACCCTGTTTGCTCACTTGCGGTTCAATGCCCATTGAGCCCAGTGGGATGGAATCAAGCAGCTTAAGCACCAACAAGGAAAACTAACATGGAGCTCCTCACTCAAGCCGATCAAAACTCCACAGCCAAAGACAAGTTCAGCACCAAAGCCATTTCCCGCTGCCATGGAAACCAAGTGCTCTGGCAGCACATATGTCTGAAAGTGGCTATGACACCTAGGGAAGGGAGTGTGGTGGTGAATGGCAACTTCCCAAAGCAGCAGCACAGCTCTTCCAGTGCCAAAACAACTCCACATAAATCACAAACTTCACATACCATCAGCTGTCCTGGCAGCTATCTAGGAAACCCTGTTTGCTCACTTCCGGTCCCATGCCCATTGAGCCCAGTGGGATGGAATCAAGCAGCTTGAGCACCCACACAAAACTAACATGCAGCTCCTCACTCAAGGCGCTCAAAACTCCACAGCCAAAGACAAGTTCAGGGCCAAAGCCATTTCCCGCTGCCATGGAAACCAAGAGCTCTGGCAGCACATATGTCTGAAAGTGGCTATGACACCTAGGAATGGTAGTGTGGTGGTGAATGGCAACTGCCCGAAGCAGCAGCACAGCTCTTCCAGTGCCAAAACAACTCCACCTGCCTCATGCACTTCACATACCATCAGCTGCGTTTGCAGCTATCTAGGAAACCCTGTTTGCTCACTTCCGGTCCAATGCCCATTGAGCCCAGTGGGATGGAATCAAGCAGCTTGAGCACCCACACAAAACTAACATGGAGCTCCACACTCAAGGCACTAAAAACTCCACAGCCAAAGAGAAGTTCAGAGCACAAGCCATTTCCCGCTGCCATGGAAACCAAGTGCTCTGGCAGCACATATGTCTGAAAGTGGCTATGACACCTAGGGAAGGGAGTGTGGTGGTGAATGGCAACTTCCCGAAGCAGCAGCACAGCTCTTCCAGTGCCAAAACAACTCCACATAAATCACAAACTTCACATACCATCAGCTGTCCTGGCAGCTATCTAGGAAACCCTGTTTGCTCACTTCCGGTCCCATGCCCATTGAGCCCAGTGGGATGGAATCAAGCAGCTTGAGCACCCACACAAAACTAACATGCAGCTCCTCACTCAAGGCGCTCAAAACTCCACAGCCAAAGACAAGTTCAGCGCCAAAGCCATTTCCCGCTGCCATGGAAACCAAGGTCTCTGGCAGCACATATGTCTGAAAGTGGCTATGACAGCTATGGAAGGTAGTGTGGTGGTGAATGGCAACTGCCCGAAGCAGCAGCACAGCTCTTCCAGTGCCAAAACAACTCCACCTGCCTCATGCACTTCACATACCATCAGCTGTCCTGGCAGATATCTAGGAAACCCTGTTTGCTCACTTCCGGTCCAATGCCCATTGAGCCCAGGGGGATGGAATCAAGCAGCTTAAGCACCAACAAGGAAAACTAACATGGAGCTCCTCACTCAAGGCGCTCAAAACTCCACAGCCAAAGACAAGTTCAGCGCCCAAGCCATTTCCCGCTGCCATGGAAACCAAGTGCTCTGGCAGCACATATGTCTGAAAGTAGGTATGACATCTAGGGAAGGGAGTGTGGTGGTGAATGGCAACTGCCCGAAGCAGCAGCACAGCTCTTCCCGTGCCAAAACAACTCCACCTGCCTCATGAACTTCACATACCATCAGCTGTCCTGGCAGCTATCGAGGAAACCCTGTTTGGTCACTTCCGGTCCAATGCCCATTGAGCCCAGTGGGATGGAATCAAGCAGCTTGAGCACCCACACAAAACTAACATGGAGCTCCTCACTCATGGCGCTCAAAACTCCACAGCCAAAGACAAGTTCAGCGCCCAAGCCATTTCCCGCTGCCATGGAAAGCAAGTGCTCTTGCAGCACATATGTCTGAAAGTGGCTATGACACCTAGGGAAGGTAGTGTGGTGGTGAATGGCAACTGCCCGATGCAGCAGCACAGCTCTTCCAGTGCCAAAACAACTCCACCTGCCTCATGCACTTCAAATACCATCAGCTGTCCTGGCAGCTATCTAGGAAACGCTGTTTGCTCACTTCCGGTCCCATGCCCATTGAGTCCAGTGGGATGGAATCAAGCAGCTTGAGCACCCACACAAAACTAACATGCAGCTCCTCACTCAAGGCGCTCAAAACTCCACAGCCAAACACAAATTCAGGGCCAAAGCCATTTCCCGCTGCCATGGAAACCAAGGGCTCTGGCAGCACATATGTCTGAAAGTGGCTATGACACCCAGGGAAGGTAGTGTGGTGGTGAATGGCAACTGCCCGAAGCAGCAGCAGCACAGCTCTTCCAGTGCCAAAACAACTCCACCTGCCTCATGCACTTCACATACCATCAGCTGTCCTGGCAGCTATCTAGGAAACCCTGTTTGCTCACTTGCGGTTCAATGCCCATTGAGCCCAGTGGGATGGAATCAAGCAGCTTAAGCACCAACAAGGAAAACTAACATGGAGCTCCTCACTCAAGCCGATCAAAACTCCACAGCCAAAGACAAGTTCAGCACCAAAGCCATTTCCCGCTGCCATGGAAACCAAGTGCTCTGGCAGCACATATGTCTGAAAGTGGCTATGACACCTAGGGAAGGGAGTGTGGTGGTGAATGGCAACTGCCCAAAGCAGCAGCACAGCTCTTCCAGTGCCAAAACAACTCCACATAAATCACAAACTTCACATACCATCAGCTGTCCTGGCAGCTATCTAGGAAACCCTGTTTGCTCACTTCCGGTCCCATGCCCATTGAGCCCAGTGGGATGGAATCAAGCAGCTTGAGCACCCACACAAAACTAACATGCAGCTCCTCACTCAAGGCGCTCAAAACTCCACAGCCAAACACAAGTTCAGGGCCAAAGACATTTCCCGCTGCCATGGAAACGAAGTGCTCTGGCAGCACATATGTCTGAAAGTGGCTATGATAACTATGGAAGGTAGTGTGGTGGTGAATGGCAACTGCCGGAAGCAGCAGCACAGCTCTTCCAGTGCCAAAACAACTCCACCTGCCTCATGCACTTCACATACCATCAGCTGTCCTGGCAGATATCTAGGAAACCCTGTTTGCTCACTTCCGGTCAGATGCCCATTGAGCCCAGGGGGATGGAATCAAGCAGCTTAAGCACCAACAAGGAAAACTAACATGGAGCTCCTCACTCAAGGCGCTCAAAACTCCACAGCCAAAGACAAGTTCAGCGCCCAAGCCATTTCCCGCTGCCATGGAAACGAAGTGCTCTGGCAGCACATATGTCTGAAAGTAGGTATGACATCTAGGGAAGGGAGTGTGGTGGTGAATGGCAACTGCCCGAAGCAGCAGCACAGCTCTTCCAGTGCCAAAACAACTCCACCTGCCTCATGAACTTCACATACCATCAGCTGTCCTGGCAGCTATTGAGGAAACCCTGTTTGGTCACTTCCGGTCCAATGCCCATTGAGCCCAGTGGGATGGAATCAAGCATCTTGAGCACCCACACAAAACTAACATGGAGCTCCTCACTCAAACACTAAAAACTCCACAGCCAAAGACAAGTTCAAAGCCAAAGCCATTTCCCGTAACAATGGAAATTTTGTGCTCTGGCAGCGCATATGTCTGAAAGTGGCTATGACACCTAGGGAAGGGAGTGTGGTGGTGAATGGCAACTGCCCGAAGCAGCAGCACAGCTCTTCCAGTGCCAAAACAACTCCACATGCCTCATGCACTTCACATACCATCAGCTGTCCTGGCAGCTATCTAGGAAACCCTGTTTGCTCACTTCCGGTCCCATGTCAATTGAGCCCAGTAGCATGGAATCAAGCAGCTTGAGCACCCACACAAAACTAACATGCAGCTCCTCACTCAAGGCGCTCAAAACTCCACAGCCAAAGACAAGTTTAGAGCGCAAGCCATTTCCCGCTGCCATCGAAACCAAGGGCTCTGGCAGCACATATGTCTGAAAGTGGCTATGACACCTAGGGAAGGTAGTGTGGTGGTGAATGGCAACTGCCCGAAGCAGCAGCACAGCTCTTCCAGTGCCAAAACAACTCCACCTGCCTCATGCACTTCACATACCATCAGCTGTCCTGCCAGCTATCGAGGAAACCCTGTTTGCTCACTACCAGTCCAATGCCCATTGAGCCCAGTGGGATGGAATCAAGCAGCTTGAGCACCCACACAAAACTAACATGCAGCTCCTCACTCAAGGCGCTCAAAACTCCACAGCCAAAGACAAGTTCAGAGCACAAGCCATTTCCCACTGCCATGGAAGCCAAGTGCTCTGGCAGCACATATGTCTGAAAGTGGCTATGACACCTAGGGAAGGTAGTGTGGTGGTGAATGGCAACTGCCGGAAGCAGCAGCACAGCTCTTCCAGTGCCAAAACAACTCCACCTGCCTCATGCACTTCACATACCATCAGCTGTCCTGGCAGCTATCTAGGAAACCCTGTTTTGTCACTTCCGGTCCAATGCCCATTGAGCCCAGTGGGATGGAATCAAGCAGCTTGAACACCCACACAAAACTAACATGCAGCTCCTCACTCAAGGCACTCAAAACTCCACAGCCAAAGACAAGTTCAGCACCCAAGCCATTTCCCGCTGCCATGGAAACCAAGTGCTCTGGCAGCACATATGTCTGAAAGTGGCTATGACACCTAGGGAAGGTAGTGTGGTGGTGAATGGCAACTGCCCGAAGCAGCAGCACAGCTCTTCCAGTGCCAAAACAACTCCACCTGCCTCATGCACTTCACATACCATCAGCTGTCCTGGCAGCTATCTAGGAAACCCTGTTTGCTCACTTGCGGTCCCATGCCCATTGAGCCCAGAGGGATGGAATCAAGCAGCTTGAGCACCCACACAAAACTAACATGCAGCTCCTCACTCAAGGCGATCAAAACTCCACAGCCAAAGACAAGTTCAGCGCCCAAGCCATTTTCCGCTGCATGGAAACCAAGTGCTCTGGCAGCACATATGTCTGAAAGTGGCTATGACACCTAGGGAAGGTAGTTTGCTGGTGAATGGCAACTGCCGGAAGCAGCAGCACAGCTCTTCCAGTGCCAAAACAACTCCACCTGCCTCATGAACTTCACATACCATCAGCTGTCCTGCCAGCTATCGAGGAAACCCTGTTGCTCACTTCCGGTCCAATGCCCATTGAGCCCAGTGGGATGGAATCAAGCAGCTTGAACACCCACACAAAACTAACATGCAGCTCCTCACTCAAGGCGCTCAAAACTCCACAGCCAAACATAAGTTCAGGGCCAAAGACATTTCCCTCTGCCATGGAAACCAAGTGCTCTGGCAGCACATATGTCTGAAAGTGGCTATGACAACTATGAAAGGTAGTGTGGTGGTGAATGGCAACTGCCGGAAGCAGCAGCACAGCTCTTCCAGTGCCAAAACAACTCCACCTGCCTCATGCACTTCACATACCATCAGCTGTCCTGGCAGCTATCTAGGAAACCCTGTTTGCTCACTTCCGGTCCAATGCCCATTGAGCCCAGTGGGATGGAATCAAGCAGCTTGAGCCCCCACACAAAACCAACATGTAGCTCCTCACTCATGGTGCTCAAAACTCCACAGCCAAAGACAAGTTCAGAGCCCAAGCCATTTCCCGCTGCCATGGAAACCAAGTGCTCTGGCAGCACATATGTCTGAAAGTGGCTATGACACCTAGGAAAGGTAATGTGGTGGTGAATGGCAACTTCCCGAAGCAGCAGCACAGCTCTTCCAGTGCCAAAACAACTCCACCTGTCTCTTGCACTTCACATACCATCAGCTATCCTGGAAGCTATCTAGGAAACGCTGTTTGCTCACTTCCGGTCAGATGCCCATTGAGCCCAGTGGGATGGAATCAAGCAGATTAAGCACCAACAAGGAAAACTAACATGCAGCTCCTCACTCAAGGCGCTCAAAACTCCACAGCCAAACACAAGTTCAGCGCCCAAGCCATTTCCCGCTGCCATGGAAACCAAGTGCTCTGGCAGCACATATGTCTGAAAGTGGCTATGACACCTAGGGAAGGGAGTGTGGTGGTGAATGGCAACTGCCCGAAGCAGCAGCACAGCTCTTCCAGTGCCAAAACAACTCCACCTGCCTCATGCACTTCACATACCATCAGCTGTCCTGGCAGCTATCTAGGAAACCCTGTTTGCTCACTTTCGGTCCCATGCCCATTGAGCCCAGTGGGATGGAATCAAGCAGCTTGAGCACCCACACAAAACCAACATGCAGCTCCTCACTCAAGGCGCTCAAAACTCCACAGCCAAAGACAAGTTCAGAGCCCAAGCCATTTCCCGCTGCCATGGAAACCAAGTGCTCTGACAGCACATATGTCTGAAAGTGGCTATGACACCTAGGGAAGGGAGTGTGGTGGTGAATGGCAACTGCCCGAAGCAGCAGCACAGCTCTTCCAGTGCCAAAACAACTCCACCTGCCTCATGCACTTCACATACCATCAGCTGTCCTGGCAGCTATCTAGGAAACCCTGTTTGGTCACTTCCGGTCCAATGCCCATTGAGCCCAGTGGGATGGAATTAAGCAGCTTGAGCACCCACACAAAACTAACATGGAGCTCCTCACTCAAGGCGCTCAAAACTCCACAGCCAAAGACAAGTTCAGCGCCCAAGCCATTTCCCGCTGCGATGGAAACGAAGTGCTCTGGCAGCACATATGTCTGAAAGTGGCTATGACACCTAGGGAAGGGAGTGTGGTGGTGAATGGCAACTGCCCGAAGCAGCAGCACAGCTCTTCCAGTGCCAAAACAACTCCACCTGCCTCATGCACTTCACATACCATCAGCTGTCCTGCCAGCTATCTAGGAAACGCTGTTTGCTCACTTCCGGTCCCATGCCCATTGAGCCCAGTGGGATGGAATCAAGCAGCTTGAGCACCCACACAAAACTAACATGCAGCTCCTCACTCAAGGCGCTCAAAACTCCACAGCGAAACACAAGTTCAGAGCCCAAGCCATTTCCCGCTGCCATGGAAACCAAGGGCTCTGGCAGCACATATGTCTGAAAGTGGCTATGACACCTAGGGAAGGGAGTGTGGTGGTGAATGGCAACTGCCGGAAGCAGCAGCACAGCTCTTCCAGTGCCAAAACAACTCCACATAAATCACAAACTTCACATACCATCAGCTGTCCTGGCAGCTATCTAGGAAACCCTGTTTGGTCACTTCCGGTCCCATGTCAATTGAGCCCAGTAGCATGGAATCAAGCAGCTTGAGCACACACACAAAACTAACATGCAGCTCCTCACTCAAGGCGCTCAAAACTCCACAGCCAAAGACAAGTTTAGAGCGCAAGCCATTTCCCGCTGCCATCGAAACCAAGTGCTCTGGCAGCACATATGTCTGAAAGTGGCTATGACACCTAGGGAAGGTAGTGTGGTGGTGAATGGCAACTGCCCGAAGCAGCAGCACAGCTCTTCCAGTGCCAAAACAACTCCACCTGCCTCATGCACTTCACATACCATCAGCTGTCCTGCCAGCTATCGAGGAAACCCTGTTTGGTCACTTCCGGTCCCATGCCCATTGAGCCCAGTGGGATGGAATCAAGCAGCTTGAGCACCCACACAAAACTAACATGCAGCTCCTCACTCAAGGCGCTCAAAACTCCACAGCCAAAGACAAGTTCAGAGCACAAGCCATTTCCCACTGCCATGGAAACCAAGTGCTCTGGCAGCACATATGTCTGAAAGTGGCTATGACACCTAGGGAAGGTAGTGTGGTGGTGAATGGCAACTGCCCGAAGCAGCAGCACAGCTCTTCCAGTGCCAAAACAACTCCACCTGCCTCATGCACTTCACATACCATCAGCTGTCCTGGCAGCTATCTAGGAAACCCTGTTTTGTCACTTCCGGTCCCATGCCCATTGAGCCCAGTGGGATGGAATCAAGCAGGTTGAACACCCACACAAAACTAACATGCAGCTCCTCACTCAAGGCGATCAAAACTCCACAGCCAAAGACAAGTTCAGCGCCCAAGCCATTTTCCGCTGCATGGAAACCAAGTGCTCTGGCAGCACATATGTCTGAAAGTGGCTATGACACCTAGGGAAGGTAGTTTGCTGGTGAATGGCAACTGCCGGAAGCAGCAGCACAGCTCTTCCAGTGCCAAAACAACTCCACCTGCCTCATGAACTTCACATACCATCAGCTGTCCTGGCAGCTATCGAGGAAACCCTGTTGCTCACTTCCGGTCCAATGCCCATTGAGCCCAGTGGGATGGAATCAAGCAGCTTGAACACCCACACAAAACTAACATGCAGCTCCTCACTCAAGGCGCTCAAAACTCCACAGCCAAACACAAGTTCAGGGCCAAAGACATTTCCCTCTGCCATGGAAACCAAGTGCTCTGGCAGCACATATGTCTGAAAGTGGCTATGACAACTATGAAAGGTAGTGTGGTGGTGAATGGCAACTGCCGGAAGCAGCAGCACAGCTCTTCCAGTGCCAAAACAACTCCACCTGCCTCATGCACTTCACATACCATCAGCTGTCCTGGCAGCTATCTAGGAAACCCTGTTTGCTCACTTCCGGTCCAATGCCCATTGAGCCCAGTGGGATGGAATCAAGCAGCTTAAGCAACAACAAGGAAAACTAACATGCAGCTCCTCCCTCAAAGCGCTCAAAACTCCACAGCCAAAGACAAGTTCAGAGCCAAAGCCATTTCCCGCTGCCATGGAAACCAAGAGCTCTGGCAGCACATATGTCTGAAAGTGGCTATGACACCTAAGGAAGGTAGTGTGGTGGTGAATGGCAACTGCCCGAAGCAGCAGCACAGCTCTTCCAGTGCCAAAACAACTCCACCTGCCTCATGCACTTCACATACCATCAGCTGTCCTGGCGGCTATCTATGAAAAACTGTTTGCTCACTTCCGGTCCAATGCCCATTGAGCCCAGTGGGATGGAATCAAGCAGCTTGAGCCCCCACACAAAACCAACATGTAGCTCCTCACTCATGGTGCTCAAAACTCCACAGCCAAAGACAAGTTCAGAGCCCAAGCCATTTCCCGCTGCCATGGAAACCAAGTGCTCTGGCAGCACATATGTCTGAAAGTGGCTATGACACCTAGGAAAGGTAATGTGGTGGTGAATGGTAACTTCCCGAAGCAGCAGCACAGCTCTTCCAGTGCCAAAACAACTCCACCTGTCTCTTGCACTTCACATACCATCAGCTATCCTGGAAGCTATCTAGGAAACCCTGTTTGCTCACTTCCGGTCAGATGCCCATTGAGCCCAGTGGGATGGAATCAAGCAGCTTGAGCACCCACACAAAACCAACATGCAGCTCCTCACTCAAGGCGCTCAAAACTCCACAGCCAAAGACAAGTTCAGAGACCAAGCCATTTCCCGCTGCCATGGAAACCAAGTGCTCTGACAGCACATATGTCTGAAAGTGGCTATGACACCTAGGGAAGGGAGTGTGGTGGTGAATGGCAACTGCCCGAAGCAGCAGCACAGCTCTTCCAGTGCCAAAACAACTCCACCTGCCTCATGCACTTCACATACCATCAGCTGTCCTGGCAGCTATCTAGGAAACCCTGTTTGGTCACTTCCGGTCCAATGCCCATTGAGTCCAGTGGGATGGAATCAAGCAGCTTGAGCACCCACACAAAACTAACATGGAGCTCCTCACTCAAGGCGCTCAAAACTCCACAGCCAAAGACAAGTTCAGCGCCCAAGCCATTTCCCGCTGCGATGGAAACGAAGTGCTCTGGCAGCACATATGTCTGAAAGTGGCTATGACACCTAGGGAAGGGAGTGTGGTGGTGAATGGCAACTGCCCGAAGCAGCAGCACAGCTCTTCCAGTGCCAAAACAACTCCACCTGCCTCATGCACTTCACATACCATCAGCTGTCCTGCCAGCTATCTAGGAAACGCTGTTTGCTCACTTCCGGTCCCATGCCCATTGAGCCCAGTGGGATGGAATCAAGCAGCTTGAGCACCCACACAAAACTAACATGCAGCTCCTCACTCAAGGCGCTCAAAACTCCACAGCGAAACACAAGTTCAGAGCCCAAGCCATTTCCCGCTGCCATCGAAACCAAGGGCTCTGGCAGCACATATGTCTGAAAGTGGCTATGACACCTAGGGAAGGGAGTGTGGTGGTGAATGGCAACTGCCCGAAGCAGCAGCACAGCTCTTCCAGTGCCAAAACAACTCCACATAAATCACAAACTTCACATACCATCAGCTGTCCTGCCAGTATCTAGGAAACCCTGTTTGCTCACTTCCGGTCCCATGCCCATTGAGTCCAGTGGGATGGAATCAAGCAGCTTGAGCACCCACACAAAACTAACATGCAGCTTCTCACTCAAGGCGCTCAAAACTCCACAGCCAAACACAAATTCAGGGCCAAAGCCATTTCCCTCTGCCATGGAAACCAAGTGCTCTGGCAGCACATATGTCTGAAAGTGGCTATGACAACTATGAAAGGTAGTGTGGTGGTGAATGGCAACTGCCGGAAGCAGCAGCACAGCTCTTCCAGTGCCAAAACAACTCCACCTGCCTCATGCACTTCACATACCATCAGCTGTCCTGGCAGCTATCTAGGAAACCCTGTTTGCTCACTTCCGGTCCAATGCCCATTGAGCCCAGTGGGATGGAATCAAGCAGCTTGAGCCCCCACACAAAACCAACATGTAGCTCCTCACTCATGGTGCTCAAAACTCCACAGCCAAAGACAAGTTCAGAGCCCAAGCCATTTCCCGCTGCCATGGAAACCAAGTGCTCTGGCAGCACATATGTCTGAAAGTGGCTATGACACCTAGGAAAGGTAATGTGGTGGTGAATGGCAACTTCCCGAAGCAGCAGCACAGCTCTTCCAGTGCCAAAACAACTCCACCTGTCTCTTGCACTTCACATACCATCAGCTATCCTGGAAGCTATCTAGGAAACGCTGTTTGCTCACTTCCGGTCAGATGCCCATTGAGCCCAGTGGGATGGAATCAAGCAGATTAAGCACCAACAAGGAAAACTAACATGCAGCTCCTCACTCAAGGCGCTCAAAACTCCACAGCCAAACACAAGTTCAGCGCCCAAGCCATTTCCCGCTGCCATGGAAACCAAGTGCTCTGGCAGCACATATGTCTGAAAGTGGCTATGACACCTAGGGAAGGGAGTGTGGTGGTGAATGGCAACTGCCCGAAGCAGCAGCACAGCTCTTCCAGTGCCAAAACAACTCCACCTGCCTCATGCACTTCACATACCATCAGCTGTCCTGGCAGCTATCTAGGAAACCCTGTTTGCTCACTTTCGGTCCCATGCCCATTGAGCCCAGTGGGATGGAATCAAGCAGCTTGAGCACCCACACAAAACCAACATGCAGCTCCTCACTCAAGGCGCTCAAAACTCCACAGCCAAAGACAAGTTCAGAGCCCAAGCCATTTCCCGCTGCCATGGAAACCAAGTGCTCTGACAGCACATATGTCTGAAAGTGGCTATGACACCTAGGGAAGGGAGTGTGGTGGTGAATGGCAACTGCCCGAAGCAGCAGCACAGCTCTTCCAGTGCCAAAACAACTCCACCTGCCTCATGCACTTCACATACCATCAGCTGTCCTGGCAGCTATCTAGGAAACCCTGTTTGGTCACTTCCGGTCCAATGCCCATTGAGCCCAGTGGGATGGAATTAAGCAGCTTGAGCACCCACACAAAACTAACATGGAGCTCCTCACTCAAGGCGCTCAAAACTCCACAGCCAAAGACAAGTTCAGCGCCCAAGCCATTTCCCGCTGCGATGGAAACGAAGTGCTCTGGCAGCACATATGTCTGAAAGTGGCTATGACACCTAGGGAAGGGAGTGTGGTGGTGAATGGCAACTGCCCGAAGCAGCAGCACAGCTCTTCCAGTGCCAAAACAACTCCACCTGCCTCATGCACTTCACATACCATCAGCTGTCCTGCCAGCTATCTAGGAAACGCTGTTTGCTCACTTCCGGTCCCATGCCCATTGAGCCCAGTGGGATGGAATCAAGCAGCTTGAGCACCCACACAAAACTAACATGCAGCTCCTCACTCAAGGCGCTCAAAACTCCACAGCGAAACACAAGTTCAGAGCCCAAGCCATTTCCCGCTGCCATGGAAACCAAGGGCTCTGGCAGCACATATGTCTGAAAGTGGCTATGACACCTAGGGAAGGGAGTGTGGTGGTGAATGGCAACTGCCGGAAGCAGCAGCACAGCTCTTCCAGTGCCAAAACAACTCCACATAAATCACAAACTTCACATACCATCAGCTGTCCTGGCAGCTATCTAGGAAACCCTGTTTGGTCACTTCCGGTCCCATGTCAATTGAGCCCAGTAGCATGGAATCAAGCAGCTTGAGCACACACACAAAACTAACATGCAGCTCCTCACTCAAGGCGCTCAAAACTCCACAGCCAAAGACAAGTTTAGAGCGCAAGCCATTTCCCGCTGCCATCGAAACCAAGTGCTCTGGCAGCACATATGTCTGAAAGTGGCTATGACACCTAGGGAAGGTAGTGTGGTGGTGAATGGCAACTGCCCGAAGCAGCAGCACAGCTCTTCCAGTGCCAAAACAACTCCACCTGCCTCATGCACTTCACATACCATCAGCTGTCCTGCCAGCTATCGAGGAAACCCTGTTTGGTCACTTCCGGTCCCATGCCCATTGAGCCCAGTGGGATGGAATCAAGCAGCTTGAGCACCCACACAAAACTAACATGCAGCTCCTCACTCAAGGCGCTCAAAACTCCACAGCCAAAGACAAGTTCAGAGCACAAGCCATTTCCCACTGCCATGGAAACCAAGTGCTCTGGCAGCACATATGTCTGAAAGTGGCTATGACACCTAGGGAAGGTAGTGTGGTGGTGAATGGCAACTGCCCGAAGCAGCAGCACAGCTCTTCCAGTGCCAAAACAACTCCACCTGCCTCATGCACTTCACATACCATCAGCTGTCCTGGCAGCTATCTAGGAAACCCTGTTTTGTCACTTCCGGTCCCATGCCCATTGAGCCCAGTGGGATGGAATCAAGCAGGTTGAACACCCACACAAAACTAACATGCAGCTCCTCACTCAAGGCGATCAAAACTCCACAGCCAAAGACAAGTTCAGCGCCCAAGCCATTTTCCGCTGCATGGAAACCAAGTGCTCTGGCAGCACATATGTCTGAAAGTGGCTATGACACCTAGGGAAGGTAGTTTGCTGGTGAATGGCAACTGCCGGAAGCAGCAGCACAGCTCTTCCAGTGCCAAAACAACTCCACCTGCCTCATGAACTTCACATACCATCAGCTGTCCTGGCAGCTATCGAGGAAACCCTGTTGCTCACTTCCGGTCCAATGCCCATTGAGCCCAGTGGGATGGAATCAAGCAGCTTGAACACCCACACAAAACTAACATGCAGCTCCTCACTCAAGGCGCTCAAAACTCCACAGCCAAACACAAGTTCAGGGCCAAAGACATTTCCCTCTGCCATGGAAACCAAGTGCTCTGGCAGCACATATGTCTGAAAGTGGCTATGACAACTATGAAAGGTAGTGTGGTGGTGAATGGCAACTGCCGGAAGCAGCAGCACAGCTCTTCCAGTGCCAAAACAACTCCACCTGCCTCATGCACTTCACATACCATCAGCTGTCCTGGCAGCTATCTAGGAAACCCTGTTTGCTCACTTCCGGTCCAATGCCGATTGAGCCCAGTGGGATGGAATCAAGCAGCTTAAGCAACAACAAGGAAAACTAACATGCAGCTCCTCCCTCAAAGCGCTCAAAACTCCACAGCCAAAGACAAGTTCAGAGCCAAAGCCATTTCCCGCTGCCATGGAAACCAAGAGCTCTGGCAGCACATATGTCTGAAAGTGGCTATGACACCTAAGGAAGGTAGTGTGGTGGTGAATGGCAACTGCCCGAAGCAGCAGCACAGCTCTTCCAGTGCCAAAACAACTCCACCTGCCTCATGCACTTCACATACCATCAGCTGTCCTGGCGGCTATCTATGAAAAACTGTTTGCTCACTTCCGGTCCAATGCCCATTGAGCCCAGTGGGATGGAATCAAGCAGCTTGAGCCCCCACACAAAACCAACATGTAGCTCCTCACTCATGGTGCTCAAAACTCCACAGCCAAAGACAAGTTCAGAGCCCAAGCCATTTCCCGCTGCCATGGAAACCAAGTGCTCTGGCAGCACATATGTCTGAAAGTGGCTATGACACCTAGGAAAGGTAATGTGGTGGTGAATGGTAACTTCCCGAAGCAGCAGCACAGCTCTTCCAGTGCCAAAACAACTCCACCTGTCTCTTGCACTTCACATACCATCAGCTATCCTGGAAGCTATCTAGGAAACCCTGTTTGCTCACTTCCGGTCAGATGCCCATTGAGCCCAGTGGGATGGAATCAAGCAGCTTGAGCACCCACACAAAACCAACATGCAGCTCCTCACTCAAGGCGCTCAAAACTCCACAGCCAAAGACAAGTTCAGAGACCAAGCCATTTCCCGCTGCCATGGAAACCAAGTGCTCTGACAGCACATATGTCTGAAAGTGGCTATGACACCTAGGGAAGGGAGTGTGGTGGTGAATGGCAACTGCCCGAAGCAGCAGCACAGCTCTTCCAGTGCCAAAACAACTCCACCTGCCTCATGCACTTCACATACCATCAGCTGTCCTGGCAGCTATCTAGGAAACCCTGTTTGGTCACTTCCGGTCCAATGCCCATTGAGTCCAGTGGGATGGAATCAAGCAGCTTGAGCACCCACACAAAACTAACATGGAACTCCTCACTCAAGGCGCTCAAAACTCCACAGCCAAAGACAAGTTCAGCGCCCAAGCCATTTCCCGCTGCGATGGAAACGAAGTGCTCTGGCAGCACATATGTCTGAAAGTGGCTATGACACCTAGGGAAGGGAGTGTGGTGGTGAATGGCAACTGCCCGAAGCAGCAGCACAGCTCTTCCAGTGCCAAAACAACTCCACCTGCCTCATGCACTTCACATACCATCAGCTGTCCTGCCAGCTATCTAGGAAACGCTGTTTGCTCACTTCCGGTCCCATGCCCATTGAGCCCAGTGGGATGGAATCAAGCAGCTTGAGCACCCACACAAAACTAACATGCAGCTCCTCACTCAAGGCGCTCAAAACTCCACAGCGAAACACAAGTTCAGAGCCCAAGCCATTTCCCTCTGCCATCGAAACCAAGGGCTCTGGCAGCACATATGTCTGAAAGTGGCTATGACACCTAGGGAAGGGAGTGTGGTGGTGAATGGCAACTGCCCGAAGCAGCAGCACAGCTCTTCCAGTGCCAAAACAACTCCACATAAATCACAAACTTCACATACCATCAGCTGTCCTGCCAGTATCTAGGAAACCCTGTTTGCTCACTTCCGGTCCCATGCCCATTGAGTCCAGTGGGATGGAATCAAGCAGCTTGAGCACCCACACAAAACTAACATGCAGCTTCTCACTCAAGGCGCTCAAAACTCCACAGCCAAACACAAATTCAGGGCCAAAGCCATTTCCCGCTGCCATGGAAACCAAGGGCTCTGGCAGCACATATGTCTGAAAGTGGCTATGACACCTAGGGAAGGTAGTGTGGTGGTGAATGGCAACTGCCCGAAGCAGCAGCACAGCTCTTCCACTGCCAAAACAACTCCACCTGCCTCATGCACTTCACATACCATCAGCTGTCCTGGCAGCTATCTAGGAAACCCTGTTTGCTCACTTGCGGTTCAATGCCCATTGAGCCCAGTGGGATGGAATCAAGCAGCTTAAGCACCAACAAGGAAAACTAACATGGAGCTCCTCACTCAAGGCGCTCAAAACTCCACAGCCAAAGACAAGTTCAGCACCAAAGCAATTTCCCGCTGCCATGGAAACCAAGTGCTCTGGCAGCACATATGTCTGAAAGTGGCTATGACACCTAGGGAAGGGAGTGTGGTGGTGAATGGCAACTGCCCGAAGCAGCAGCACAGCTCTTCCAGTGCCAAAACAACTCCACATGCCTCATGAACTTCACATACCATCAGCTGTCCTGCCAGTTATCTAGGAAACCCTGTTTGCTCACTTCCGGTCCCATGTCAATTGAGCCCAGTAGCATGGAATCAAGCAGCTTGAGCACCAACAAAACTAACATGCAGCTCCTCACTCAAGGCGCTCAAAACTCCACAGCCAAAGACAAGTTCAGGGCCAAAGCCATTTCCCGCTGCCATGGAAACCAAGTGCTCTGGCAGCACATATGTCTGAAAGTGGCTATGACACCTAGGGAAGGTAGTGTGGTGGTGAATGGCAACTGCCCGAAGCAGCAGCACAGCTCTTCCAGTGCCAAAACAACTCCACCTGCCTCATGCACTTCACATACCATCAGCTGTCCTGGCAGCTATCTAGGAAACCCTGTTTGCTCACTTCCGGTCCAATGCCCATTGAGCCCAGTGGGATGGAATCAAGCAGCTTGAGCACCCACACAAAACTAACATGCAGCTCCTTACTCAAGGCGCTCAAAACTCCACAGCCAAAGACAAGTTCAGCGCCCAAGCCATTTCCCGCTGCCATGGAAACCAAGTGCTCTGGCAGCACATATGTCTGAAAGTAGCTATGACACCTAGGGAAGGTAGTTTGGTGGTGAATGGCAACTGCCCGAAGCAGCAGCACAGCTCTTCCAGTGCCAAAACAACTCCACCTGCCTCATGCACTTCACATACCATCAGCTGTCCTGGCAGCTATCTAGGAAACCCTGTTTTGTCACTTCCGGTCCAATGCCCATTGAGCCCAGTGGGATGGAATCAAGCAGCTTGAGCACCCACACAAAACTAACATGGAGCTCCTCACTCATGGCGCTCAAAACTCCAGCCAAAGACACGTTCAGAGCCCAAGCCATTTCCCGCTGCCATGGAAACCAAGTGCTCTGGCAGCACATATGTCTGAAAGTGGCTATGACACCTATTGAAGGTAGTGTGGTGGTGAATGGCAACTGCCGGAAGCAGCAGCACAGCTCTTCCAGTGCCAAAACAACTCCACCTGTCTCATGCACTTTACATACCATCAGCTATCCTGGAAGCTATCTAGGAAACGCTGTTTGCTCACTTCCGGTCCAATGCCCATTGAGCCCAGTGGGATGGAATCAAGCAGCTTGAGCACCCACACAAAACTAACATGGAGCTCCTCACTCAAACACTAAAAACTCCACAGCCAAAGACAAGTTCAAAGCCAAAGCCATTTCCCGTAACAATGGAAACTTTGTGCTCTGGCAGCGCATATGTCTGAAAGTGGCTATGACACCTAGGGAAGGTAGTGTGGTGGTGAATGGAAACTGCCCGAAGCAGCAGCACAGCTCTTCCAGTGACAAGACAACTCCACATGCCTCACGAACTTCACATACCATCAGCTGTCCTGGCAGCTATCTAGGAAACCCTGTTTGCTCACTTACGGTCCAATGCCCATTGAGCCCAGTGGGATGGAATCAAGCAGCTTAAGCACCAACAAGGAAAACTAACATGGAGCTCCTCACTCAAACACTAAAAACTCCACAGCCAAAGACAAGTTCAAAGCCCAAGCCATTTCCCGCTGCCATGGAAACCAAGTGCTCTGGCAGCACATATGTCTGAAAGTGGCTATGACACCTAGGGAAGGTAGTGTGGTGGTGAATGGCAACTGCCCGAAGCAGCAGCACAGCTCTTCCAGTGCCAAAACAACTCCTCCTGCCTCATGTACTTCACATACCATCAGCTGTCCTGGCAGCTATCTAGGAAACCCTGTTTGGTCACTTCCGGTCCAATGCCCATTGAGCCCAGTGGAATTAAATCAAGCAGCTTGAGCACCCACACAAAACTAACATGCAGCTCCTCACTCAAGGAACTCAAAACTCCACACCCAAACACAAGTTCCTCGCCCAAGCCATTTCCCGCTGCCATGGAAACCAAGGGCTCTGGCAGCACATATGTCTGAAAGTGGCTATGACACCTAGGGAAGGGAGTGTGGTGGTGAATGGCAACTGCCCGAAGCAGCAGCACAGCTCTTACAGTGCCAAAACAACTCCACCTGCCTCATGCACTTCACATACCATCAGCTGTCCTGCCAGCTATCTAGGAAACCCTGTTTGGTCACTTCCGGTCCAATGCCCATTGAGCCCAGTGGGATGGAATCAAGCAGCTTGAACACCCACACAAAACTAACATGCAGCTCCTCACTCAAGGCACTCAAAACTCCACAGCCAAAGACAAGTTCAGCACCCAAGCCATTTCCCGCTGCCATGGAAACCAAGTGCTCTGGCAGCACATATGTCTGAAAGTGGCTATGACACCTAGGGAAGGGAGTGTGGTGGTGAATGGCAACTGCCCGAAGCAGCAGCACAGCTCTTCCAGTGCCAAAACAACTCCACCTGCCTCATGCACTTCACATACCATCAGCTGTCCTGGCAGCTATCTAGGAAACCCTGTTTGCTCACTTCCGGTCCCATGCCCATTGAGCCCAGTGGGATGGAATCAAGCAGCTTGAGCACCCACACAAAACTAACATGCAGCTCCTCACTCAAGGCGATCAAAACTCCACAGCCAAAGACAAGTTCAGCGCCCAAGCCATTTCCCGCTGCATGGAAACCAAGTGCTCTGGCAGCACATATGTCTGAAAGTGGCTATGACACCTAGGGAAGGTAGTTTGCTGGTGAATGGCAACTGCCGGAAGCAGCAGCACAGCTCTTCCAGTGCCAAAACAACTCCACCTGCCTCATGAACTTCACATACCATCAGCTGTCCTGCCAGCTATCGAGGAAACCCTGTTTGCTCACTTCCGGTCCAATGCCCATTGAGCCCAGTGGGATGGAATCAAGCAGCTTGAACACCCACACAAAACTAACATGCAGCTCCTCACTCAAGGCGCTCAAAACTCCACAGCCAAACACAAGTTCAGGGCCAAAGACATTTCCCTCTGCCATGGAAACCAAGTGCTCTGGCAGCACATATGTCTGAAAGTGGCTATGACAACTATGAAAGGTAGTGTGGTGGTGAATGGCAACTGCCGGAAGCAGCAGCACAGCTCTTCCAGTGCCAAAACAACTCCACCTGCCTCATGCACTTCACATACCATCAGCTGTCCTGGCAGCTATCTAGGAAACCCTGTTTGCTCACTTCCGGTCCAATGCCCATTGAGCCCAGTGGGATGGAATCAAGCAGCTTAAGCACCAACAAGGAAAACTAACATGCAGCTCCTCCCTCAAAGCGCTCAAAACTCCACAGCCAAAGACAAGTTCAGAGCCAAAGCCATTTCCCGCTGCCATGGAAACCAAGAGCTCTGGCAGCACATATGTCTGAAAGTGGCTATGACACCTAAGGAAGGTAGTGTGGTGGTGAATGGCAACTGCCCGAAGCAGCAGCACAGCTCTTCCAGTGCCAAAACAACTCCACCTGCCTCATGCACTTCACATACCATCAGCTGTCCTGGCGGCTATCTAGGAAAAACTGTTTGCTCACTTCCGGTTCAATGCCCATTGAGCCCAGTGGGATGGAATCAAGCAGCTTGAGCCCCCACACAAAACCAACATGTAGCTCCTCACTCATGGTGCTCAAAACTCCACAGCCAAAGACAAGTTCAGAGCCCAAGCCATTTCCCGCTGCCATGGAAACCAAGTGCTCTGGCAGCACATATGTCTGAAAGTGGCTATGACACCTAGGAAAGGTAATGTGGTGGTGAATGGCAACTTCCCGAAGCAGCAGCACAGCTCTTCCAGTGCCAAAACAACTCCACCTGTCTCTTGCACTTCACATACCATCAGCTATCCTGGAAGCTATCTAGGAAACGCTGTTTGCTCACTTCCGGTCAGATGCCCATTGAGCCCAGTGGGATGGAATCAAGCAGATTAAGCACCAACAAGGAAAACTAACATGCAGCTCCTCACTCAAGGCGCTCAAAACTCCACAGCCAAACACAAGTTCAGCGCCCAAGCCATTTCCCGCTGCCATGGAAACCAAGTGCTCTGGCAGCACATATGTCTGAAAGTGGCTATGACACCTAGGGAAGGGAGTGTGGTGGTGAATGGCAACTGCCCGAAGCAGCAGCACAGCTCTTCCAGTGCCAAAACAACTCCAGCTGCCTCATGCACTTCACATACCATCAGCTGTCCTGGCAGCTATCTAGGAAACCCTGTTTGCTCACTTTCGGTCCCATGCCCATTGAGCCCAGTGGGATGGAATCAAGCAGCTTGAGCACCCACACAAAACCAACATGCAGCTCCTCACTCAAGGCGCTCAAAACTCCACAGCCAAAGACAAGTTCAGAGACCAAGCCATTTCCCGCTGCCATGGAAACCAAGTGCTCTGACAGCACATATGTCTGAAAGTGGCTATGACACCTAGGGAAGGGAGTGTGGTGGTGAATGGCAACTGCCCGAAGCAGCAGCACAGCTCTTCCAGTGCCAAAACAACTCCACCTGCCTCATGCACTTCACATACCATCAGCTGTCCTGGCAGCTATCTAGGAAACCCTGTTTGGTCACTTCCGGTCCAATGCCCATTGAGCCCAGTGGGATGGAATCAAGCAGCTTGAGCACCCACACAAAACTAACATGGAGCTCCTCACTCAAGGCGCTCAAAACTCCACAGCCAAAGACAAGTTCAGCGCCCAAGCCATTTCCCGCTGCGATGGAAACGAAGTGCTCTGGCAGCACATATGTCTGAAAGTGGCTATGACACCTAGGGAAGGGAGTGTGGTGGTGAATGGCAACTGCCCGAAGCAGCAGCACAGCTCTTCCAGTGCCAAAACAACTCCACCTGCCTCATGCACTTCACATACCATCAGCTGTCCTGCCAGCTATCTAGGAAACGCTGTTTGCTCACTTCCGGTCCCATGCCCATTGAGCCCAGTGGGATGGAATCAAGCAGCTTGAGCACCCACACAAAACTAACATGCAGCTCCTCACTCAAGGCGCTCAAAACTCCACAGCGAAACACAAGTTCAGAGCCCAAGCCATTTCCCGCTGCCATGGAAACCAAGGGCTCTGGCAGCACATATGTCTGAAAGTGGCTATGACACCTAGGGAAGGGAGTGTGGTGGTGAATGGCAACTGCCGGAAGCAGCAGCACAGCTCTTCCAGTGCCAAAACAACTCCACATAAATCACAAACTTCACATACCATCAGCTGTCCTGGCAGCTATCTAGGAAACCCTGTTTGGTCACTTCCGGTCCCATGTCAATTGAGCCCAGTAGCATGGAATCAAGCAGCTTGAGCACACACACAAAACTAACATGCAGCTCCTCACTCAAGGCGCTCAAAACTCCACAGCCAAAGACAAGTTTAGAGCGCAAGCCATTTCCCGCTGCCATCGAAACCAAGTGCTCTGGCAGCACATATGTCTGAAAGTGGCTATGACACCTAGGGAAGGTAGTGTGGTGGTGAATGGCAACTGCCCGAAGCAGCAGCACAGCTCTTCCAGTGCCAAAACAACTCCACCTGCCTCATGCACTTCACATACCATCAGCTGTCCTGCCAGCTATTGAGGAAACCCTGTTTGGTCACTTCCGGTCCCATGCCCATTGAGCCCAGTTTGATGGAATCAAGCAGCTTGAGCACCCACACAAAACTAACATGCAGCTCCTCACTCAAGGCGCTCAAAACTCCACAGCCAAAGACAAGTTCAGAGCACAAGCCATTTCCCACTGCCATGGAAACCAAGTGCTCTGGCAGCACATATGTCTGAAAGTGGCTATGACACCTAGGGAAGGTAGTGTGGTGGTGAATGGCAACTGCCGGAAGCAGCAGCACAGCTCTTCCAGTGCCAAAACAACTCCACCTGCCTCATGCACTTCACATACCATCAGCTGTCCTGGCAGCTATCTAGGAAACCCTGTTTTGTCACTTCCGGTCCCATGCCCATTGAGCCCAGTGGGATGGAATCAAGCAGGTTGAACACCCACACAAAACTAACATGCAGCTCCTCACTCAAGGCGATCAAAACTCCACAGCCAAAGACAAGTTCAGCGCCCAAGCCATTTTCCGCTGCATGGAAACCAAGTGCTCTGGCAGCACATATGTCTGAAAGTGGCTATGACACCTAGGGAAGGTAGTTTGCTGGTGAATGGCAACTGCCGGAAGCAGCAGCACAGCTCTTCCAGTGCCAAAACAACTCCACCTGCCTCATGAACTTCACATACCATCAGCTGTCCTGGCAGCTATCGAGGAAACCCTGTTGCTCACTTCCGGTCCAATGCCCATTGAGCCCAGTGGGATGGAATCAAGCAGCTTGAACACCCACACAAAACTAACATGCAGCTCCTCACTCAAGGCGCTCAAAACTCCACAGCCAAACACAAGTTCAGGGCCAAAGACATTTCCCTCTGCCATGGAAACCAAGTGCTCTGGCAGCACATATGTCTGAAAGTGGCTATGACAACTATGAAAGGTAGTGTGGTGGTGAATGGCAACTGCCGGAAGCAGCAGCACAGCTCTTCCAGTGCCAAAACAACTCCACCTGCCTCATGCACTTCACATACCATCAGCTGTCCTGGCAGCTATCTAGGAAACCCTGTTTGCTCACTTCCGGTCCCATGCCCATTGAGCCCAGTGGGATGGAATCAAGCAGCTTAAGCAACAACAAGGAAAACTAACATGCAGCTCCTCCCTCAAGGCGCTCAAAACTCCACAGCCAAAGACAAGTTCAGAGCCAAAGCCATTTCCCGCTGCCATGGAAACCAAGAGCTCTGGCAGCACATATGTCTGAAAGTGGCTATGACACCTAAGGAAGGTAGTGTGGTGGTGAATGGCAACTGCCCGAAGCAGCAGCACAGCTCTTCCAGTGCCAAAACAACTCCACCTGCCTCATGCACTTCACATACCATCAGCTGTCCTGGCGGCTATCTATGAAAAACTGTTTGCTCACTTCCGGTCCAATGCCCATTGAGCCCAGTGGGATGGAATCAAGCAGCTTGAGCCCCCACACAAAACCAACATGTAGCTCCTCACTCATGGTGCTCAAAACTCCACAGCCAAAGACAAGTTCAGAGCCCAAGCCATTTCCCGCTGCCATGGAAACCAAGTGCTCTGGCAGCACATATGTCTGAAAGTGGCTATGACACCTAGGAAAGGTAATGTGGTGGTGAATGGTAACTTCCCGAAGCAGCAGCACAGCTTTTCCAGTGCCAAAACAACTCCACCTGTCTCTTGCACTTCACATACCATCAGCTATCCTGGAAGCTATCTAGGAAACGCTGTTTGCTCACTTCCGGTCAGATGCCCATTGAGCCCAGTGGGATGGAATCAAGCAGCTTGAGCACCCACACAAAACCAACATGCAGCTCCTCACTCAAGGCGCTCAAAACTCCACAGCCAAAGACAAGTTCAGAGACCAAGCCATTTCCCGCTGCCATGGAAACCAAGTGCTCTGACAGCACATATGTCTGAAAGTGGCTATGACACCTAGGGAAGGGAGTGTGGTGGTGAATGGCAACTGCCCGAAGCAGCAGCACAGCTCTTCCAGTGCCAAAACAACTCCACCTGCCTCATGCACTTCACATACCATCAGCTGTCCTGGCAGCTATCTAGGAAACCCTGTTTGGTCACTTCCGGTCCAATGCCCATTGAGTCCAGTGGGATGGAATCAAGCAGCTTGAGCACCCACACAAAACTAACATGGAGCTCCTCACTCAAGGCGCTCAAAACTCCACAGCCAAAGACAAGTTCAGCGCCCAAGCCATTTCCCGCTGCGATGGAAACGAAGTGCTCTGGCAGCACATATGTCTGAAAGTGGCTATGACACCTAGGGAAGGGAGTGTGGTGGTGAATGGCAACTGCCTGAAGCAGCAGCACAGCTCTTCCAGTGCCAAAACAACTCCACCTGCCTCATGCACTTCACATACCATCAGCTGTCCTGCCAGCTATCTAGGAAACGCTGTTTGCTCACTTCCGGTCCCATGCCCATTGAGCCCAGTGGGATGGAATCAAGCAGCTTGAGCACCCACACAAAACTAACATGCAGCTCCTCACTTAAGGCGCTCAAAACTCCACAGCGAAACACAAGTTCAGAGCCCAAGCCATTTCCCGCTGCCATGGAAACCAAGGGCTCTGGCAGCACATATGTCTGAAAGTGGCTATGACACCTAGGGAAGGGAGTGTGGTGGTGAATGGCAACTGCCCGAAGCAGCAGCACAGCTCTTCCAGTGCCAAAACAACTCCACATAAATCACAAACTTCACATACCATCAGCTGTCCTGCCAGTATCTAGGAAACCCTGTTTGCTCACTTCCGGTCCCATGCCCATTGAGTCCAGTGGGATGGAATCAAGCAGCTTGAGCACCCACACAAAACTAACATGCAGCTTCTCACTCAAGGCGCTCAAAACTCCACAGCCAAACACAAATTCAGGGCCAAAGCCATTTCCCGCTGCCATGGAAACCAAGGGCTCTGGCAGCACATATGTCTGAAAGTGGCTATGACACCTAGGGAAGGTAGTGTGGTGGTGAATGGCAACTGCCCGAAGCAGCAGCACAGCTCTTCCAGTGCCAAAACAACTCCACCTGCCTCATGCACTTCACATACCATCAGCTGTCCTGGCAGCTATCTAGGAAACCCTGTTTGCTCACTTGCGGTTCAATGCCCATTGAGCCCAGTGGGATGGAATCAAGCAGCTTAAGCACCAACAAGGAAAACTAACATGGAGCTCCTCACTCAAGGCGCTCAAAACTCCACAGCCAAAGACAAGTTCAGCACCAAAGCAATTTCCCGCTGCCATGGAAACCAAGTGCTCTGGCAGCACATATGTCTGAAAGTGGCTATGACACCTAGGGAAGGGAGTGTGGTGGTGAATGGCAACTGCCCGAAGCAGCAGCACAGCTCTTCCAGTGCCAAAACAACTCCACATGCCTCATGCACTTCACATACCATCAGCTGTCCTGCCAGTTATCTAGGAAACCCTGTTTGCTCACTTCCGGTCCCATGTCAATTGAGCCCAGTAGCATGGAATCAAGCAGCTTGAGCACCCCCACAAAACTAACATGCAGCTCCTCACTCAAGGCGCTCAAAACTCCACAGCCAAAGACAAGTTCAGGGCCAAAGCCATTTCCCGCTGCCATGGAAACCAAGTGCTCTGGCAGCACATATGTCTGAAAGTGGCTATGACACCTAGGGAAGGTAGTGTGGTGGTGAATGGCAACTGCCCGAAGCAGCAGCACAGCTCTTCCAGTGCCAAAACAACTCCACCTGCCTCATGCACTTCACATACCATCAGCTGTCCTGGCAGCTATCTAGGAAACCCTGTTTGGTCACTTCCGGTCCAATGCCCATTGAGCCCAGTGGGATGGAATCAAGCAGCTTGAGCACCCACACAAAACTAACATGCAGCTCCTTACTCAAGGCGCTCAAAACTCCACAGCCAAAGACAAGTTCAGCGCCCAAGCCATTTCCCGCTGCCATGGAAACCAAGTGCTCTGGCAGCACATATGTCTGAAAGTAGCTATGACACCTAGGGAAGGTAGTTTGGTGGTGAATGGCAACTGCCCGAAGCAGCAGCACAGCTCTTACACTGCCAAAACAACTCCACCTGCCTCATGCACTTCACATACCATCAGCTGTCCTGGCAGCTATCTAGGAAACCCTGTTTGCTCACTTCCGGTCCAATGCCCATTGAGCCCAGTGGGATGGAATCAAGCAGCTTGAGCACCCACACAAAACTAACATGGAGCTCCTCACTCATGGCGCTCAAAACTCCAGCCAAAGACACGTTCAGAGCCCAAGCCATTTCCCGCTGCCATGGAAACCAAGTGCTCTGGCAGCACATATGTCTGAAAGTGGCTATGACACCTATTGAAGGTAGTGTGGTGGTGAATGGCAACTGCCGGAAGCAGCAGCACAGCTCTTCCAGTGCCAAAACAACTCCACCTGTCTCATGCACTTCACATACCATCAGCTATCCTGGAAGCTATCTAGGAAACGCTGTTTGCTCACTTCCGGTCCAATGCCCATTGAGCCCAGTGGGATGGAATCAAGCAGCTTGAGCACCCACACAAAACTAACATGGAGCTCCTCACTCAAACACTAAAAACTCCACAGCCAAAGACAAGTTCAAAGCCAAAGCCATTTCCCGTAACAATGGAAACTTTGTGCTCTGGCAGCGCATATGTCTGAAAGTGGCTATGACACCTAGGGAAGGTAGTGTGGTGGTGAATGGAAACTGCCCGAAGCAGCAGCACAGCTCTTCCAGTGACAAGACAACTCCACATGCCTCACGAACTTCACATACCATCAGCTGTCCTGGCAGCTATCTAGGAAACCCTGTTTGGTCACTTCCGGTCCAATGCCCATTGAGCCCAGTGGGATGGAATCAAGCAGCTTGAGCACCCACACAAAACTAACATGGAGCTCCTCACTCAAACACTAAAAACTCCACAGCCAAAGACAAGTTCAAAGCCCAAGCCATTTCCCGCTGCCATGGAAACCAAGTGCTCTGGCAGCACATATGTCTGAAAGTGGCTATGACACCTAGGGAAGGTAGTGTGGTGGTGAATGGCAACTGCCCGAAGCAGCAGCACAGCTCTTCCAGTGCCAAAACAACTCCTCCTGCCTCATGTACTTCACATACCATCAGCTGTCCTGGCAGCTATCTAGGAAACCCTGTTTGGTCACTTCCGGTCCAATGCCCATTGAGCCCAGTGGAATTAAATCAAGCAGCTTGAGCACCCACACAAAACTAACATGCAGCTCCTCACTCAAGGAACTCAAAACTCCACACCCAAACACAAGTTCCTCGCCCAAGCCATTTCCCGCTGCCATGGAAACCAAGGGCTCTGGCAGCACATATGTCTGAAAGTGGCTATGACACCTAGGGAAGGGAGTGTGGTGGTGAATGGCAACTGCCCGAAGCAGCAGCACAGCTCTTCCAGTGCCAAAACAACTCCACCTGCCTCATGCACTTCACATACCATCAGCTGTCCTGCCAGCTATCTAGGAAACGCTGTTTGCTCACTTCCGGTCCCATGCCCATTGAGCCCAGTGGGATGGAATCAAGCAGCTTGAGCACCCACACAAAACTAACATGCAGCTCCTCACTCAAGGCGCTCAAAACTCCACAGCGAAACACAAGTTCAGAGCCCAAGCCATTTCCCGCTGCCATGGAAACCAAGGGCTCTGGCAGCACATATGTCTGAAAGTGGCTATGACACCTAGGGAAGGGAGTGTGGTGGTGAATGGCAACTGCCGGAAGCAGCAGCACAGCTCTTCCAGTGCCAAAACAACTCCACATAAATCACAAACTTCACATACCATCAGCTGTCCTGGCAGCTATCTAGGAAACCCTGATTGGTCACTTCCGGTCCCATGTCAATTGAGCCCAGTAGCATGGAATCAAGCAGCTTGAGCACACACACAAAACTAACATGCAGCTCCTCACTCAAGGCGCTCAAAACTCCACAGCCAAAGACAAGTTTAGAGCGCAAGCCATTTCCCGCTGCCATGGAAACCAAGTGCTCTGGCAGCACATATGTCTGAAAGTGGCTATGACACCTAGGGAAGGGAGTGTGGTGGTGAATGGCAACTGCCCGAAGCAGCAGCACAGCTCTTCCAGTGCCAAAACAACTCCACCTGCCTCATGCACTTCACATACCATCAGCTGTCCTGCCAGCTATCGAGGAAACCCTGTTTGCTCACTACCAGTCCAATGCCCATTGAGCCCAGTGGGATGGAATCAAGCAGCTTGAGCACCCACACAAAACTAACATGCAGCTCCTCACTCAAGGCGCTCAAAACTCCACAGCCAAAGACAAGTTCAGAGCACAAGCCATTTCCCACTGCCATGGAAACCAAGTGCTCTGGCAGCACATATGTCTGAAAGTGGCTATGACACCTAGGGAAGGTAGTGTGGTGGTGAATGGCAACTGCCCGAAGCAGCAGCACAGCTCTTCCAGTGCCAAAACAACTCCACCTGCCTCATGCACTTCACATACCATCAGCTGTCCTGGCAGCTATCTAGGAAACCCTGTTTTGTCACTTCCGGTCCAATGCCCATTGAGCCCAGTGGGATGGAATCAAGCAGGTTGAACACCCACACAAAACTAACATGCAGCTCCTCACTCAAGGCACTCAAAACTCCACAGCCAAAGACAAGTTCAGCACCCAAGCCATTTCCCGCTGCCATGGAAACCAAGTGCTCTGGCAGCACATATGTCTGAAAGTGGCTATGACACCTAGGGAAGGTAGTGTGGTGGTGAATGGCAACTGCCCGAAGCAGCAGCACAGCTCTTCCAGTGCCAAAACAACTCCACCTGCCTCATGCACTTCACATACCATCAGCTGTCCTGGCAGCTATCTAGGAAACCCTGTTTGCTCACTTCCGGTCCCATGCCCATTGAGCCCAGTGGGATGGAATCAAGCAGCTTGAGCACCCACACAAAACTAACATGCAGCTCCTCACTCAAGGCGATCAAAACTCCACAGCCAAAGACAAGTTCAGCGCCCAAGCCATTTTCCGCTGCATGGAAACCAAGGGCTCTGGCAGCACATATGTCTGAAAGTGGCTATGACACCTAGGGAAGGTAGTTTGCTGGTGAATGGCAACTGCCGGAAGCAGCAGCACAGCTCTTCCAGTGCCAAAACAACTCCACCTGCCTCATGAACTTCACATACCATCAGCTGTCCTGGCAGCTATCGAGGAAACCCTGTTGCTCACTTCCGGTCCAATGCCCATTGAGCCCAGTGGGATGGAATCAAGCAACTTGAACACCCACACAAAACTAACATGCAGCTCCTCACTCAAGGCGCTCAAAACTCCACAGCCAAACACAAGTTCAGGGCCAAAGACATTTCCCTCTGCCATGGAAACCAAGTGCTCTGGCAGCACATATGGCTCAAAGTGGCTATGACAACTATGAAAGGTAGTGTGGTGGTGAATGGCAACTGCCGGAAGCAGCAGCACAGCTCTTCCAGTGCCAAAACAACTCCACCTGCCTCATGCACTTCACATACCATCAGCTGTCCTGGCAGCTATCTAGGAAACCCTGTTTGCTCACTTCCGGTCCAATGCCCATTGAGCCCAGTGGGATGGAATCAAGCAGCTTAAGCACCAACAAGGAAAACTAACATGCAGCTCCTCCCTCAAAGCGCTCAAAACTCCACAGCGAAACACAAGTTCAGAGCCAAAGCCATTTCCCGCTGCCATGGAAACCAAGAGCTCTGGCAGCACATATGTCTGAAAGTGGCTATGACACCTAAGGAAGGTAGTGTGGTGGTGAATGGCAACTGCCCGAAGCAGCAGCACAGCTCTTCCAGTGCCAAAACAACTCCACCTGCCTCATGCACTTCACATACCATCAGCTGTCCTGGCGGCTATCTAGGAAAAACTGTTTGCTCACTTCCGGTTCAATGCCCATTGAGCCCAGTGGGATGGAATCAAGCAGCTTGAGCCCCCACACAAAACCAACATGTAGCTCCTCACTCATGGTGCTCAAAACTCCACAGCCAAAGACAAGTTCAGAGCCCAAGCCATTTCCCGCTGCCATGGAAACCAAGTGCTCTGGCAGCACATATGTCTGAAAGTGGCTATGACACCTAGGAAAGGTAATGTGGTGGTGAATGGTAACTTCCCGAAGCAGCAGCACAGCTCTTCCAGTGCCAAAACAACTCCACCTGTCTCTTGCACTTCACATACCATCAGCTATCCTGGAAGCTATCTAGGAAACGCTGTTTGCTCACTTCCGGTCAGATGCCCATTGAGCCCAGTGGGATGGAATCAAGCAGCTTGAGCACCCACACAAAACCAACATGCAGCTCCTCACTCAAGGCGCTCAAAACTCCACAGCCAAAGACAAGTTCAGAGACCAAGCCATTTCCCGCTGCCATGGAAACCAAGTGCTCTGACAGCACATATGTCTGAAAGTGGCTATGACACCTAGGGAAGGTAGTGTGGTGGTGAATGGCAACTGCCCGAAGCAGCAGCACAGCTCTTCCAGGGCCAAAACAACTCCACCTGCCTCATGCACTTCACATACCATCAGCTGTCCTGCCAGCTATCTAGGAAACCCTGTTTGGTCACTTCCGGTGCAATGCCCATTGAGCCCAGTGGGATGGAATCAAGCAGCTTGAGCACCCACACAAAACTAACATGGAGCTCCTCACTCAAGGCGCTCAAAACTCCACAGACAAAGACAAGTTCAGCGCCCAAGCCATTTCCCGCTGCGATGGAAACGAAGTGCTCTGGCAGCACATATGTCTGAAAGTGGCTATGACACCTAGGGAAGGGAGTGTGGTGGTGAATGGCAACTGCCCGAAGCAGCAGCACAGCTCTTCCAGTGCCAAAACAACTCCACCTGCCTCATGCACTTCACATACCATCAGCTGTCCTGCCAGCTATCTAGGAAACGCTGTTTGCTCACTTCCGGTCCCATGCCCATTGAGCCCAGTGGGATGGAATCAAGCAGCTTGAGCACCCACACAAAACTAACATGCAGCTCCTCACTCAAGGCGCTCAAAACTCCACAGCGAAACACAAGTTCAGCGCCCAAGCCATTTCCCGCTGCCATGGAAACCAAGGGCTCTGGCAGCACATATGTCTGAAAGTGGCTATGACACCTAGGGAAGGGAGTGTGGTGGTGAATGGCAACTGCCCGAAGCAGCAGCACAGCTCTTCCAGTGCCAAAACAACTCCACATAAATCACAAACTTCACATACCATCAGCTGTCCTGCCAGTATCTAGGAAACCCTGTTTGCTCACTTCCGGTCCCATGCCCATTGAGTCCAGTGGGATGGAATCAAGCAGCTTGAGCACCCACACAAAACTAACATGCAGCTTCTCACTCAAGGCGCTCAAAACTCCACAGCCAAACACAAATTCAGGGCCAAAGCCATTTCCCGCTGCCATGGAAACCAAGGGCTCTGGCAGCACATATGTCTGAAAGTGGCTATGACACCTAGGGAAGGTAGTGTGGTGGTGAATGGCAACTGCCCGAAGCAGCAGCACAGCTCTTCCACTGCCAAAACAACTCCACCTGCCTCATGCACTTCACATACCATCAGCTGTCCTGGCAGCTATCTAGGAAACCCTGTTTGCTCACTTGCGGTTCAATGCCCATTGAGCCCAGTGGGATGGAATCAAGCAGCTTAAGCACCAACAAGGAAAACTAACATGGAGCTCCTCACTCAAGGCGCTCAAAACTCCACAGCCAAAGACAAGTTCAGCACCAAAGCAATTTCCCGCTGCCATGGAAACCAAGTGCTCTGGCAGCACATATGTCTGAAAGTGGCTATGACACCTAGGGAAGGGAGTGTGGTGGTGAATGGCAACTGCCCGAAGCAGCAGCACAGCTCTTCCAGTGCCAAAACAACTCCACATGCCTCATGCACTTCACATACCATCAGCTGTCCTGCCAGTTATCTAGGAAACCCTGTTTGCTCACTTCCGGTCCCATGTCAATTGAGCCCAGTAGCATGGAATCAAGCAGCTTGAGCACCCCCACAAAACTAACATGGAGCTCCTCACTCAAGGCGCTCAAAACTCCACAGCCAAAGACAAGTTCAGGGCCAAAGCCATTTCCCGCTGCCATGGAAACCAAGTGCTCTGGCAGCACATATGTCTGAAAGTGGCTATGACACCTAGGGAAGGTAGTGTGGTGGTGAATGGCAACTGCCGGAAGCAGCAGCACAGCTCTTCCAGTGCCAAAACAACTCCACCTGCCTCATGCACTTCACATACCATCAGATGTCCTGGCAGCTATCTAGGAAACCCTGTTTGCTCACTTCCGGTCCCATGCCCATTGAGCCCAGTGGGATGGAATCAAGCAGCTTGAGCACCCACACAAAACTAACATGCAGCTCCTTACTCAAGGCGCTCAAAACTCCACAGCCAAAGACAAGTTCAGCGCCCAAGCCATTTCCCGCTGCCATGGAAACCAAGTGCTCTGGCAGCACATATGTCTGAAAGTAGCTATGACACCTAGGGAAGGTAGTTTGGTGGTGAATGGCAACTGCCCGAAGCAGCAGCACAGCTCTTACACTGCCAAAACAACTCCACCTGCCTCATGCACTTCACATACCATCAGCTGTCCTGGCAGCTATCTAGGAAACCCTGTTTTGTCACTTCCGGTCCAATGCCCATTGAGCCCAGTGGGATGGAATCAAGCAGCTTGAGCACCCACACAAAACTAACATGGAGCTCCTCACTCATGGCGCTCAAAACTCCAGCCAAAGACACGTTCAGAGCCCAAGCCATTTCCCGCTGCCATGGAAACCAAGTGCTCTGGCAGCACATATGTCTGAAAGTGGCTATGACACCTATTGAAGGTAGTGTGGTGGTGAATGGCAACTGCCGGAAGCAGCAGCACAGCTCTTCCAGTGCCAAAACAACTCCACCTGTCTCATGCACTTCACATACCATCAGCTATCCTGGAAGCTATCTAGGAAACGCTGTTTGCTCACTTCCGGTCCAATGCCCATTGAGCCCAGTGGGATGGAATCAAGCAGCTTGAGCACCCACACAAAACTAACATGGAGCTCCTCACTCAAACACTAAAAACTCCACAGCCAAAGACAAGTTCAAAGCCAAAGCCATTTCCCGTAACAATGGAAACTTTGTGCTCTGGCAGCGCATATGTCTGAAAGTGGCTATGACACCTAGGGAAGGTAGTGTGGTGGTGAATGGAAACTGCCCGAAGCAGCAGCACAGCTCTTCCAGTGACAAGACAACTCCACATGCCTCACGAACTTCACATACCATCAGCTGTCCTGGCAGCTATCTAGGAAACCCTGTTTGGTCACTTCCGGTCCAATGCCCATTGAGCCCAGTGGGATGGAATCAAGCAGCTTGAGCACCCACACAAAACTAACATGGAGCTCCTCACTCAAACACTAAAAACTCCACAGCCAAAGACAAGTTCAAAGCCCAAGCCATTTCCCGCTGCCATGGAAATCAAGTGCTCTGGCAGCACATATGTCTGAAAGTGGCTATGACACCTAGGAAAGGTAATGTGGTGGTGAATGGCAACTTCCCGAAGCAGCAGCACAGCTCTTCCAGTGCCAAAACAACTCCACCTGTCTCATGCACTTCACATACCATCAGCTATCCTGGAAGCTATCTAGGAAACGCTGTTTGCTCACTTCCGGTCCCATGCCCATTGAGCCCAGTGGGATGGAATCAAGCAGCTTAAGCACCAACAAGGAAAACTAACATGCAGCTCCTCACTCAAGCCGATCAAAACTCCACAGCCAAAGACAAGTTCAGCGCCCAAGCCATTTCCCGCTGCCATGGAAACCAAGTGCTCTGGCAGCACATATGTCTGAAAGTGGCTATGACACCTAGGGAAGGGAGTGTGGTGGTGAATGGCAACTGCCCGAAGCAGCAGCACAGCTCTTCCAGTGCCAAAACAACTCCACCTGCCTCATGCACTTCACATACCATCAGCTGTCCTGGCAGCTATCTAGGAAACCCTGTTTGCTCACTTCCGGTCCCATGCCCATTGAGCCCAGTGGGATGGAATCAAGCAGCTTGAGCACCCACACAAAACTAACATGCTGCTCCTCTTCAAGGCGCTCAAAACTCCACAGCCAAAGACAAGTTCAGAGCCCAAGCCATTTCCCGCTGCCATGGAAACCAAGTGCTCTGGCAGCACATATGTCTGAAAGTGGCTATGACACCTAGGGAAGGTAGTGTGGTGGTGAATGGCAACTGCCCGAAGCAGTAGCACAGCTCTTCCAGTGCCAAAACAACTCCACCTGTCTCATGAACTTCACATACCATCAGCTGTCCTGCCAGCTATCTAGGAAACCCTGTTTGGTCACTTCCGGTTCAATGCACATTGAGCCCAGTGGGATGGAATCAAGCAGCTTGAGCACCCACACAAAACTAACATGGAGCTCCTCACTCAAGGCGCTCAAAACTCCACAGCCAAACACAAGTTCAGAGCCCAAGCCATTTCCCGCTGCCATGGAAACCAAGCGCTCTGGCAGCACATATGTCTGAAAGTGGCTATGACACCTAGGGAAGGTAGTGTGGTGGTGAATGGCAACTGCCCGAAGCAGCAGCACAGCTCTTCCAGTGCCAAAACAACTCCACCTGCCTCATGCACTTCACATACCATCAGCTGTCCTGGCAGCTATCTAGGAAACCCTGTTTGCTCACTTCCGGTCCCATGCCCATTGAGACCATTTTGATGGAATCAAGCAGCTTGAGCACCCACACAAAACCAACATGCAGCTCCTTACTCAAGGCGCTCAAAACTCCACAGCCAAAGACAAGTTCAGAGCCCAAGCCATTTCCCGCTGCCATGGAAACCAAGTGCTCTGGAAGCACATATGTCTGAAAGTAGCTATGCCACCTAGGGAAGGTAGTTTGGTGGTGAATGGCAACTGCCCGAAGCAGCAGCACAGTTCTTCGAGTGCCAAAACAACTCCACCTGCCTCATGCACTTCACATACCATCAGCTGTCCTGCCAGCTATGTTGGAAACCCTGTTTCCTCACTTCCGGTCCCATGCCCATTGAGCCCAGTGGGATGGAATCAAGCAGCTTGAGCACCCACACAAAACTAACATGCAGCTCCTTACTCAAGGCGCTCAAAACTCCACAGCCAAAGACAAGTTCAGCGCCAAAGCCATTTCCCGCTGCATGAAATCCAAGGGCTCTGGCAGCACATATGTCTGAAAGTGGCTATGACACCTAGGGAAGGTAGTGTGGTGGTGAATGGCAACTGCCCGAAGCAGCAGCACAGCTCTTCCAGTGCCAAAACAACTCCACCTGCCTCATGCACTTCACATACCATCAGCTGTCCTGCCAGTATCTAGGAAACCCTGTTTGCTCACTTCCGGTCCTATGCCCATTGAGCCCAGTGGGATGGAATCAAGCAGCTTGAGCACCCACAAAAAACTAACATGCAGCTCCTCACTCAAGGCGCTCAAAACTCCACAGCCAAAGACAAGTTCAGGGCCAAAGCCATTTCCCGCTGCCATGGAAACCAAGTGCTCTGGCAGCACATATGTCTGAAAGTGGCTATGACACCTAGGGAAGGTAGTGTGGTGGTGAATGGCAACTGCCCGAAGCAGCAGCACAGCTCTTCCAGTGCCAAAACAACTCCACCTGCCTCATGCACTTCACATACCATCAGCTGTCCTGGCAGCTATCTAGGAAACCCTGTTTGGTCACTTCCGGTCCCATGCCAATTGAGGCCAGTAGGATGGAATCAAGCAGCTTGAGCACCCACACAAAACTAACATGCAGCTCCTCACTCAAGGCGCGCGAAACTCCACAGTCAAAGACAAGTTCAGGGCCAAAGCCATTTCCCGCTGCCATGGAAACCAAGGGCTCTGGCAGCACATATGTCTGAAAGTGGCTATGACACCTAGGGAAGATAGTGTGGTGGTGAATGGCAACTGCCCAAAACAGCAGCACAGCTCGTCCAGTGCCAAAACAGCACCACTTGCCTCATGCACCTCACATACCATCAGCTGTCCTAGCAGCTATCTAGGAAACCCTGTTTGCTCACTTCCGGTCCCATGCCCATTGAGCCCAGTGGGATGGAATCAAGCAGGTTGAGCACCCACACAAAACTAACATGCAGCTCCTCACTCAAACAGTAAAAACTCCACAGCCAAAGACAAGTTCAGAGCCAAAGCCATTTCCCGCTGCCATGGAAACTTTGTGCTCTTCATCGCATATGTCTGAAAGTGGCTATGACACCTAGGGAAGGTAGTGTCGTGGTGAATGGCAACTGCCCGAAGCAGCAGCACAGCTCTTCCAGTGCCAAAACAACTCCACCTGCCTCATGCACTTCACATACCATCAGCTGTCATGGCAGCTATCTAGGAAACCCTGTTTGGTCACTTCCGGTCCCATGCCAATTGAGGCCAGTAGGATGGAATCAAGCAGCTTGAGCACCCACACAAAACTAACATGCAGCTCCTCACTCAAGGCGCGCGAAACTCCACAGTCAAAGACAAGTTCAGGGCCAAAGCCATTTCCCGCTGCCATGGAAACCAAGGGCTCTGGCAGCACATATGTCTGAAAGTGGCTATGACACCTAGGGAAGATAGTGTGGTGGTGAATGGCAACTGCCCAAAACAGCAGCACAGCTCGTCCAGTGCCAAAATAGCACCACCTGCCTCATGCACCTCACATACCATCAGCTGTCCTGGCAGCTATCTAGGAAACCCTGTTTGCTCACTTCCGGTCCAATGCCCATTGAGCCCAGTGGGATGGAATCAAGCAGCTTGAGCACCCACACAAAACTAACATGCAGCTCCTCACTCAAGGCGCTCAAAACTCCACAGCCAAAGACAAGTTCAGAGCCCAAGCCATTTCCCACTGCCATGGAAACCAAGTGCTCTGGCAGCACATATGTCTGAAAGTGGCTATGACAAGTAGGGAAGGTAGTGTGGTGGTGAATGGCAACTGCCCGAAGCAGTAGTACAGCTCTTCCAGTTCAAAAACAACTCCACCTGCCTCACGCACTTCACATACCATCAGCTGTCCTGGCAGCTGTCTAGGAAACCCTGTTTGGTCACTTCCGGTTCAGTGCCCATTGAGCCCAGGGGGATGGAATCAAGCAGCTTGAGCACCCACACAAAACTAACTTGCAGCTCCTCACTCAAGGTGCTCAAAACTCCACAGCCAAACACAGGTTCAGAGCCCAAGCCATTTCCCGCTGCCATGGAAACCAAGTGCTCTGGCAGCACATATGTCTGAAAGTAGCTATGACACCTAGGGAAGGTAGTTTGATGGTGAATGACAACTGCCCGAAGCAGCAGCACAGCTCTTACACTGCCAAAACAACTCCACATAAATCACAAACTTCACATACCATCAGCTGTCCTGGCAGCTATCTAGGAAACCCTGTTTGCTCACTTACGGTCCAATGCCCATTGAGACCATTGGGATGGAATCAAGCAGCTTGAGCACCCACACAAAACTAACATGCAGCTCCTTACTCAAGGCGCTCAAAACTCTACAGCCAAAGACAAGTTCAGAGCCCAAGCCATTTCCCGCTGCCATTGAAACCTAGTGCTCTGGCAGCACATATGTATGAATGTGACTATGACACCTAGGGAAGGTAGTGTGGTGGTGAATGGCAACTGCCCGAAGCAGCAGCACAGCTCTTCCAGTGCCAAAACAACTCCACCTGCCTCATGCACTTCACATACCATCAGCTGTCATGGCAGCTATCTTGGAAACCCTGTTTGCTCACTTCCGGTCCAATGCCCATTGAGCCCAGTGGGATGGAATCAAGCAGCTTAAGCACCAACAAAGAAAACTAACATGGAGCTCCTCACTCAAGGCGCTCAAAACTCCACAACAACGACAAGTTCAGAGCCCAAGCCATTTCCTGCTGCCATGGAAACCAAGTGCTCGGCAGCACATATGTCTGAAAGTGGCTATGACACCTAGGGAAGGTAGTGTGGTGGTGAATGGCAACTGCCCGAAGCAGCAGCACAGCTCTTCCAGTGCCAAAACAACTCCACCTGCCTCATGCACTTCACATACCATCAGCTGTCCTGCCAGCTATCTAGGAAACCCTGTTTGCTCACTTCCGGTCCAATGCCCATTGAGCCCAGTGGGATGGAATCAAGCAGCTTGAGCACCCACACAAAACTAACATGGAGCTCCTTACTCAAGGCGCTCAAAACGCCACAGCCAAAGACAAGTTCAGTGCATAAGCCATTTCCCGCTGCCATGGAAACCAATGGTTCCGGCAGCACATATGTCTGAAAGTGGCTATGACACCTAGGGAAAGGAGTGTGGTGGTGAATGGCAACTGCCCGAAGCAGCAGCACAGCTCTTCCAGTGCCAAAACAACTCCACCTGCCTCATGCACTTCACATACCATCAGCTGTCATGGCAGCTATCTTGGAAACCCTGTTTGCTCACTTCCGGTCCAATGCCCATTGAGCCCAGTGGGATGGAATCAAGCAGCTTAAGCACCAACAAAGAAAACTAACATGGAGCTCCTCACTCAAGGCGCTCAAAACTCCACAACAACGACAAGTTCAGAGCCCAAGCCATTTCCTGCTGCCATGGAAACCAAGTGCTCTGGCAGCACATATGTCTGAAAGTAGGTATGACATCTAGGGAAGGTAGTGTGGTGGTGAATGGCAACTGCCGGAAGCAGCAGCACAGCTCTTCCAGTGCCAAAACAACTCCACCTGCCTCATGCACTTCATACAATCAGCTGTCCTGGCAGATATCTAGGAAACCCTGTTTGCTCACTTCCGGTCCCATGCTCTTTGAGCCCAGGGGGATGGAATCAAGCAGCTTGAGCACCCACAAAAAACTAACATGCAGCTCCTCACTCAAGGCGCTCAAAACTCCACAGCCAATCACAAGTTCAGGGCCAAAACCATTTCCCGCTGCCATGGAAACCAAGTGCTCTGGCAGCACATATGTCTGAAAGTGGCTATGACACCTAGGAAAGGTAGGGTGGTGGTGAATGGCAACTGCCCGAAGCAGCAGCACAGCTCTTCCAGTGCCAAAACAACTCCACCAGCCTCATGCACTTCACATACCAGCAGCTGTCTTGGCAGCTATCTAGGAAACCCTGTTTGCTCACTTCCGGTCCAATGCCCATTGAGCCCAGTGGGATGGAATCAAGCAGCTTGAGCACCTACACAAAACTAACATGCAGCTCCTCACTCAAGGCGCTCAAAACTCCACAGCCAAACACAAGTTCAGTGCCAAAGCCATTTCCCGCTGCCATGGAAACCAAGTGCTCTGGCAGCACATATGTCTGAAAGTGGCTATGACACCTAGGCATGGTAGTGTGGTGGTGAATGGCAACTGCCCGAAGCAGCAGCACAGCTTTCCAGTTCCAAAACAACTCCACCTGCCTCATGAACTTCACATACCATCAGTTGTCCTGGCAGCTACATAGGAAACCCTGTTTGCTCACTTCCGGGCCCAAGCCCATTGAGCCCAGTGGGATGGAATCAAGCAGCTTGAGCACCCACACAAAACTAACATGGAGCTCCTCCCTCAAGGCGCTTAAAACTCCACAGCCAAACACAAGTTCATTGCTCAAGCCATTTCCCGCTGCCATGGAAACCAAGTGCTCTGGCAGCACATATGTCTGAAAGTGGCTATTACACCTAGGCATGGTAGTGTGGTGGTGAATGGCAACTGCCCGAAGCAGCAGCACAGCTCTTCCAGTGCCAAAACAACTCCACCTGCCTCATGCACTTCACACACCAACACCTGTCCTGGCAGCTATCGAGGAAACCCTCACTTCAAGACCAATGCCCATTGAGCACAGTGGGATGGAATCAAGCAGCTTGAGCACCCACACAAAACTAACATGGAGCTCCTCCCTCAAGGCGCTCAAAACTCCACAGCCAAACACAAGTTCATTGCTCAAGCCATTTCCTGCTACCATGGAAACCAAGTGCTCTATCAGCACATATGTCTGAAAGTGACTATGACACCTAGGGAAGGTAGTGTGGTGGTGAATTGCAACTGCCCGAAGCAGCAACACAGCTCTTCCTGTACCAAAACAACTCCACCAGCCTCATGCACTTCACATACTATCAGCTGTCCAGGCAGCTATCTAGGAAACCCAGTTTGGTCACTTCCGGTCCAATGCCCATTGAGCCCAGTGGGATAGAATCAAGCAGCTTGAGCACCCACAAAAAACTAACATGCAGCTCCTCACTCAAGGCGCCCAAAATTACAGAGCAAAAGACAAGTTCAAAGCCCAAGCCATTTCCCGCTGCCATGGAAACCAAGTGCTCTGGCAGCACATATGTCTGAAAGTGGCTATGACACCGAGGGAAGGTAGTGTGGTGGTGAATGGCAACTGCCCGAAGCAGCAGCACAGCTCTTCCACTGCCAAAACAACTCTACATAAATCACAAACTTCACATACCATCAGCTGTCCTGGCAGCTATCTTGGAAACCCTGTTTGCTCAAATCCGGTCCCATGCACATTGAGCCCAGTGGGATGGAATCAAGCAGCTTGAGCACCCACACAAAACTAACATGCAGCTCCTCACTCAAGGCGCTCAAAACCCCACAGCCAATCACAAGTTCAGCGCCCAAGCCATTTCCCACTGCCATGGAAACCAAGTGCTCTGGCAGCACATATGTCTGAAAGTGGCTATGACACCTAGAGAGTGTAGTGTGGTGGTGAATGGCAACTGCCGGAAGCAGCAGCACAGCTCTTCCAGTGCCAAAACAACTCCACCTGCCTCATGCACTTCACATACCATCAGCTGTCCTGGCAGCTATCTAGGAAACCCTGTTTGGTCACTTCCGGTCCCATGCCCATTGAGCCCAGTGGGAAGGAATCAAGCAGCTTGAGCACCCACACAAAACTAACATGGAGCTCCTCACTCAAGGCGATCAAAACTCCACAGCCAAAGACAAGTTCAGAGCCCAAGCCATTTCCCGCTGCCATGGAAACCAAGGGCTCTGGCAGCACATATGTCTGAAAGTGGCTATGACACCTAGGGAAGATAGTGTGGTGGTGAATGGCAACTGCCCAAAACAACAGCACAGCTCGTCCAGTGCCAAAACAGCAACACCTGCCTCATGCACCTCACATACCATCAGCTGTCCTGGCAGCTATCTAGGAAACCCTGTTTGCTCACTTCCGGTCCAATGCCCATTGAGCCCAGTGGGATGGAATCAAGCAGCTTGAGCACCCACACAAAACTAACATGCAGCTCCTCACTCAAGGCACTCAAAACTCCACAGCCAAAGACAAGTTCAGAGCCCAAGCCATTTCCCGTTGCCATGGAAACCAAGTGCTCTGGCAGCACATATGTCTGAAAGTGGCTATGACACCTAGGGAAGGTAGTGTGGTGGTGAATGGCAACTGCCCGAAGCAGCAGCACAGCTCTTCCAGTGCCAAAACAACTCCACCTGCCTCATGCACTTCACATACCATCAGCTGTCCTGCCAGCTATCTACGAAACCCTGTTTGCTCACTTCCGGTCCCATGCCCATTGAGCCCAGTGGGATGGAATCAAGCAGCTTGAGCACCCACACAAAACTAACATGGAGCTCCTCACTCAAGGCGCTCAAAACTCCACAGCCAAACACAAGTTCAGGGCCAAAGCCATTTCCCGCTGCATGAATTCCAATGGCTGTTGCAGCACATATGTCTGAAAGTGGCTATGACACCTAGGGAAGGGAGTGTGGTGGTGAATGGCAACTGCCCGAAGCAGCAGCACAGCTCTTCCAGTGCCAAAACAACTCTGCCTGCCTCATGCACTTCACATACCATCAGCTGTCCTGGCAGCTATCTAGGAAACCCTGTTTGCTCACTTCCGGTCCAATGCCCATTGAGCCCAGTGGGATGGAATCAAGCAGCTTGAGCACCCACACAAAACTAACATGGAGCTCCTTACTCAAGGCGCTCAAAACTCCACAGACAAAGACAAGTTCAGAGCCCAAGCCATTTTCCCGCTGCCATGGAAACCAAGTGCTCTGGCAGCACATATGTCTGAAAGTGGCTATGACAAGTAGGGAAGGTAGTGTGGTGGTGAATGGCAACTGCCCGAAGCAGTAGCACAGCTCTTCCAGTTCCAAAACAACTCCACCTGCCTCATGCACTTCACATACCATCAGCTGTCCTGGCAGCTGTCTAGGAAACCCTGTTTGGTCACTTCCGGTTCAATTCCCATTGAGCCCCGTGGGATGGAATCAAGCAGCTTGAGCACCCACACAAAACTAACATGCAGCTCCTCACTCAAGGCACTCAAAACTCCACAGCCAAACACAAGTTCAGAGCCCATTTCATTTCCCACTGCCATTGAAACCAAGTGCTCTGGCAGCACATATGTCTGAAAGTAGCTATGACACCTAGGGAAGGTAGTTTGATGGTGAATGACAACTGCCCGAAGCAGCAGCACAGCTCTTCCAATGATAAAACAACTCCACCTGCCTCATGCACTTCACATACCATCAGCTGTCCTGGCAGCTATCTAGGAAACCCTGTTTGCTCACTTCCGGTCCAATGCCCATTGAGCCCAGTGGGATGGAATCAAGCAGCTTGAGCACCCACACAAAACTAACATGGAGCTCCTTACTCAAGGCGCTCAAAACTCCACAGCCAAAGACAAGTTCAGTGCATAAGCCATTTCCCGCTGCCATGGAAACCAATGGTTCCGGCAGCACATATGTCTGAAAGTGGCTATGACACCTAGGGAAGGTAGTGTGGTGGTGAATGGCAACTGCCCGAAGCAGCAGCACAGCTCTTCCAGTGCCAAAACAACTCTACATAAATCACAAACTTCACATACCATCAGCTGTCCTGGCAGCTATCTAGGAAACCCTGTTTGCTCAAATCCGGTCCCATGCACATTGAGCCCAGTGGGATGGAATCAAGCAGCTTGAGCAACCACAAAAAACTAACATGCAGCTCCTCACTCAAGGCGCTCAAAACTCCACAGCCAAAGACAAGTTCAGAGCCCAAGCCATTTCCCGCTGCCATTGAAACCAAGTGCTCTACTGGCACATATGTCTGAAAGTGACTATGACACCTAGGGAAGGTAGTGTGGTGGTGAATGGCAACTGCCCGAAGCAGCAGCACAGCTCTTCCAGTGCCAAAACAACTCCACCTGCCTCATGCACTTCACATACCATCAGCTGTCCTGCCAGCTATCTTGGAAACCCTGTTTGCTCACTTCCGGTCCAATGCCCATTGAGCCCTGTGGGATGGAATCAAGCAGCTTAAGCACCAACAAGGAAAACTAACATGGAGCTCCTCACTCAAGGCGCTCAAAGCTCCACAAAAACGACAAGTTCAGAGCCCAAGCCATTTCCTGCTGCCATGGAAACCAAGTGCTCTGGCAGCACATATGTCTGAAAGTGGCTATGACACCTAGGCATGGTAGTGTGGTGGTGAATGGCAACTGCCCGAAGCAGCAGCACAGCTCTTCCAGTGCCAAAACAACTCCACCTGCCTCATGCACTTCACATACCATCAGCTGTCATGGCAGCTATCTTGGAAACCCTGTTTGCTCACTTCCGGTCCAATGCCCATTGAGCCCAGTGGGATGGAATCAAGCAGCTTAAGCACCAACAAGGAAAACTAACATGGAGCTCCTCACTCAAGGCGCTCAAAGCTCCACAACAACGACAAGTTCAGAGCCCAAGCCATTTCCTGCTGCCATGGAAACCAAGTGCTCTGGCAGCACATATGTCTGAAAGTAGGTATGACATCTAGGGAAGGTAGTGTGGTGGTGAATGGCAACTGTCCGGAAGCAGCAGCACAGCTCTTCCAGTGCCAAAACAACTCCACCTGCCTCATGCACTTCACATACCATCAGCTGTCCTGGCAGCTATCTAGGAAACCCTGTTTGCTCACTTCCGGTCCAATGCTCTTTGAGCCCAGGGGAATGGAATCAAGCAGCTTGAGCACCCACAAAAAACTAACATGCAGCTCCTCACTCAAGGCGCTCAAAACTCCACAGCCAATCACAAGTTCAGGGCCAAAACCATTTCCCGCTGCCATGGAAACGAAGTGCTCTGGCAGCACATATGTCTGAAAGTGGCTATGACACCTAGGAAAGGTAGTGTCGTGGTGAATGGCAACTGCCGGAAGCAGCAGCACAGCTCTTCCAGTGCCAAAACAACTCCACCAGCCTCATGCACTTCACATACCATCAGCTGTCCTGGCAGCTATCTAGGAAACCCTGTTTGCTCACTTCCGGTCCAATGCCCATTGAGCCCAGTGGGATGGAATCAAGCAGCTTGAGCACCTACACAAAACTAACATGCAGCTCCTCACTCAAGGCGCTCAAAACTCCACAGCCAAACACAAGTTCAGTGCCAAAGCCATTTCCCGCTGCCATGGAAACCAAGTGCTCTGGCAGCACATATGTCTGAAAGTGGCTATGACACCTAGGGAAGGTAGTGTGGTGGTGAATGGCAACTGCCCGAAGCAGCAGCACAGCTTTCCAGTGCCAAAACAACTCCACCTGCCTCATGCACTTCACATGCCATCAGTTGTCCCGGCAGCTAGATATGAAACCCAGTTTGCTCACTTCCGGGCCCAAGCCCATTGAGCCCAGTGGGATGGAATCAAGGAGCTTGAGCACCCACACAAAACTAACATGGAGCTCCTCCCTCAAGGCGCTTAAAACTCCACAGCAAAACACAAGTTCATTGCCCAAGCCATTTCCCGCTGCCATGGAAACCAAGTGCTCTGGCAGCACATATGTCTGAAAGTGGCTATTACACCTAGGCATGGTAGTGTGGTGGTGAATGGCAACTGCCCGAAGCAGCAGCACAGCTCTTCCAGTGCCAAAACAACTCCACCTGCCTCATGCACTTCACACACCAACACCTGTCCTGGCAGCTATCGAGGAAACCCTCACTTCAAGACCAATGCCCATTGAGCACAGTGGGATGGAATCAAGCAGCTTGAGCACCCACAAAAAACTAACATGGAGCTCCTCCCTCAAGGCGCTCAAAACTCCACAGCCAAACACAAGTTCATTGCTCAAGCCATTTCCTGCTGCCATGGAAACCAAGTGCTCTATCAGCACATATGTCTGAAAGTGACTATGACACCTAGGGAAGGTAGTGTGGTGGTGAATGGCAACTGCCCGAAGCAGCAACACAGCTCTTCCTGTACCAAAACAACTCCACCTGCCTCATGCACTTCACATACCATCAGCTGTCCAGGCAGCTATCTAGGAAACCCTGTTTGGTCACTTCCGGTCCAATGCCCATTGAGCCCAGTGGGATAGAATCAAGCAGCTTGAGCACCCACACAAAACTAACATGCATCTCCTCACTCAAGGCGCCAAAAATTACAGACCAAATGACAAGTTCAAAGCCCAAGCCATTTCCCGCTACCATGGAAACCAAGTGCTCTGGCAGCACATATGTCTGAAAGTGGCTATGACACCTAGGGAAGGTAGTGTGGTGGTGAATGGCAACTGCCCGAAGCAGCAGCACAGCTCTTCCAGTGCCAAAACAACTCTACATAAATCACAAACTTCACATACCATCAGCTGTCCTGGCAGCTATCTAGGAAACCCTGTTTGCTCAAATCCGGTCCCATGCACATTGAGCCCAGTGGGATGGAATCAAGCAGCTTGAGCACCCAGAAAAAACTAACATGCAGCTCCTCACTCAAGGCGCTCAAAACTCCACAGCCAAAGACAAGTTCAGAGCCCAAGCCATTTCCCGCTGCCATTGAAACCAAGTGCTCTACTGGCAGCACATATGTCTGAAAGTGACTATGACACCTAGGGAAGGTAGTGTGGTGGTGAATGGCAACTGCCCGAAGCAGCAGCACAGCTCTTCCAGTGCCAAAACAACTCCACCTGCCTCATGCACTTCACATACCATCAGCTGTCCTGGCAGCTATCTAGGAAACCCTGTTTGCTCACTTCCGGTCCAATGCCCATTGAGCCCTGTGGGATGGAATCAAGCAGCTTGAGCACCCACACAAAACTAACATGCACCTCCTCAATCAAGGCGCTCAAAGCTCCACAAAAACGACAAGTTCAGAGCCCAAGCCATTTCCTGCTGCCATGGAAACCAAGTGCTTTGGCAGCACATATGTCTGAAAGTGGCTATGACACCTAGGCATGGTAGTGTGGTGGTGAATGGCAACTGCCCGAAGCAGCAGCACAGCTCTTCCAGTGCCAAAACAACTCCACCTGCCTCATGCACTTCACATACCATCAGCTGTCCTGGCAGCTATCTAGGAAACCCAGTTTGTTCACTTCCGGTCCCATGCTCTTTTAGCCCAGGGGGATGGAATCAAGCAGCTTGAGCACCCACACAAAACTAACATGCAGCTCCTCACTCAAGGCGCTCAAAACTCCACAGCCAATCACAAGTTCAGGGCCAAAGCCATTTCCCGCTGCCATGGAAACCAAGTGCTCTGGCAGCACATATGTCTGAAAGTGGCTATGACACCTAGGGAAGGTAGTGTGGTGGTGAATGGCAACTGCCCGAAGCAGCAGCACAGCTCTTCCAGTGCCAAAACAACTCCACCTGCCTCATGCACTTCACATACCATCAGCTGTCCTGCCAGCTATCTAGGAAACCCTGTTTGCTCAAATCCGGTCCCATGCACATTGAGCCCAGTGGGATGGAATCAAGCAGCTTGAGCACCCACAAAAAACTAACATGCAGCTCCTCACTCAAGGCGCTCAAAACTCCACAGCCAAAGACAAGTTCAGAGCCCAAGCCATTTCCCGCTGCCATTGAAACCAAGTGCTCTACTGGCACATATGTCTGAAAGTGACTATGACACCTAGGGAAGGTAGTGTGGTGGTGAATGGCAACTGCCCGAAGCAGCAGCACAGCTCTTCCAGTGCCAAAACAACTCCACCTGCCTCATGCACTTCACATACCATCAGCTGTCATGGCAGCTATTCATTAAACTGTGTTTGGTCACTTCCGGTCCCATACCCATTGAGCCCAGTGGGATGGAATCAAGCAGCTTGAGCACCCACACAAAACTAACATGCAGCTCCTCACTCAAGGCACTCAAAACTCCACAGACAATCACAAGTTCAGGGCCAAAGCCATTTCCCGCTGGCATGGAAACCAAGTGCTCTGGCAGCACATATGTCTGAAAGTGGCTATGACACTTAGGGAAGGTAGTGTGGTGGTGAATGGCAACTGCCCGAAGCAGCAGCACCGCTCTTCCTGTGCCAAAACATCTCCACACAAATCACAAACTTCACATACCATCAGCTGTCCTGGCAGCTATCTAGGAAACCCTGTTTGCTCACATCCGGTCCAATGCCCATTGAGCCCAGTGGGATGGAATCAAGCAGCTTGAGCACCCACACAAAACTAACATGGAGCTCCTCACTCAAGGCGCACAAAACTCCACAGCCAATCACAAGTTCAGGGTAAAAACCATTTCCCGCTGCCATGGAAACGAAGTGCTCTGGCAGCACATATGTCTGAAAGTGGCTATGACACCTAGGGAAAGGAGTGTGGTGGTGAATGGCAACTGCCCGAAGCAGCAGCACAGCTCTTCCAGTGCCAAAACAACTCCACCTGCCTCATGCACTTCACATACCATCAGCTGTCCTGGCAGCTATCTAGGAAACCCTGTTTGCTCACTTCCATTCCCATGCCCATTGAGCCCAGTGGGATGGAATCAAGCAGCTTGAGCACCCACACAAAACTAACATGCAGCTCCTCACTCAAGGCGCTCAAAGCTCCACAACAACGACAAGTTCAGAGCCGAAGCCATTTCCCGCTGGCATGGAAACCAAGTGCTCGGCAGCACATATGTCTGAAAGTGGCTATGACACCTAGGCATGGTAGTGTGGTGGTGAATGGCAACTGCCCGAAGCAGCAGCACAGCTCTTCCAGTGCCAAAACAACTCCACCTGCCTCATGCACTTCACATACCATCAGCTGTCCTGCCAGCTATCTAGGAAACCCTGTTTGCTCACTTCCGGTCCAATGCCCATTGAGCCCTGTGGGATGGAATCAAGCAGCTTAAGCACCAACAAGGAAAACTAACATGGAGCTCCTCACTCAAGGCGCTCAAAGCTCCACAAAAACGACAAGTTCAGAGCCCAAGCCATTTCCTGCTGCCATGGAAACCAAGTGCTCTGGCAGCACATATGTCTGAAAGTGGCTATGACACCTAGGCATGGTATTGTGGTGGTGAATGGCAACTGCCCGAAGCAGCAGCACAGCTCTTCCAGTGCCAAAACAACTCCACCTGCCTCATGCACTTCACATACCATCAGCTGTCCTGGCAGCTATCTAGGAAACCCTGTTTGCTCACTTCCGGGCCCAAGCCCATTGAGCCCAGTGGGATGGAATCAAGCAGCTTGAGCACCCACACAAAACTAACATGGAGCTCCTCACTCAAGGCGCTCAAAACTCCACAGCCAAACACAAGTTCATTGATCAAGCCATTTCCCGCTGCCATGGAAACCAAGTGCTCTGGCAGCACATATGTCTGAAAGTGGCTATGACACCTAGGGAAGGTAGTGTGGTGGTGAATGGCAACTGCCCGAAGCAGCAGCACAGCTCTTCCAGTGCCAAAACAACTCCACCTGCCTCATGCACTTCACAACCATCAGCTGTCCAGGCAGCTATCTAGGAAACCCTGTTTGCTCACTTCCGGGCCCAAGCCCATTGAGCCCAGTGGGATGGAATCAAGCAGCTTGAGCACCCACACAAAACTAACATGGAGCTCCTCACTCAAGGCGCTCAAAACTCCACAGCCAAACACAAGTTCATTGATCAAGCCATTTCCCGCTGCCATGGAAACCAAGTGCTCTGGCAGCACATATGTCTGAAAGTGGCTAAGACACCTAGGCATGGTAGTGTGGTGGTGAATGGCAACTGCCCGAAGCAGCAGCACAGCTCTTCCAGTGCCAAAACAACTCCACCTGCCTCATGCACTTCACATACCATCAGCTGTCCTGGCAGCTATCGAGGAAACCCTCACTTCAAGACCAATGCGCATTGAGCACAGTGGGATGGAATCAAGCAGCTTGAGCACCCACACAAAACTAACATGCAGCTCCTCCCTCAAGGCGCTCAAAACTCCACAGCCAAACACAAGTTCATTGCTCAAGCCATTTCCTGCTGCCATGGAAACCAAGTGCTCTATCAGCACATATGTCTGAAAGTGACTATGACACCTAGGGAAGGTAGTGTGGTGGTGAATGGCAACTGCCCGAAGCAGCAGCACAGCTCTTCCAGTGCCAAAACAACTCCACCTTCCTCATGCACTTCACATACCATCAGCTGTCCAGGCAGCTATCTAGGAAACCCTGTTTGGTCACTTCCGGTCCCATGCCCATTGAGCCCAGTGGGATAGAATCAAGAAGCTTGAGCACCCACACAAAACTAACATGCAGCTCCTCACTCAAGGCGCCCAAAATTACAAAGCAAATGACAAGTTCAAAGCCCAAGCCATTTCCCGCTACCATGGAAACCAAGTGCTCTGGCAGCACATATGTCTGAAAGTGGCTATGACACCTATTGAAGGTAGTGTGGTGGTGAATGGCAACTGCCCGAAGCAGCAGCACAGCTCTTCCAGTGCCAAAACAACTCTACATAAATCACAAACTTCACATACCATCAGCTGTCCTGGCAGCTATCTAGGAAACCCTGTTTGCTCAAATCCGGTCCCATGCACAATGAGCCCAGTGGGATGGAATCAAGCAGCTTGAGCACCCACACAAAACTAACATGCAGCTCCTCACTCATGTCGCTCAAAACTCCAGGCCAATCACAAGTTCAGGGCCAAAACCATTTCCCGCTGCCATGGAAACGAAGTGCTCTGGCAGCACATATGTCTGAAAGTGGCTATGACACCTAGGGAAGGTAGTGTGGTGGTGAATGGCAACTGCCCGAAGCAGCAGCACAGCTCTTCCAGTGCCAAAACAACTCCACCTGCCTCATGCACTTCACATACCATCAGCTGTCCTGGCAGCTATCTAGGAAAACCTGTTTGCTCACTTCCGGTCCAATGCCCATTGAGCCCAGTGGGATGGAATCAAGCAGCTTGAGCACCCACACAAAACTAACATGCAGTTTCTCACTCAAGGCGCTCAAAACTCCACAGACAAACACAAGTTCAGAGCCCAAGCCATTTCCCGCTGCCATGGAAACCAAGTGCTCTGGCAGCACATATGTCTGAAAGTGCCTATAACACCTAGGAAAGGTAGTGTGGTGGTGAATGGCAACTGCCTGAAGCAGCAGCACAGCTCTTCCAGTGCCAAAGCAACTCCACCTGCCTCATGCACTTCACATACCATCAGCTGTCCTGCCAGGTATCTAGGAAACCCTGTTTGCTCACTTCCGGTCCCATGCCCATTGAACCCAGTGGGATGGAATCAAGCAGCTTGAGCACCCACACAAAACTAACATGCAGCTCCTCACTCAAGGCGCTCAAAACTCCACAGCCAAACACAAGTTCAGCGCCAAAGCCATTTCCTACTGCCATGGAAACCAAGTGCTCTGGCAGCACATATGTCTGAAAGTGGCTATGACACCTAGGCATGGTAGTGTGGTGGTGAATGGCAACTGCCCGAAGCAGCAGCACAGCTCTTCCAGTGCCAAAACAACTCCACCTGCCTTATGAACTTCACATAACATCAGCTGTCCTGCCAGCTATCTAGGAAATCCTGTTTATTCACTTCCGGTCCCATGCACATTGAGCCCAGTGGGATGGAATCAACAGCTTGAGCACCCACACAAAACTAACATGCAGCTCCTCACTCAAGGCGCTCAAAACTCCACAACAAAGACAAGTTCAGAGCCCAAGCCATTTCCCGCTGCCATGGAAACCAAGAGCTCTGGCAGCACATATGTCTGAAAGTAGCTATGACACCTAGGGAAGATAGTGTGGTGGTGAATGGCAACTGCCGGAAGCAGCAGCACAGATCTTCCAGTGCAAAACAACTCCACCTGCCCCATGCACTTCACATACCATCAGCTGTCCCGCCAGCTATCGAGGAATCCCTGTTTGCTCACTCCCAGTCCAATGCCCATTGAGCCCAGTGGGATGGAATGAAGCAGCTTGAGCACCCACACAAAACTAACATGCAGCTCCTCACTCAAGGCGCTCAAAACTCCACAACAAAGACAAGTTCAGAGCCCAAGCCATTTCCCGCTGCCATGGAAACCAAGTGCTCTGGCAGCACATATGTCTGAAAGTGGCTATGACACTTAGGAAAGGTAGTGTGGTGGTGAATGGCAACTGCCCGAAGCAGCAGCACAGCTCTTCCAGTGCCAAAACAACTCCACCTGCCTCATGCACTTCACATAACATCAGCTGTCCTGGCAGCTATCTAGGAAACCCTGTTTGGTCACTTCCGGTCCCATGCCCATTGAGCCCAGAGGGATGGAATCAAGCAGCTTGAGCACCCACACAAAACTAACATGGCGCTCCTCACTCAAGGCGCTCAAAACTCCACAGCCAAACACAAGTTCAGTGCATAAGCCATTTCCCGCTGCCATGGAAACCAAGTGCTCTATCAGCACATATGTCTGAAAGTGGCTATGACACCTATTGAAGGTAGTGTGGTGGTGAATGGCAACTTCCCAAAGCAGCAGCACAGCTCTTCCAGTGCCAAAACAACTCCACCTGCCTTATGCACTTCACATACCATCAGGTGTGATGGCAGCTATCTAGGAAACCCTGTTTGCTCACTTCCGGTCCCATGCCCTTTGAGCCCAGTGGGATGGAATTAAGCAGTTTGAGCATCCATACAAAACTAACATGGGGCTCCTCACTGAAGGCTGGCAAAACCCCACAGCCAAAGACAAGTTCAGAGCCCAAGCCATTTCCTGCTGAAACGGAAACCAAGAGCTCTGGCAGCACATATGTCTGAAAGTGGCTATGACACCTAGGGAAGGTAGTGTGGTGGTGAATGGTAACTGCCCGAAGCAGCAGCACAGCTCTTCCAGTGCCAAAACAACTCCATCTGCCTCATGCACTTCACATACCATCAGCTGTCCTGGCAGCTATCGAAGAAACCCTCTTTGCTCACTTCCGGTCCAATGCCCATTGAGCCCAGTGGGATGGAATCAAGCAGCTTGAGCACCCACACAAAACTAACATGCAGTTTCTCACTCAAGGTGCTCAAACCTCCACAGCCAAACACAAGTTCAGCGCCCAAGCCATTTCCCGCTGCCATGGAAACCAAGTGCTCTGGCAGCACATATGTCTGAAAGTGCCTATAACACCTAGGGAAGGTAGTGTGGTGGTGAATGGCAACTGCCTGAAGCAGCAGCACAGCTCTTCCAGTGCCAAAACAACTCCACCTGCCTCATGAACTTCACATACCATCAGCTGTCCTGGCAGCTATCTAGGAAACCCTGTTTCCTCACTTATGATCACATGCCCATTGAGCCCAGTGGGATGGAATCAAGCAGCTTGAGCACCCACACAAAACTAACATGGAGCTCCTCACTCAAGGCGTTCAAAACTCCACAGCCAAACACAAGTTCAGAGCCCATGCCATTTCCTGCTGCCATGGAAACCAAGGGCTCTGGCAGCACATATGTCTGAAAGTGGCTATGACACCTAGGGAAGGTAGTGTGGTGGTGAATGGCAACTGCAAGAAGCAGCAGAACAGCTCTTCCAGTGCCAAACAACTCCACCTGCCTCATGCACTTCACATACCATCAGCTGTCCTGGCAGCTATCGAGGAATCCCTCACTTCCGGTCCAATGCCCATTGAGCATAGTGGGATGGAATCAAGCAGCTTGAGCACCCACACAAAACTAACATGGAGCCCCTCACTCAAGGCGCTCAGAACTCCACAGCCAAACACAAGTTCAGTGCATAAGCCATTTCCCGCTACATGGAAACCAAGTGCTCTATCAGCACATATGTCTGAAAGTGACTATTACACCTAGGGAAGGGAGTGTGGTGGTGAATGGCAACTGCCCGAAGCAGCAGCACAGCTCTTCCTGTACCAAAACAACTCCACCTGCCTCATGCACTTCACATACCATCAGCTGTCCAGGCAGCTATTTAGGAAACCCTGTTTGGTCACTTCCGGTCCCATGCCCATTGAGCCCAGTGGGATAGAATCAAGCAGCTTGAGCACCTACACAAAACTAACATGCAGCTCCTCACTCAAGGCGCACAAATCTCCACAGCCAAAGACAAGTTCAGTGCATAAGCCATTTCCCGCTACCATGGAAAGGAAGTGCTCTATCAGCACATATGTCTGAAAGTGGCTATGACACCTAGGGAAGGTAGTGTGGTGGTGAATGGCAACTGCCCGAAGCAGCAGCACAGCTCTTCCAGTGCCAAAACAACTCCACATAAATCACAAACTTCACATACCATCAGCTGTTCTGGCAGCTATCTAGGAAACCCTGTTTGCTCTCTTCCGGTCCCATGCACATTGAGCCCAGTGGGATGGAATCAAGCAGCTTGAGCACCCACACAAAACTAACATGCAGCTCCTCACTCAAGGCGCTCAAAACTCCACATCCAAACACAAGTTCAGTGCCAAAGCCATTTCCCGCTGCCATGGAAACCAAGTGCTCTGGCAGCACATATGTCTGAAAGTGGCTATGACACCTAGGGAAGGTAGTGTGGTGGTGAATGGCAACTGCCCGAAGCAGCAGCACAGCTCTTCCAGTGCCAAAACAACTCCACCTGCCTCATGCACTTCACATACCATCAGCTGTCCTGGCAGCTATCTAGGAAACCCTGTTTGCTCACTTCCGGTCCAATGCCCATTGAGCCCTGTGGGATGGAATCAAGCAGCTTAAGCACCAACAAGGAAAACTAACATGGAGCTCCTGACTCAAGGCGCTCAAAGCTCAACAAAAACGACAAGTTCAGAGCCCAAGCCATTTCCTGCTGCCATGGAAACCAAGTGCTTTGGCAGCACATATGTCTGAAAGTGGCTATGACACCTAGGCATGGTAGTGTGGTGGTGAATGGCAACTGCCCGAAGCAGCAGCACAGCTCTTCCAGTGCCAAAACAACTCCACCTGCCTCATGCACTTCACATACCATCAGCTGTCCTGGCAGCTATCTAGGAAACCCTGTTTGTTCACTTCCGGTCCCATGCTCTTTTAGCCCAGGGGGATGGAATCAAGCAGCTTGAGCACCCACACAAAACTAACATGCAGCTCCTCACTCAAGGCGCTCAAAACTCCACAGCCAATCACAAGTTCAGGGCCAAAGCCATTTCCCGCTGCCATGGAAACCAAGTGCTCTGGCAGCACATATGTCTGAAAGTGGCTATGACACCTAGGGAAGGTAGTGTGGTGGTGAATGGCAACTGCCCGAAGCAGCAGCACAGCTCTTCCAGTGCCAAAACAACTCCACCTGCCTCATGCACTTCACATACCATCAGCTGTCCTGCCAGCTATCTAGGAAACCCTGTTTGCTCACTTCCGGTCCAATGCCCATTGAGCCCAGTGGGATGGAATCAAGCAGCTTGAGCACCCACACAAAACTAACATGCAGCTCCTCACTCAAGGCGCTCAAAACTCCACAGCCAAACAAAAGTTCAGAGCCCAAGCCATTTCCCGCTGCCATGGAAACCAAGTGCTCTGGCAGCACATATGTCTGAAAGTAGCTATGACACCTAGGGAAGGTAGTTTGATGGTGAATGACAACTGCCCGAAGCAGCAGCACAGCTCTTCCAGTGATAAAACAACTCCACCTGCCTCATGCACTTCACATACCATCAGCTGTCCTGGCAGCTATCTAGGAAACCCTGTTTGCTCACTTCCGGTCCAATGCCCATTGAGCCCAGTGGGATGGAATCAAGCAGCTTGAGCACCCACACAAAACTAACATGCAGCTCCTCACTCAAGGCGCCAAAAATTACAGAGCAAATGACAAGTTCAAAGCCCAAGCCATTTCCCGCTACCATGGAAACCAAGTGCTCTGGCAGCACATATGTCTGAAAGTGGCTATGACACCTAGGGAAGGTAGTGTGGTGGTGAATGGCAACTGCCCGAAGCAGCAGCACAGCTCTTCCAGTGCCAAAACAACTCTACATAAATCACAAACTTCACATACCATCAGCTGTCTTGGCAGCTATCTAGGAAACCCTGTTTGCTCAAATCCGGTCCCATGCACATTGAGCCCAGTGGGATGGAATCAAGCAGCTTGAGCACCCACAAAAAACTAACATGCAGCTCCTCACTCAAGGCGCTCAAAACTCCACAGCCAAAGACAAGTTCAGAGCCCAAGCCATTTCCCGCTGCCATTGAAACCAAGTGCTCTACTGGCACATATGTCTGAAAGTGACTATGACACCTAGGGAAGGTAGTGTGGTGGTGAATGGCAACTGCCCGAAGCAGCAGCACAGCTCTTCCAGTGCCAAAACAACTCCACCTGCCTCATGCACTTCACATACCATCAGCTGTCATGGCAGCTATTCATTAAACTGTGTTTGGTCACTTCCGGTCCCATACCCATTGAGCCCAGTGGGATGGAATCAAGCAGCTTGAGCACCCACACAAAACTAACATGCAGCTCCTCACTCAAGGCACTCAAAACTCCACAGACAATCACAAGTTCAGGGCCAAAGCCATTTCCCGCTGGCATGGAAACCAAGTGCTCTGGCAGCACATATGTCTGAAAGTGGCTATGACACTTAGGGAAGGTAGTGTGGTGGTGAATGGCAACTGCCCGAAGCAGCAGCACAGCTCTTCCTGTGCCAAAACATCTCCACACAAATCACAAACTTCACATACCATCAGCTGTCCTGGCAGCTATCTAGGAAACCCTGTTTGCTCACATCCGGTCCAATGCCCATTGAGCCCAGTGGGATGGAATCAAGCAGCTTGAGCACCCACACAAAACTAACATGGAGCTCCTCACTCAAGGCGCACAAAACTCCACAGCCAATCACAAGTTCAGGGTAAAAACCATTTCCCGCTGCCATGGAAACGAAGTGCTCTGGCAGCACATATGTCTGAAAGTGGCTATGACACCTAGGGAAAGGAGTGTGGTGGTGAATGGCAACTGCCCGAAGCAGCAGCACAGCTCTTCCAGTGCCAAAACAACTCCACCTGCCTCATGCACTTCACATACCATCAGCTGTCCTGGCAGCTATCTAGGAAACCCTGTTTGCTCACTTCCATTCCCATGCCCATTGAGCCCAGTGGGATGGAATCAAGCAGCTTGAGCACCCACACAAAACTAACATGCAGCTCCTCACTCAAGGCGCTCAAAGCTCCACAACAACGACAAGTTCAGAGCTGAAGCCATTTCCCGCTGGCATGGAAACCAAGTGCTCGGCAGCACATATGTCTGCAAGTGGCTATGACACCTAGGGAAGGTAGTGTGGTGGTGAATGGCAACTGCCCGAAGCAGCAGCACAGCTCTTCCAGTGCCAAAACAACTCCACCTGCCTCATGCACTTCACATACCATCAGCTGTCCTGCCAGCTATCTAGGAAACCCTGTTTGCTCACTTCCGGTCCAATGCCCATTGAGCCCTGTGGGATGGAATCAAGCAGCTTAAGCACCAACAAGGAAAACTAACATGGAGCTCCTCACTCAAGGCGCTCAAAGCTCCACAAAAACGACAAGTTCAGAGCCCAAGCCATTTCCTGCTGCCATGGAAACCAAGTGCTCTGGCAGCACATATGTCTGAAAGTGGCTATGACACCTAGGCATGGTATTGTGGTGGTGAATGGCAACTGCCCGAAGCAGCAGCACAGCTCTTCCAGTGCCAAAACAACTCCACCTGCCTCATGCACTTCACATACCATCAGCTGTCCTGCCAGCTATCTAGGAAACCCTGTTTGCTCACTTCCGGGCCCAAGCCCATTGAGCCCAGTGGGATGGAATCAAGCAGCTTGAGCACCCACACAAAACTAACATGGAGCTCCTCACTCAAGGCGCTCAAAACTCCACAGCCAAACACAAGTTCATTGATCAAGCCATTTCCCGCTGCCATGGAAACCAAGTGCTCTGGCAGCACATATGTCTGAAAGTGGCTATGACACCTAGGGAAGGTAGTGTGGTGGTGAATGGCAACTGCCCGAAGCAGCAGCACAGCTCTTCCAGTGCCAAAACAACTCCACCTGCCTCATGCACTTCACATACCATCAGCTGTCCAGGCAGCTATCTAGGAAACCCTGTTTGCTCACTTCCGGGCCCAAGCCCATTGAGCCCAGTGGGATGGAATCAAGCAGCTTGAGCACCCACACAAAACTAACATGGAGCTCCTCACTCAAGGCGCTCAAAACTCCACAGCCAAACACAAGTTCATTGATCAAGCCATTTCCCGCTGCCATGGAAACCAAGTGCTCTGGCAGCACATATGTCTGAAAGTGGCTAAGACACCTAGGCATGGTAGTGTGGTGGTGAATGGCAACTGCCCGAAGCAGCAGCACAGCTCTTCCAGTGCCAAAACAACTCCACCTGCCTCATGCACTTCACATACCATCAGCTGTCCTGGCAGCTATCGAGGAAACCCTCACTTCAAGACCAATGCGCATTGAGCACAGTGGGATGGAATCAAGCAGCTTGAGCACCCACACAAAACTAACATGGAGCTCCTCCCTCAAGGCGCTCAAAACTCCACAGCCAAACACAAGTTCATTGCTCAAGCCATTTCCTGCTGCCATGGAAACCAAGTGCTCTATCAGCACATATGTCTGAAAGTGACTATGACACCTAGGGAAGGTAGTGTGGTGGTGAATGGCAACTGCCCGAAGCAGCAGCACAGCTCTTCCAGTGCCAAAACAACTCCACCTTCCTCATGCACTTCACATACCATCAGCTGTCCAGGCAGCTATCTAGGAAACCCTGTTTGGTCACTTCCGGTCCCATGCCCATTGAGCCCAGTGGGATAGAATCAAGAAGCTTGAGCACCCACACAAAACTAACATGCAGCTCCTCACTCAAGGCGCCCAAAATTACAAAGCAAATGACAAGTTCAAAGCCCAAGCCATTTCCCGCTACCATGGAAACCAAGTGCTCTGGCAGCACATATGTCTGAAAGTGGCTATGACACCTATTGAAGGTAGTGTGGTGGTGAATGGCAACTGCCCGAAGCAGCAGCACAGCTCTTCCAGTGCCAAAACAACTCTACATAAATCACAAACTTCACATACCATCAGCTGTCCTGGCAGCTATCTAGGAAACCCTGTTTGCTCAAATCCGGTCCCATGCACAATGAGCCCAGTGGGATGGAATCAAGCAGCTTGAGCACCCACACAAAACTAACATGCAGCTCCTCACTCAAGGCGCTCAAAACTCCACAGCCAAAGACAAGTTCAGAGTCCAAGCCATTTCCCGCTGCCATTGAAATCAAGTGCTCTACTGGCACATATGTCTGAAAGTGGCTATGACACCTAGGGAAGGTAATGTGGTGGTGAATGGCAACTGCCGGAAGCAGCAGCACAGCTCTTCCAGTGCCAAAACAACTCCACCTGCCTCATGCACTTCACATACCATCAGCTGTCCTGGCAGCTATCTAGGAAACCCTGTTTGCTCACTTCCGGTCCCATACACTTTGAGCCCAGGGGGATGGAATCAAGCAGCTTGAGCACCCACACAAAACTAACATGCAGCTCCTCACTCAAGTCGCTCAAAACTCCAGGCCAATCACAAGTTCAGGGCCAAAACCATTTCCCGCTGCCATGGAAACGAAGTGCTCTGGCAGCACATATGTCTGAAAGTGGCTATGACACCTAGGGAAGGTAGTGTGGTGGTGAATGGCAACTGCCCGAAGCAGCAGCACAGCTCTTCCAGTGCCAAAACAACTCCACCTGCCTCATGCACTTCACATACCATCAGCTGTCCTGGCAGCTATCTAGGAAAACCTGTTTGCTCACTTCCGGTCCAATGCCCATTGAGCCCAGTGGGATGGAATCAAGCAGCTTGAGCACCCACACAAAACTAACATGCAGTTTCTCACTCAAGGCGCTCAAAACTCCACAGACAAACACAAGTTCAGAGCCCAAGCCATTTCCCGCTACCATGGAAACCAAGTGCTCTGGCAGCACATATGTCTGAAAGTGCCTATAACACCTAGGAAAGGTAGTGTGGTGGTGAATGGCAACTGCCTGAAGCAGCAGCACAGCTCTTCCAGTGCCAAAGCAACTCCACCTGCCTCATGCACTTCACATACCATCAGCTGTCCTGCCAGGTATCTAGGAAACCCTGTTTGCTCACTTCCGGTCCCATGCCCATTGAACCCAGTGGGATGGAATCAAGCAGCTTGAGCACCCACACAAAACTAACATGGAGCTCCTCACTCAAGGCGCTCAAAACTCCACAGCCAAACACAAGTTCAGCGCCAAAGCCATTTCCTACTGCCATGGAAACCAAGTGCTCTGGCAGCACATATGTCTGAAAGTGGCTATGACACCTAGGCATGGTAGTGTGGTGGTGAATGGCAACTGCCCGAAGCAGCAGCACAGCTCTTCCAGTGCCAAAACAACTCCACCTGCCTTATGAACTTCACATAACATCAGCTGTCCTGCCAGCTATCTAGGAAATCCTGTTTGTTCACTTCCGGTCCCATGCACATTGAGCCCAGTGGGATGGAATCAACAGCTTGAGCACCCACACAAAACTAACATGCAGCTCCTCACTCAAGGCACTCAAAACTCCACAGCCAAAGACAAGTTCACAGGACAAGCCATTTCCCGCTGCCATGGAAACCAAGAGCTCTGGCAGCACATATGTCTGAAAGTAGCTATGACACCTAGGGAAGATAGTGTGGTGGTGAATGGCAACTGCCGGAAGCAGCAGCACAGATCTTCCAGTGCAAAACAACTCCACCTGCCCCATGCACTTCACATACCATCAGCTGTCCCGCCAGCTATCGAGGAATCCCTGTTTGCTCACTCCCAGTCCAATGCCCATTGAGCCCAGTGGGATGGAATGAAGCAGCTTGAGCACCCACACAAAACTAACATGCAGCTCCTCACTCAAGGCGCTCAAAACTCCACAACAAAGACAAGTTCAGAGCCCAAGCCATTTCCCGCTGCCATGGAAACCAAGTGCTCTGGCAGCACATATGTCTGAAAGTGGCTATGACACTTAGGAAAGGTAGTGTGGTGGTGAATGGCAACTGTCCGAAGCAGCAGCACAGCTCTTCCAGTGCCAAAACAACTCCACCTGCCTCATGCACTTCACATAACATCAGCTGTCCTGGCAGCTATCTAGGAAACCCTGTTTGGTCACTTCCGGTCCCATGCCCATTGAGCCCAGAGGGATGGAATCAAGCAGCTTGAGCACCCACACAAAACTAACATGGCGCTCCTCACTCAAGGCGCTCAAAACTCCACAGCCAAACACAAGTTCAGTGCATAAGCCATTTCCCGCTGCCAAGGAAACCAAGTGCTCTATCAGCACATATGTCTGAAAGTGGCTATGACACCTATTGAAGGTAGTGTGGTGGTGAATGGCAACTTCCCAAAGCAGCAGCACAGCTCTTCCAGTGCCAAAACAACTCCACCTGCCTTATGCACTTCACATACCATCAGGTGTGATGGCAGCTATCTAGGAAACCCTGTTTGCTCACTTCCGGTCCCATGCCCTTTGAGCCCAGTGGGATGGAATTAAGCAGTTTGAGCATCCATACAAAACTAACATGGGGCTCCTCACTGAAGGCTGGCAAAACCCCACAGCCAAAGACAAGTTCAGAGCCCAAGCCATTTCCTGCTGAAACGGAAACCAAGAGCTCTGGCAGCACATATGTCTGAAAGTGGCTATGACACCTAGGGAAGGTAGTGTGGTGGTGAATGGTAACTGCCCGAAGCAGCAGCACAGCTCTTCCAGTGCCAAAACAACTCCATCTGCCTCATGCACTTCACATACCATCAGCTGTCCTGGCAGCTATCGAAGAAACCCTCTTTGCTCACTTCCGGTCCAATGCCCATTGAGCCCAGTGGGATGGAATCAAGCAGCTTGAGCACCCACACAAAACTAACATGCAGTTTCTCACTCAAGGTGCTCAAACCTCCACAGCCAAACACAAGTTCAGCGCCCAAGCCATTTCCCGCTGCCATGGAAACCAAGTGCTCTGGCAGCACATATGTCTGAAAGTGCCTATAACACCTAGGGAAGGTAGTGTGGTGGTGAATGGCAACTGCCTGAAGCAGCAGCACAGCTCTTCCAGTGCCAAAACAACTCCACCTGCCTCATGAACTTCACATACCATCAGCTGTCCTGGCAGCTATCTAGGAAACCCTGTTTCCTCACTTATGATCACATGCCCATTGAGCCCAGTGGGATGGAATCAAGCAGCTTGAGCACCCACACAAAACTAACATGGAGCTCCTCACTCAAGGCGTTCAAAACTCCACAGCCAAACACAAGTTCAGAGCCCAAGCCATTTCCTGCTGCCATGGAAACCAAGGGCTCTGGCAGCACATATGTCTGAAAGTGGCTATGACACCTAGGCATGGTAGTGTGGTGGTGAATGGCAACTGCAAGAAGCAGCAGAACAGCTCTTCCAGTGCCAAACAACTCCACCTGCCTCATGCACTTCACATACCATCAGCTGTCCTGGCAGCTATCGAGGAATCCCTCACTTCCGGTCCAATGCCCATTGAGCATAGTGGGATGGAATCAAGCAGCTTGAGCACCCACACAAAACTAACATGGAGCCCCTCACTCAAGGCGCTCAGAACTCCACAGCCAAACACAAGTTCAGTGCATAAGCCATTTCCCGCTACATGGAAACCAAGTGCTCTATCAGGACATATGTCTGAAAGTGACTATTACACCTAGGGAAGGGAGTGTGGTGGTGAATGGCAACTGCCCGAAGCAGCAGCACAGCTCTTCCTATACCAAAACAACTCCACCTGCCTCATGCACTTCACATACCATCAGCTATCCAGGCAGCTATTTAGGAAACCCTGTTTGGTCACTTCCGGTCCCATGCCCATTGAGCCCAGTGGGATAGAATCAAGCAGCTTGAGCACCTACACAAAACTAACATGCAGCTCCTCACTCAAGGCGCACAAATCTCCACAGCCAAAGACAAGTTCAGTGCATAAGCCATTTCCCGCTACCATGGAAAGGAAGTGCTCTATCAGCACATATGTCTGAAAGTGGCTATGACACCTAGGGAAGGTAGTGTGGTGGTGAATGGCAACTGCCCGAAGCAGCAGCACAGCTCTTCCAGTGCCAAAACAACTCCACATAAATCACAAACTTCACATACCATCAGCTGTTCTGGCAGCTATCTAGGAAACCCTGTTTGCTCTCTTCCGGTCCCATGCACATTGAGCCCAGTGGGATGGAATCAAGCAGCTTGAGCACCCACACAAAACTAACATGCAGCTCCTCACTCAAGGCGCTCAAAACTCCACATCCAAACACAAGTTCAGTGCCAAAGCCATTTCCCGCTGCCATGGAAACCAAGTGCTCTGGCAGCACATATGTCTGAAAGTGGCTATGACACCTAGGGAAGGTAGTGTGGTGGTGAATGGCAACTGCCCGAAGCAGCAGCACAGCTCTTCCAGTGCCAAAACAACTCCACATAAATCACAAACTTCACATACCATCATCTGTCCTGCCAGCTATCGAGGAAACCCTGTTTGCTCACTTCCAGTCCAATGCACATTGAGCCCAGTGGGATGGAATCAAGCAGCTTGAGCACCCACACAAAACTAACATGCAGCTCCTCACTCAAGGCGCTCAAAACTCCACAGCCAATCACAAGTTTAGTGCCAAAGCCATTCCCCGCTGCCATGGAAACCAAGTGCTCTGGCAGCACATATGTCTGAAAGTGGCTATGACACCTAGGCATGGTAGTGTGGTGGTGAATGGCAACTGCCCGAAGCAGCAGCACAGCTCTTCCAGTGCCAAAACAACTCCACCTGCCTCATGCACTTCACATACCATCAGCTGTCCTGGCAGCTATCGAGGAAACCCTCACTTCAAGACCAATGCCCATTGAGCACAGTGGGATGGAATCAAGCAGCTTGAGCATCCACACAAAACTAACATGGAGCTCCTCCTTCAAGGCGCTCAAAACTCCACAGCCAAACACAAGTTCATTGCTGAAGCCATTTCCTGCTGCCATGGAAACCAAGTGCTCTATCAGCACATATGTCTGAAAGTGGCTATGACACCTAGGGAAGGTAGTGTGGTGGTGAATGGCAACTGCCGGAAGCAGCAGCACAGCTCTTCCAGTGCCAAAACAACTCCACCTGCCTCATGCACTTCACAAACCATCAGCTGTCATGGCAGCTATCCATTAAACTGTGTTTCGTCACTTCCGGTCCCATACCCATTGAGCCCAGTGGGATGGAATCAAGCAGCTTGAGCACCCACACAAAACTAACATGCAGCTCCTCACTCAAGGCGCTCAAAACTCCACAGCCAATCACAAGTTCAGGGCCAAAGCCATTTCCCGCTGCCATGGAAACCAAGTGCTCTGGCAGCACATATGTCTGAAAGTGGCTATGACACCTAGGCATGGTAGTGTGGTGGTGAATGGCAACTGCCCGAAGCAGCAGCACAGCTCTTCCAGTGCCAAAACAACTCCACACAAATCACAAACTTCACATACCATCAGCTGTCCTGGCAGCTATCTAGGAAACCCTGTTTGCTCACTTCCGGTCCAATGCACATTGAGCCCAGCGGGATGGAATCAAGCAGCTTGAGCACACACACAAAACTAACATGCACCTCCTCACTCAAGGCGCTCAAAACTCCACAGCCAAACACAAGTTCAGCGCCCAAGCCATTTCCCGCTGCCATGGAAACCAAGTGCTCTGGCAGCACATATGTCTGAAAGTGGCTATGACACTGAGGGAAGGTAGTGTGGTGGTGAATGGCAACTGCCCGAAGCAGCAGCACAGCTCTTCCAGTGCCAAAACAACTCCACCTGCCTCATGCACTTCAAATACCATCAGCTGTCCTGGCAGCTATCTAGGAAACCCTGTTTGCTCACTTCCGGTCCCATGCCCATTGAGCCCAGTGGGATGGAATCAAGCAGCTTGAGCACCCACACAAAACTACCATGGAGCTCCTCACTCAAGGCGCTCAAAACTCCACATCCAAACACAAGTTCAGTGCCAAAGCCATTTCCCGCTGCCATGGAAACCAAGTGCTCTGGCAGCACATATGTCTGAAAGTGGCTATGACACCTAGGGAAGGTAGTGTGGTGGTGAATGGCAACTGCCCGAAGCAGCAGCACAGCTCTTCCAGTGCCAAAACAACTCCACATAAATCACAAACTTCACATACCATCATCTGTCCTGCCAGCTATCGAGGAAACCCTGTTTGCTCACTTCCAGTCCAATGCACATTGAGCCCAGTGGGATGGAATCAAGCAGCTTGAGCACCCACACAAAACTAACATGCAGCTCCTCACTCAAGGCGCTCAAAACTCCACAGCCAATCACAAGTTTAGTGCCAAAGCCATTCCCCGCTGCCATGGAAACCAAGTGCTCTGGCAGCACATATGTCTGAAAGTGGCTATGACACCTAGGCATGGTAGTGTGGTGGTGAATGGCAACTGCCCGAAGCAGCAGCACAGCTCTTCCAGTGCCAAAACAACTCCACCTGCCTCATGCACTTCACATACCATCAGCTGTCCTGGCAGCTATCGAGGAAACCCTCACTTCAAGACCAATGCCCATTGAGCACAGTGGGATGGAATCAAGCAGCTTGAGCATCCACACAAAACTAACATGGAGCTCCTCCTTCAAGGCGCTCAAAACTCCACAGCCAAACACAAGTTCATTGCTGAAGCCATTTCCTGCTGCCATGGAAACCAAGTGCTCTATCAGCACATATGTCTGAAAGTGGCTATGACACCTAGGGAAGGTAGTGTGGTGGTGAATGGCAACTGCCGGAAGCAGCAGCACAGCTCTTCCAGTGCCAAAACAACTCCACCTGCCTCATGCACTTCACAAACCATCAGCTGTCATGGCAGCTATCCATTAAACTGTGTTTGGTCACTTCCGGTCCCATACCCATTGAGCCCAGTGGGATGGAATCAAGCAGCTTGAGCACCCACACAAAACTAACATGCAGCTCCTCACTCAAGGCGCTCAAAACTCCACAGCCAATCACAAGTTCAGGGCCAAAGCCATTTCCCGCTGCCATGGAAACCAAGTGCTCTGGCAGCACATATGTCTGAAAGTGGCTATGACACCTAGGCATGGTAGTGTGGTGGTGAATGGCAACTGCCCGAAGCAGCAGCACAGCTCTTCCAGTGCCAAAACAACTCCACACAAATCACAAACTTCACATACCATCAGCTGTCCTGGCAGCTATCTAGGAAACCCTGTTTGCTCACTTCCGGTCCCATGCCCATTGAGCCCAGCGGGATGGAATCAAGCAGCTTGAGCACACACACAAAACTAACATGCAGCTCCTCACTCAAGGCGCTCAAAACTCCACAGCCAAACACAAGTTCAGCGCCCAAGCCATTTCCCGCTGCCATGGAAACCAAGTGCTCTGGCAGCACATATGTCTGAAAGTGGCTATGACACCTATTGAAGGTAGTGTGGTGGTGAATGGCAACTGCCCGAAGCAGCAGCACAGCTCTTCCAGTGCCAAAACAACTCCACCTGCCTCATGCACTTCAAATACCATCAGCTGTCCTGGCAGCTATCTAGCAAACCCTGTTTGCTCACTTCCGGTCCCATGCACATTGAGCCCAGTGGGATGGAATCAAGCAGCTTGAGCACCCACACAAAACTACCATGGAGCTCCTCACTCAAGGCGCTCAAAACTCCACAGCCAAACACAAGTTCAGTGCCGAAGCCATTTCCTGCTGCCATGGAAACCAAGTGCTCTGGCAGCACATATGTCTGAAAGTGGCTATGACACCTAGGCATGGTAGTGTGGTGGTGAATGGCAACTGCCCGAAGCAGCAGCAGTGCTCTTCCAGTGCCAAAACAACTCCACCTGCCTCATGCACTTCACATACCATCAGCTGTCCTGGCAGCTATCGAGGAAACCCTCACTTCAAGACCAATGCCCATTGAGCACAGTGGGATGGAATCAAGCAGCTTGAGCACCTACACAAAACTAACATGCAGCTCCTCACTCAAGGCGCTCAAAACTCCACAGCCAAAGACAAGTTCAGAGCCCAAGCCATTTCCTGCTGCCATTGAAACCAAGTGCTCTGGCAGCACATATGTCTGAAAGTGGCTATGACACCTATTGAAGGTAGTGTGGTGGTGAATGGCAACTGCCCGAAGCAGCAGCACAGCTCTTCCAGTGCCAAAACAACTCCACCTGCCTCATGCACTTCACATACCATCAGCTGTCATGGCAGCTGTACATTAAACTGTGTTAGGTCACTTGCGGTCCCATACCCATTGTGCCCAGTGGGATGGAATCAAGCAGCTTGAGCACCCACACAAAACTAACATGCAGCTCCTCACTCAAGGCGCTCAAAACTCCACAGCCAATCACAAGTTCAGGGCCAAAGCCATTTCCCGCTGCCATGGAAACCAAGTGCTCTGGCAGCACATATGTCTGAAAGTGGCTATGACACCTAGGAAAGGTAGTGTGGTGGTGAATGGCAACTGCCCGAAGCAGCAGCACAGCTCTTCCAGTGCCAAAACAACTCCACAGAAATCACAAACTTCACATACCATCAGCTGTCCTGGCAGCTATCTAGGAAACCCTGTTTGCTCACTTCTGGTCCAATGCCAATTAAGCCCAGTTGGATGGAATCAAGCAGCTTGAGCACCCACACAAAACTAACATGCAGCTCCTCACTCAAGGCGCTCAAAACTCCACAGCCAAAGACAAGTTCATCACCCAAGCCATTTCCCGCTGCCATGGAAACCAAGTGCTCTGGCAGCACATATGTCTGAAAGTGGCTATGACACCTAAGCATGGTACTGTGGTGGTGAATGGCAACTGCCCGAAGCAGCAGCACAGCTCTTCCAGTGCCAAAACTACTCCACCTGCCTCATGCACTTCACATACCATCAGCTGTCCTTGCAGCTATCTAGGAAACCCTGTTTGCTCACTTCCGGTCCCATGCCCATTGAGCCCAGTCGGATGGAATCAAGCAGCTTGAGCACCCACACAAAACTAAAATGGAGCTCCTCACTGAAGGCGCTCAAAACTCCACAGACAAAGACAAGTCAGCGCCAAAGCCATTTCCCACTGCCATGGAAACCAAGTGCTCTGGCAGCACATATGTCTGAAAGTGGCTATGACACCTAGGCATGGTAGTGTGGTGGTGAATGGCAACTGCCCGAAGCAGCAGCACAGCTCTTCCAGTGCCAGAACAACTCCACCTGCCTTATGAACTTCACATACCATCAGCTGTCCTGCCAGTTATCTAGGAAATCCTGTTTGTTCACTTCCGGTTCAATGCCCATTGAGCCCAGTGGGATGGAATCAAGCAGCTTGAGCACCCACACAAAACGAACATGCAGCTCCTCACTCAAGGCGCTCAAACCTCCACAGCCAAACACAAGTTCAGTGCATAAGCCATTTCCCGCTGCCATTGAAACCAAGTGCTCTATCAGCACATATGTCTGAAAGTGGCTATGACACCTAGGGAAGGTAGTGTGGTGGTGAATGGCAACTGCCCGAAGCAGCAGCACAGCTCTTCCAGTGCCAAAACAACTCCACCTGCCTTATGCACTTCACATACCATCAGGTGTGATGGCAGCTATCCAGGAAACCCTGTTTGCTCACATCCGGTCCCATGCCCTTTGAGCCCAGTGGGATGGAATCAAGCAGTTTGAGCATCCATACAACACTAACATGGGGCTCCTCACTGAAGGCTCGCAAAACACCACAGCCAAAGACAAGTTCAGAGCCCAAGCCATTTCCCGCTGCCATGGAAACCAAGAGCTCTGGCAGCACATATGTCTGAAAGTAGCTATGACACCTAGGGAAGGTAGTGTGGTGGTGAATGGTAACTGCCCGAAGCAGCAGCACAGCTCTTCCAGTGCCAAAACAACTCCACCTGCGTCATGCACTTCACATACCATCAGCTGTCCTGGCAGCTATCTAGGAAACCCTGTTTCCTCACTTATGATCCCATGCCCATTGAGCCCAGTGGGATGGAATCAAGCAGCTTGAGCACCCACACAAAACTAACATGGAGCTCCTCCCTCAAGGCGTTCAAAACTCCACAGCCAAACACAAGTTCAGAGCCCAAGCCATTTCCTGCTGCCATGGAAACCAAGGGCTCTGGCAGCACATATGTCTGAAAGTGGCTATGACACCTAGGCATGGTAGTGTGGTGGTGAATGGCAACTGCAAGAAGCAGCAGCACAGCTCTTCCAGTGCCAAACAACTCCACCTGCCTCATGCACTTCACATACCATCAGCTGTCCTGGCAGCTATCTAGGAAACCCTGTTTGCTCACTTCCGGTCCCATGCCCATTGAGCCCAGTGGGATGGAATCAAGCAGCTTGACCACCCGCAAAAAACTAACATGCACCTCCTCACTCAAGGCACTCAAAACTCCACAGCCAAAGACAAGTTCAGGGCCCAAGCCATTTCCCGCTGCCATGGAAACCAAGGGCTCTGGCAGCACATATGTCTGAAAGTGGCTATGACACCTAGGGAAGGTAGTGTGGTGGTGAATGGCAACTGCCCGAAGCAGCAGCACAGCTCTTCCAGTGCCAAAACAACTCCACCTGCCTCATGCACTTCACATACCATCAGCTGTCCTGCCAGCTATCTAGGAAACCCTGTTTGCTCACTTCCGATCCCATGCCCATTGAGCCCAGTGGGATGGAATCAAGCAGCTTGAGCACCCACACAAAACTAACATGCAGCTCCTCACTCAACGCGCTCAAAACTCCACAGCCAAAGACAAGTTCAGGGCCTAAGCCATTTCCCGCTGCCATGGAAACCAAGTGCTCTGGCAGCACATATCTCTGAAAGTGGCTATGACACCTAGGGAAGGTAGTGTGGTGGTGAATGGCAACTGCCCGAAGCAGCAGCACAGCTCTTCCTGTGAAAAAACAACTCCACCTGCCTCATGCACTTCACATACCATCAGCTGTCCTGGCAGCTATCTAGGAAACCCTGTTTGGTCACTTCCGGTCCCATGCCAATTGAGCCCAGTGGGATAGAATCAAGCAGCTTGAGCACCCACACAAAACTAACATGGAGCTCCTCACTCAAGGCGCTCGAAACTCCACAGCCAAAGACAAGTTCAGAGCACAAGCCATTTCCCGCTGCCATGGAAACCAAGGGCTCTGGCAGCACATATGTCTGCAAGTGGCTATGACACCTAGGGAAGGTAGTGTGGTGGTGAATGGCAACTGCCCGAAGCAGCAGCACAGCTCTTCCAGTGCCAAAACAACTCCACCTGCCTCATGCACTTCACATACCATCAGCTGTCCTGCCAGCTATCTAGGAAACCCTGTTTGCTCACTTCGGTCCCATGCCCATTGAGCCCAGTGGGATGGAATCAAGCAGCTTCAGCACCCACAAAAAACTAACATGCAGCTCCTCACTCAAGGCGCTCAAACCTCCACAGCCAAAGACAAGTTCAGGGCCAAAGCCATTTCCCGCTGCCATGGAAACCAAGTGCTCTGGCAGCACATATGTCTGCAAGTGGCTATGACACCTAGGGAAGGTAGTGTGGTGGTGAATGGCAACTGCCCGAAGCAGCAGCACAGCTCTTCCCGTGCCAGAACAACTCCACCTGCCTCATGCACTTCACATACCATCAGCTGTCCTGGCAGCTATCTAGGAAACCCTGTTTGCTCACTTCCAATCCAATGCCCATTGAGCCCAGTGGGATGGAATCAAGCAGCTTGAGCAGCCATACAAAACTAACTTGCAGCTCCTCACTCAAGGCGCTCAAAATTCCACAGCCAAAGACAAGTTCAGTGCCCAAGCCATTTCCCGCTGCCATGGAAAGCAAGGGCTCTGGCAGCACATATGTCTGCAAGTGGCTATGACACCTAGGGAAGGTAGTGTGGTGGTGAATGGCAACTGCCCGAAGCAGCAGCACAGCTCTTCCAGTGCCAAAACAACTCCACCTGCCTCATGCACTTCACATACCATCAGCTGTCCTGGCAGCTATCTAGGAAACCCTGTTTGGTCACTTCTGGTCCCATGCCCATTGAGCCCAGTGGGATGGAATCAAGCAGCTTCAGCACCCACACAAAATTCACATGCAGCTCCTCAAACATGGAGCTCAAAACTCCACAGCCAAAGACAAGTTCAGGGCCCAAGCCATTTCCCGCTGCCATGGAAACCAAGTGCTCTGGCAGCACATATGTCTGCAAGTGGCTATGACACCTAGGGAAGGTAGTGTGGTGGTGAATGGCAACTGCCCGAAGCAGAAGCACAGCTCTTCCAGTGCCAAAACAACTCCATCTGCCTCATGTACTTCACATACCATCAGCTGTCCTGGCAGCTATCTAGGAAACCCTGTTTGCTCACTTCCAATCCAATGCCCAAGGAGCCCAGTGAGATGGAATCAAGCAGCATGAGCACCCACACAAAACTAACATGGAGCTCTTCACTCAAGGCGCTCAAAACTCCACAGCCAAAGACAAGTTCAGGGCCCAAGCCATTTCCCGCTGCCATGGAAACCAAGGGCTCTGGCAGCACATATGTCTGCAAGTGGCTATGACACCTAGGGAAGCTAGTGTGGTGGTGAATGGCAACTGCCCGAAGCAGCAGCACAGCTCTTCCAGTGCCAAAACAACTCCACCAGCCTCACGCACTTCACATACCATCAGCTGTCTTGGCAGCTATCTAGGAAACCCTGTTTGCTCACTTCCGGTCCAATGCCCATTGAGCCCAGTGGGATAGAATCAAGCAGCTTGAGCACCCACACAAAACTAACATGGAGCTCCTCACTCAAGGCGCTCAAAACTCCACAGCCAAAGACAAGTTCAGACCAGAAGCCATTTCCCGCTGCCATGGAAACCAAGTGCTCTGGCAGCACATATGTCTGAAAGTGGCTATGACACCTAGGGAAGGTAGTGTGGTGGTGAATGGCAACTGCCCGAAGCAGCAGCACAGCTCTTCCAGTGCCAAAACAACTCCACCTGCCTCATGCACTTCACATACCCTCAGCTGTCCTGGCAGCTATCTAGGAAACCCTGTTTGCTCACTTCCGGTCCCATGCCCATTGAGCCCAGTGGGATGGAATCAAGCAGCTTGACCACCCGCAAAAAACTAACATGCACCTCCTCACTCAAGGCGCTCAAAACTCCACAGCCAAAGACAAGTTCAGGGCCCAAGCCATTTCCCGCTGCCATGGAAACCAAGGGCTCTGGCAGCACATATGTCTGAAAGTGGCTATGACACCTAGGGAAGGTAGTGTGGTGGTGAATGGCAACTGCCCGAAGCAGCAGCACAGCTCTTCCAGTGCCAAAACAACTCCACCTGCCTCATGCACTTCACATACCATCAGCTGTCCTGCCAGCTATCTAGGAAACCCTGTTTGCTCACTTCCGGTCCCATGCCCATTGAGCCCAGTGGGATGGAATCAAGCAGCTTGAGCACCCACACAAAACTAACATGCAGCTCCTCACTCAAGGCGCTCAAAACTCCACAGCCAAAGACAAGTTCAGGGCCCAAGCCATTTCCCGCTGCCATGGAAACCAAGGGTTCTGGCAGCACATATGTCTGAAAGTGGCTATGACACCTAGGGAAGGTAGTGTGGTGGTGAATGGCAACTGCCCGAAGCAGCAGCACAGCTCTTCCTGTGAAAAAACAACTCCACCTGCCTCACGCACTTCACATACCATCAGCTGTCCTGGCAGCTATCTAGGAAACCCTGTTTGGTCACTTCAGGTCCCATGCCCATTGAGCCCAGTGGGATAGAATCAAGCAGCTTGAGCACCCACACAAAACTAACATGGAGCTCCTCACTCAAGGCGCTCAAAACTCCACAGCCAAAGACAAGTTCAGAGCCCAAGCCATTTCCCGCTGCCATGGAAACCAAGGGCTCTGGCAGCACATATGTCTGCAAGTGGCTATGACACCTAGGGAAGGTAGTGTGGTGGTGAATGGCAACTGCCCGAAGCAGCAGCACAGCTCTTCCAGTGCCAAAACAACTCCACCTGCCTCATGCACTTCACATACCATCAGCTGTCCTGGCAGCTATCTAAGAAATCCTGTTTGCTCACTTCCGGTCCCATGCCCATTGAGCCCAGTGGGATGGAATCAAGCAGCTTCAGCACCCACACAAAACTCACATGCAGCTCCTCACACATGGAGCTCAAAACTCCACAGCCAAAGACAAGTTCAGAGCCCAAGCCATTTCCCGCTGCCATGGAAACCAAGTGTTCTGGCAGCATATATGTCTGAAAGTGGCTATGACACCTAGGGAAGGTAGTGTGGTGGTGAATGGCAACTGCCCGAAGCAGCAGCACAGCTCTTCCAGTGCCAAAACAACTCCACCTGCCTCATGCACTTCACAAACCATCAGCTGTCGTGGCAGCTATCTAGGAAACCCTGTTTGCTCACTTCCGGTCCCATGCCCATTGAGCCCAGTGGGATGGAATCAAGCAGCTTGAGCACCCACAAAATACTAACATGCAGCTCCTCACTCAAGGCGCTCAAAACTCCACAGCCAAAGACAAGTTCAGAGCCCAAGCCATTTCCCGCTGCCATGGAAACCAAGGGCTCTGGCAGCACATATGTCTGAAAGTGGCTATGACACCTAGGGAAGGTAGTGTGGTGGTGAATGGCAACTGCCCGAAGCAGCAGCACAGCTCTTCCAGTGCCAAAACAACTCCACCTGCCTCATGAACTTCACATACCATCAGCTGTCCTGGCAGCTATCTAAGAAATCCTGTTTGCTCACTTCCGGTCCCATGCCCATTGAGCCCAGTGGGATGGAATCAAGCAGCTTCAGCACCCATACAAAACTCACATGCAGCTCCTCACACATGGAGCTCAAAACTCCACAGCCAAAGACAAGTTCACAGCCAAAGCCATTTCCCGCTGCCATGGAAACCAAGTGTTCTGGCAGCATATATGTCTGAAAGTGGCTATGACACCTAGGGAAGGTAGTGTGGTGGTGAATGGCAACTGCCCGAAGCAGCAGCACAGCTCTTCCAGTGCCAAAACAACTCCACCTGCCTCATGCACTTCACAAACCATCAGCTGTCCTGGCAGCTATCTAGGAAACCCTGTTTGCTCACTTCCGGTCCCATGCCCATTGAGCCCAGTGGGATGGAATCAAGCAGCTTGAGCACCCACAAAATACTAACATGGAGCTCCTCACTGACGGCGCTCAAAACACCACAGCCAAAGGCAAGTTCAGGGCCAAAGCCATTTCCCGCTGCCATGGAAACCAAGGGCTCTGGCAGCACATATGTCTGAAAGTGGCTATGACACCTAGGGAAGGTAGTGTGGTGGTGAATGGCAACTGCCCGAAGCAGCAGCACAGCTCTTCCAGTGCCAAAACAACTCCACCTGCCTCATGCACTTCACATACCATCAGCTGTCCTGGCAGCTATCTAGGAAACCCTGTTTGGTCACTGCCGGTCCCATGCCCATTGAGCCCAGTGGGATGGAATCAAGCAGCTTCAGCACCCACACAAAACTAACATGGAGCTCCTCACTCAAGGCGCTCAAAACTCCACAGCCAAAGACAAGTTCATGGCCAAAGCCATTTCCCGCTGCCATGGAAACCAAGGGCTCTGGCAGCACATATGTCTGAACGTGGCTATGACACCTAGGGAAGGTAGTGTGGTGGTGAATGGCAACTGCCCGAAGCAGCAGCACAGCTCTTCCAGTGCCAAAACAACTCCACCTGCCTCACGCACTTCACAAACCATCAGCTGTCCTGGCAGCTATCTAGGAAACCCTGTTTGCTCACTTCCGGTCCCATGCCCATTAAGCCCAGTGGGATGGAATCAAGCAGCTTGAGCACCCACACAAAACTGACATGCAGCTCCTCGCTCAAGGCGCTCAAAACTGCACAGCCAAAGACAAGTTCAGGGCCAAAGCCATTTCCCGCTGCCATGGAAACCAAGGGTTCTGGCAGCACATATGTCTGAAAGTGGCTATGACACCTAGGGAAGGTAGTGTGGTGGTGAATGGCAATTGACCGAAGCAGCAGCACAGCTCTTCCAGTGCCAAAACAACTCCACCTGCCTCATGCACTTCACATACCATCAGCTGTCCTGGCAGCAATCTAGGAAACCCTATTCGCTCACTTCCGGTCCCATGCCAATTGAGCCCAGTGGGATGGAATCAAGCAGCTTGAGCACACACACAAAACTAACATGGAGCTCCTCACTCAAGGCGCTCAAAACTCCACAGCCAAAGACAAGTTCAGGGCCCAAGCCATTTCCCGCTGCCATGGAAACCAAGTGCTCTGGCAGCACATATGTCTCAAAGTGGCTATGACACCTAGGGAAGGTAGTGTGGTGGTGAATGGCAACTGCCCGAAGCAGCAGCACAGCTCTTCCAATGCCAAAACAACTCCACCTGCCTCATGCACTTCACATACCATCAGCTGTCCTGGCAGCTATCTAGGAAACCCTGTTTGCTCACTTCCGGTCCCATGCCCATTGAGCCCAGTGGGATGGAATCAAGCAGCTTGAGCACCCACACAAAACAAACATGCAGCTCCTCACTCAAGGCGCTCAAAACTCCACAGCCAAAGACAAGTTCAGAGACCAAGCCATTTCCCGCTGCCATGGAAACCAAGGACTCTGGCAGCACATATGTCTGAAAGTGGCTATGACACCTAGGGAAGGTAGTGTGGTGGTGAATGGCAACTGCCCGAAGCAGCAGCACAGCTCTTCCAGTGCCAAAACAACTCCATCTGCCTCACGGACTTCACATACCATCAGCTGTCCTGGCAGCTATCTAGGAAACCCTGTTTGCTCACTTCCGGTCCCATGCCCATTGAGCCCAGTGGGATGGAATCAAGCAGCTTGAGCACCCACAAAAAACTAACATGCACCTCCTCACTCAAGGCGCTCAAAACTCCACAGCCAAAGACAAGTTCAGGGCCAAAGCCATTTCCCGCTGCCATGGAAACCAAGGGCTCTGGCAGCACATATGTCTGAAAGTGGCTATGACACCTAGGGAAGGTAGTTTGGTGGTGAATGGCAACTGCCCGAAGCAGCAGCACAGCTCTTCCAGTGCCAAAACAACTCCACATGCCTCATGCACTTCACATACCATCAGCTGTCCTGGCAGCTATCTAGGAAACCCTGTTTGCTCACTTCTGGTCCCATGCCCATTGAGCCCAGTGGGATGGAATCAAGCAACTTGAGCACCCATACAAAACTAACTTGAAGCTCCTCACTGATGGCGCTCAAAATTCCACAGCCAAAGACAAGTTCACGGCCCAAGCCATTTCCCGCTGCCATGGAAACCAAGTGCTCTGGCAGCACATATGTCTGAAAGTGGCTAAGACACCTAGGGAAGGTAGTGTGGTGGTGAATGGCAACTGCCCGAAGCAGCAGCACAGCTCTTCCAATGCCAAAACAACTCCACCTGCCTCATGCACTTCACATACCATCAGCTGTCCTGGCAGCTATCTAGGAAACCCTGTTTGCTCACTTCCAATCCAATGCCCATTGAGCCCAGTGGGATGGAATCAAGCAGCTTGAGCACCCACACAAAACTAACATGGAGCGCCTCACTCAAGGCGCTCAAAACTCCACAGCCAAAGACAAGTTCAGACCAGAAGCCATTTCCCGCTGCCATGGAAACCAAGTGCTCTGGCAGCACATATGTCTGAAAGTGGCTATGACACCTAGGGAAGGTAGTGTGGTGGTGAATGGCAACTGCCCGAAGCAGCAGCACAGCTCTTCCAGTGCCAAAACAACTCCACCTGCCTCATGCACTTGACATACCATCAGCTGTCCTGGCAGCTATCTAGGAAACCCTGTTTGCTCACTTCCGGTCCCATGCCCATTGAGCCCAGTGGGATGGAATCAAGCAGCTTGACCACCCGCAAAAAACTAACATGCACCTCCTCACTCAAGGCGCTCAAAACTCCACAGCCAAAGACAAGTTCAGGGCCCAAGCCATTTCCCGCTGCCATGGAAACCAAGGGCTCTGGCAGCACATATGTCTGAAAGTGGCTATGACACCTAGGGAAGGTAGTGTGGTGGTGAATGGCAACTGCCCGAAGCAGCAGCACAGCTCTTCCAGTGCCAAAACAACTCCACCTGCCTCATGCACTTCACATACCATCAGCTGTCCTGGCAGCTATCTAGGAAACCCTGTTTGCTCACTTCCAATCCAATGCCCATTGAGCCCAGTGGGATGGAATCAAGCAGCTTGAGCACCCACACAAAACTAACATGGAGCGCCTCACTCAAGGCGCTCAAAACTCCACAGCCAAAGACAAGTTCAGACCAGAAGCCATTTCCCGCTGCCATGGAAACCAAGTGCTCTGGCAGCACATATGTCTGAAAGTGGCTATGACACCTAGGGAAGGTAGTGTGGTGGTGAATGGCAACTGCCCGAAGCAGCAGCACAGCTCTTCCAGTGCCAAAACAACTCCACCTGCCTCATGCACTTGACATACCATCAGCTGTCCTGGCAGCTATCTAGGAAACCCTGTTTGCTCACTTCCGGTCCCATGCCCATTGAGCCCAGTGGGATGGAATCAAGCAGCTTGACCACCCGCAAAAAACTAACATGCACCTCCTCACTCAAGGCGCTCAAAACTCCACAGCCAAAGACAAGTTCAGGGCCCAAGCCATTTCCCGCTGCCATGGAAACCAAGGGCTCTGGCAGCACATATGTCTGAAAGTGGCTATGACACCTAGGGAAGGTAGTGTGGTGGTGAATGGCAACTGCCCGAAGCAGCAGCACAGCTCTTCCAGTGCCAAAACAACTCCACCTGCCTCATGCACTTCACATACCATCAGCTGTCCTGCCAGCTATCTAGGAAACCCTGTTTGCTCACTTCCGGTCCCATGCCCATTGAGCCCAGTGGGATGGAATCAAGCAGCTTGAGCACCCACACAAAACTAACATGCAGCTCCTCACTCAAGGCGCTCAAAACTCCACAGCCAAAGACAAGTTCAGGGCCCAAGCCATTTCCCGCTGCCATGGAAACCAAGGGCTCTGGCAGCACATATGTCTGAAAGTGGCTATGACACCTAGGGAAGGTAGTGTGGTGGTGAATGGCAACTGCCCGAAGCAGCAGCACAGCTCTTCCTGTGAAAAAACAACTCCACCTGCCTCACGCACTTCACATACCATCAGCTGTCCTGGCAGCTATCTAGGAAACCCTGTTTGGTCACTTCCGGTCCCATGCCAATTGAGCCCAGTGGGATAGAATCAAGCAGCTTGAGCACCCACACAAAACTAACATGGAGCTCCTCACTCAAGGCGCTCAAAACTCCACAGCCAAAGACAAGTTCAGAGCCCAAGCCATTTCCCGCTGCCATGGAAACCAAGGGCTCTGGCAGCACATATGTCTGAAAGTGGCTATGACACCTAGGGAAGGTAGTGTGGTGGTGAATGGCAACTGCCCGAAGCAGCAGCACAGCTCTTCCAGTGCCAAAACAACTCCACCTGCCTCATGCACTTCACATACCATCAGCTGTCCTGGCAGCTATCTAAGAAATCCTGTTTGCTCACTTCCGGTCCCATGCCCATTGAGCCCAGTGGGATGGAATCAAGCAGCTTCAGCACCCATACAAAACTCACATGCAGCTCCTCACACATGGAGCTCAAAACTCCACAGCCAAAGACAAGTTCAGACCAGAAGCCATTTCCCGCTGCCATGGAAACCAAGGGCTCTGGCAGCACATATGTCTGAACGTGGCTATGACACCTAGGGAAGGTAGTGTGGTGGTGAATGGCAACTGCCCGAAGCAGCAGCACAGCTCTTCCAGTGAAAAAACAACTCCACCTGCCTCATGCACTTCACATACCATCAGCTGTCCTGGCAGCTATCTAGGAAACCCTGTTTGCTCACTTCCGGTCCCATGCCCATTGAGCCCAGTGGGATGGAATCAAGCAGCTTGAGCACCCACACAAAACTAACATGCAGCTCCTCGCTCAAGGCGCTCAAAACTGCACAGCCAAAGACAAGTTCAGGGCCAAAGCCATTTCCCGCTGCCATGGAAACCAAGGGCTCTGGCAGCACATATGTCTGCAAGTGGCTATGACACCTAGGGAAGGTAGTGTGGTGGTGAATGGCAATTGACCGAAGCAGCAGCACAGCTCTTCCAGTGCCAAAACAACTCCACCTGCCTCATGCACTTGACATACCATCAGCTGTCCTGGCAGCTATCTAGGAAACCCTGTTCGCTCACTTCCGGTCCCATGCCCATTGAGCCCAGTGGGATGGAATCAAGCAGCTTGAGCACCCACACAAAACTAACATGGAGCTCCTCACTCAAGGCGCTCAAAACTCCACAGCCAAAGACAAGTTCAGGGCCCAAGCCATTTCCCGCTGCCATGGAAACCAAGGGCTCTGGCAGCACATATGTCTCAAAGTGGCTATGACACCTAGGGAAGGTAGTGTGGTGGTGAATGGCAACTGCCCGAAGCAGCAGCACAGCTCTTCCAGTGCCAAAACAACTCCACCTGCCTCATGCACTTCACATACCATCAGCTGTCCTGGCAGCTATCTAGGAAACCCTGTTTGCTCACTTCCGGTCCAATGCCCATTGAGCCCAGTGGAATGGAATCAAGCACCTTGAGCACCCACACAAAACAAACATGCAGCTCCTCACTCAAGGCGCTCAAAACTCCACAGCCAAAGACAAGTTCAGAGACCAAGCCATTTCCCGCTGCCATGGAAACCAAGGACTCTGGCAGCACATATGTCTGAAAGTGGCTATGACACCTAGGGAAGGTAGTGTGGTGGTGAATGGCAACTGCCCGAAGCAGCAGCACAGCTCTTCCAGTGCCAAAACAACTCCACCTGCCTCATGCACTTCACATACCATCAGCTGTCCTGGCAGCTATCTAGGAAACCCTGTTTGCTCACTTCCGATCCCATGCCCATTGAGCCCAGTGGGATGGAATCAAGCAGCTTGAGCACCCATACAAAACTAACATGGAGCTCCTCACTCAAGGCACTCAAAACTCCACAGCCAAAGACAAGTTCAGCGCCAAAGCCATTTCCCACTGCCATGGAAACCAAGGGATCTGGCAGCACATATGTCTGAAAGTGGCTATGACACCTAGGGAAGGTAGTGTGGTGGTGAATGGCAACTACCCGAAGCAGCAGCACAGCTCTTCCAGTGCCAAAACAACTCCACCTGCCTCATGCACTTCACAAACCATCAGCTGTCGTGGCAGCTATCTAGGAAACCCTGTTTGGTCACTTCCGGTCCCATGCCCATTGAGCCCAGTGGGATGGAATCAAGCAGCTTGAGCACCCACAAAATACTAACATGGAGCTCCTCACTGACGGCGCTCAAAACACCACAGCCAAAGGCAAGTTCAGGGCCAAAGTCATTTCCCGCTGCCATGGAAACCACGTGCTCTGGCAGCACATATGTCTGCAAGTGGCTATGACACCTAGGGAAGGTAGTGTGGTGGTGAATGGCAACTGCCCGAAGCAGCAGTACAGCTCTTCCAGTGCCAAAACAACTCCACCTGCCTCATGAACTTCACATACCATCAGCTGTCCTGGCCGCTATCTAGGAAACCCTGTTTGCTCACTTCCGGTCCCATGCCCATTGAGCCCAGTGGGATGGAATCAAGCAGCTTGAGCACCCACACAAAACTAACATGGAGCTCCTCACTCAAGGCGCTCAAAACTCCACAGCCAAAGACAAGTTCACGGCCAAAGCCATTTCCCGCTGCCATGGAAAACAAGGGCTCTGGCAGCACATATGTCTGAAAGTGGCTATGACACCTAGGGAAGGTAGTGTGGTGGTGAATGGCAACTGCCCGAAGCAGCAGCACAGCTCTTCCAGTGCCAAAACAACTCCACCTGCCTCATGAACTTCACAAACCATCAGCTGTCCTGGCAGCTATCTAGGAAACCCTGTTTGGTCACTTCCGGTCCCATGCCCATTGAGCCCAGAGGGATGGAATCAAGCAGCTTGAGCACCCACACAAAACTAACATGGAGCTCCTCACTGACGGCACTCAAAACTCCACAGCCAAAGACAAGTTCAGAGCCCAAGCCATTTCCCGCTGCCATGGAAACCAAGTGCTCTGGCAGCACATATGTCTGAAAGTGGCTATGACACCTAGGGAAGGTAGTGTGGTGGTGAATGGCAACTGCCCGAAGCAGCAGCACAGCTCTACCAGTGCCAAAAAAACTCCACCTGCCTCATGCACTTCACATACCATCAGCTGTCCTGGCAGCTATCTAGGAAACCCTGTTTGCTCACTTCCGATCCCATGCCCATTGAGCCCAGTGGGATGGAATCAAGCAGCTTGAGCACCCACACAAAACTAACATGGAGCTCCTCACTCAAGGCGCTCAAAACTCCACAGCCAAAGACAAGTTCAGGGCCAAAGCCATTTCCCACTGCCATGGAAACCAAGGGCTCTGGCAGCACATATGTCTGAAAGTGGCTATGACACCTAGGGAAGGTAGTGTGGTGGTGAATGGCAACTGCCCGAAGCAGCAGCACAGCTCTTCCAGTGCCAAAACAACTCCACCTGCCTCATGAACTTCACATACCATCAGCTGTCCTGGCAGCTATCTAGGAAACCCTGTTTGCTCACTTCCGATCCCATGACCATTGAGCCCAGTGGGATGGAATCAAGCAGCTTGAGCACCCACACAAAACTAACATGCACCTCCTCACTCAGACGCTCAAAACTCCACAGCCAAAGGCAAGTTCAGGGCCAAAGCCATTTCCCGCTGCCATGGAAACCAAGGGCTCTGGCAGCACATATGTCTGCAAGTGGCTATGACACCTAGGGAAGGTAGTGTGGTGGTGAATGGCAACTGCCCGAAGCAGCAGCACAGCTCTTCCAGTGCCAAAACAACTCCACCTGCCTCATGAACTTCACATACCATCAGCTGTCCTGGCAGCTATCTAGGAAACCCTGTTTGGTCACAGCCCGTCCCATGCCCATTGAGCCCAGTGGGATGGAATCAAGCAGCTTGAGCACCCACACAAAACTAACATGGAGCTCCTCACTGACGGCACTCAAAACTCCACAGCCAAAGACAAGTTCAGAGCCCAAGCCATTTCCCGCTGCCATGGAAACCAAGTGCTCTGGCAGCACATATGTCTGAAAGTGGCTATGACACCTAGGGAAGGTAGTGTGGTGGTGAATGGCAACTGCCCGAAGCAGCAGCACAGCTCTTCCAGTGCCAAAACACCTCCACCTGCCTCATGCACTTCACATACCATCAGCTGTCCTGGCAGCTATCTAGGAAACCCTGTTTGCTCACTTCCGGTCCCATGCCCATTGAGCCCAGTGGGATGGAATCAAGCAGCTTGAGCACCCATACAAAACTAACATGGAGCTCCACACTCAAGGCACTCAAAACTCCACAGCCAAAGACAAGTTCAGGGCCAAAGCCATTTCCCGCTGCCATGGAAATCAAGGGCTCTGGCAGCACATATGTCTGCAAGTGGCTATGACACCTAGGGAAGGTAGTGTGGTGGTGAATGGCAACTGCCAGAAGCAGCAGCACAGCTCTTCCAGTGCCAAAACAACTCCACCTGCCTCATGAACTTCACATACCATCAGCTGTCCTGGCAGCTATCTAGGAAACCCTGTTTGCTCACTTCCGATCCCATGCCCATTGAGCCCAGTGGGATGGAATCAAGCAGCTTGAGCACCCACACAAAACTAACATGGAGCTCCTCACTCAAGGCGCTCAAAACTCCACAGCCAAAGACAAGTTCAGCGCCAAAGCCATTTCCCACTGCCATGGAAACCAAGTGCTCTGGCAGCACATATGTCTGAAAGTGGCTATGACACCTAGGGAAGGTAGTGTGGTGGTGAATGGCAACTGCCCGAAGCAGCAGCACAGCTCTTCCAGTGCCAAAACAACTCCAGCTGCCTCATGCACTTCACAAACCATCAGCTGTCGTGGCAGCTATCTAGGAAACCCTGTTTGGTCACTTCCGGTCCCATGCCCATTGAGCCCAGTGGGATGGAATCAAGCAGCTTGAGCACCCACAAAATACTAACATGGAGCTCCTCACTGACGGCGCTCAAAACACCACAGCCAAAGGCAAGTTCAGGGCCAAAGCCATTTCCCGCTGCCATGGAAACCACGTGCTCTGGCAGCACATATGTCTGCAAGGGGCTATGACACCTAGGGAAGGTAGTGTGGTGGTGAATGGCAACTGCCCGAAGCAGCAGTACAGCTCTTCCAGTGCCAAAACAACTCCACCTGCCTCATGAACTTCACATACCATCAGCTGTCCTGGCCGCTATCTAGGAAACCCTGTTTGCTCACTTCCGGTCCCATGCCCATTGAGCCCAGTGGGATGGAATCAAGCAGCTTGAGCACCCACACAAAACTAACATGGAGCTCCTCACTGACGGCGCTCAAAACTCCACAGCCAAAGGCAAGTTCAGGTCCCAAGCCATTTCCCGCTGCCATGGAAACCAAGTGCTCTGGCAGCACATATGTCTGCAAGTGGCTATGACACCTAGGAAAGGTAGTGTGGTGGTGAATGGCAACTGCCCGAAGCAGCAGCACAGCTCTTCCAGTGAAAAAACAACTCCACCTGCCTCATGAACTTCACATACCATCAGCTGTCCTGGCAGCTATCTAGGAAACCCTGTTTGCTCACTTCCGGTCCCATGCCCATTGAGCCCAGTGGGATGGAATCAAGCAGCTTCAGCACCCACACAAAACTAACATACACCTCCTCACTCAAGGCGCTCAAAACTCCACAGCCAAAGACAAGTTCAGGGCCCAAGCCATTTCCCGCTGCCATGGAAACCAAGGGCTCTGGCAGCACATATGTCTGCAAGTGGCTATGACACCTAGGGAAGGTAGTGTGGTGGTGAATGGCAACTGCCCGAAGCAGCAGCACAGCTCTTCCAGTGCCAAAACAACTCCACCTGCCTCATGCACTTCACATACCATCAGCTGTCGTGGCAGCTATCTAGGAAACCCTGTTTGCTCACTTCCGATCCCATGCCCATTGAGCCCAGTGGGATGGAATCAAGCAGCTTGAGCACCCACAAAAAACTAACATGGAGCTCCTCACTCAAGGCACTCAAAACTCCACAGCCAAAGACAAATTCAGGGCCAAAGCCATTTCCCGCTGCCATGGAAACCAAGTGCTCTGGCAGCACATATGTCTGAAAGTGGCTATGACACCTAGGGAAGGTAGTGTGGTGGTGAATGGCAACTGCCCGAAGCAGCAGCACAGCTCTTCCAGTGAAAAAACAACTCCACCTGCCTCATGAACTTTACATACCATCAGCTGTCCTGGCAGCTATCTAGGAAACCCTGTTTGCTCACTTCCGGTCCCATGCCCATTGAGCCCAGTGGGATGGAATCAAGCAGCTTGAGCACCCACACAAAACTAACATGGAGCTCCTCACTAACTGCGCTCAAAACTCCACAGCCAAAGACAAGTTCAGGGCCCCAGCCATTTCCCGCTGCCATGGAAACCAAGGGCTCTGGCAGCACATATGTCTGCAAGTGGCTATGACACCTAGGGAAGGTAGTGTGGTGGTGAATGGCAACTGCCCGAAGCAGCAGCACAGCTCTTCCAGTGCCAAAACAACTCCACCTGCCTCATGCACTTCACATACCATCAGCTGTCCTGGCAGCTATCTAGGAAACCCTGTTTGCTCACTTCCGGTCCCATGCCCATTGAGCCCAGTGGGATGGAATCAAGCAGCTTGAGCACCCACACAAAACTAACATGGAGCTCCTCACTCAAGGCGCTCAAAACTCCACAGCCAAAGACAAGTTCAGGGCCAAAGCCATTTCCCGCTGCCATGGAAACCAAGGGCTCTGGCAGCACCTATGTCTGCAAGTGGCTATGACACCTAGGGAAGGTAGTGTGGTGGTGAATGGCAACTGCCCGAAGCAGCAGCACAGCTCTTCCAGTGCCAAAACAACTCCACCTGCCTCATGCACTTCACATACCATCAGCTGTCCTGGCAGCTATCTAGGAAACCCTGTTTGGTCACTCCCCGTCCCATGCCCATTGAGCCCAGTGGGATGGAATCAAGCAGCTTGAGCACCCACACAAAACTAACATGGAGCTCCTCACTGACGGCACTAAAAACTCCACAGCCAAAGACAAGTTCAGAGCCAAAGCCATTTCCCGCTGCCATGGAAACCAAGTGCTCTGGCAGCACATATGTCTGAAAGTGGCTATGACACCTAGGGAAGGTAGTGTGGTGGTGAATGGCAACTGCCCGAAGCAGCAGCACAGCTCTACCAGTGCCAAAAAAACTCCACCTGCCTCATGCACTTCACATACCATCAGCTGTCCTGGCAGCTATCTAGGAAACCCTGTTTGCTCACTTCCTGTCCCATGCCCATTGAGCCCAGTGGGATGGAATCAAGCAGCTTGAGCACCCACACAAAACTAACATGCAGCTCCTCACTCAAGCCGCTCAAAGCTCCACAGCCAAAGACAAGTTCAGCGCCCAAGCCATTTCCCGCTGCCATGAAAACCAAGTGCTCTGGCAGCACATATGTCTGAAAGTGCCTATGACCCCTAGGGAAGGTAGTGTGGTGGTGAATGGCAACTGCCCGAAGCAGCAGCACAGCTCTTCCAGTGCCAAAACAACTCCACCTGCCTCATGCACTTCACATACCATCAGCTGTCCTGGCAGCTATCTAGGAAACCCTGTTTGCTCACTTCCGATCCCATGCCCATTGAGCCCAGTGGGATGGAATCAAGCAGCTTGAGCACCCATACAAAACTAACATGGAGCTCCTCACTCAAGGCGCTCAAAACTCCACAGCCAAAGACAAGTTCAGCGCCAAAGCCATTTCCCACTGCCATGGAAACCAAGGGATCTGGCAGCACATATGTCTGAAAGTGGCTATGACACCTAGGGAAGGTAGTGTGGTGGTGAATGGCAACTACCCGAAGCAGCAGCACAGCTCTTCCAGTGCCAAAACAACTCCACCTGCCTCATGCACTTCACAAACCATCAGCTGTCGTGGCAGCTATCTAGGAAACCCTGTTTGGTCACTTCCGGTCCCATGCCCATTGAGCCCAGTGGGATGGAATCAAGCAGCTTGAGCACCCACAAAATACTAACATGGAGCTCCTCACTGACGGCGCTCAAAACACCACAGCCAAAGGCAAGTTCAGGGCCAAAGCCATTTCCCGCTGCCATGGAAACCAAGGGCTCTGGCAGCACATATGTCTGCAAGTGGCTATGACACCTAGGGAAGGTAGTGTGGTGGTGAATGGCAACTGCCCGAAGCAGCAGTACAGCTCTTCCAGTGCCAAAACAACTCCACCTGCCTCATGAACTTCACATACCATCAGCTGTCCTGGCAGCTATCTAGGAAACCCTGTTTGCTCACTGCCGGTCCCATGCCCATTGAGCCCAGTGGGATGGAATCAAGCAGCTTGAGCACCCACACAAAACTAACATGGAGCTCCTCACTAACTGCGCTCAAAACTCCACAGCCAAAGACAAGTTCAGGTCCCAAGCCATTTCCCGCTGCCATGGAAACCAAGTGCTCTGGCAGCACATATGTCTGCAAGTGGCTATGACACCTAGGGAAGGTAGTGTGGTGGTGAATGGCAACTGCCCGAAGCAGCAGCACAGCTCTTCCAGTGAAAAAACAACTCCACCTGCCTCATGAACTTCACATACCATCAGCTGTCCTGGCAGCTATCTAGGAAACCCTGTTTGCTCACTTCCGGTCCCATGCCCATTGAGCCCAGTGGGATGGAATCAAGCAGCTTGAGCACCCACACAAAACTAACATACACCTCCTCACTCAAGGCGCTCAAAACTCCACAGCCAAAGACAAGTTCAGGGCCCAAGCCATTTCCCGCTGCCATGGAAACCAAGGGCTCTGGCAGCACATATGTCTGCAAGTGGCTATGACACCTAGGGAAGGTAGTGTGGTGGTGAATGGCAACTGCCCGAAGCAGCAGCACAGCTCTTCCAGTGCCAAAACAACTCCACCTGCCTCATGCACTTCACAAACCATCAGCTGTCCTGGCAGCTATCTAGGAAACCCTGTTTGCTTACTTCCGGTCCCATGCCCATTGAGCCCAGTGGGATGGAATCAAGCAGCTTGAGCACCCACACAAAACTAACATGGAGCTCCTCACTCAGACGCTCAAAACTCCACAGCCAAAGTCAAGTTCAGGGCCAAAGCCATTTCCCGCTGCCATGGAAAGCAAGGGCTCTGGCAGCACATATGTCTGAAAGTGGCTATGACACCTAGGGAAGGTAGTGTGGTGGTGAATGGCAACTGCCCGAAGCAGCAGCACAGCTCTTCCAGTGAAAAAACAACTCCACCTGCCTCATGAACTTCACATACCATCAGCTGTCCTGGCAGCTATCTAGGAAACCCTGTTTGGTCACTGCCCGTCCCATGCCCATTGAGCCCAGTGGGATGGAATCAAGCAGCTTGAGCACCCACACAAAACTAACATACACCTCCTCACTGACGGCACTCAAAACTCCACAGCCAAAGACAAGTTCAGAGCCCAAGCCATTTCCCGCTGCCATGGAAAGCAAGGGCTCTGGCAGCACATATGTCTGAAAGTGGCTATGACACCTAGGGAAGGTAGTGTGGTGGTGAATGGCAACTGCCCGAAGCAGCAGCACAGCTCTACCAGTGCCAAAAAAACTCCACCTGCCTCATGCACTTCACATACCATCAGCTGTCCTGGCAGCTATCTAGGAAACCCTGTTTGCTCACTTCCGGTCCAATGCCCTTTGAGCCCAGTGGGATGGAATCAAGCAGCTTGAGCACCCACACAAAACTAACATGGAGCTCCTCACTCAAGGCGCTCAAAACTCCACAGCCAAGGACAAGTTCAGAGCCAAAGCCATTTCCCGCTGCCATAGAAACCAAGTGTTCTGGCAGCACATATGTCTGAAAGTGGCTATGACACCGAGGGAAGGTAGTGTGGTGGTGAATGGCAACTGTACGAAGCAGCAGCACAGCTCTTCCAGTGCCAAAACAACTCCACCTGCCTCATGAACTTCACATACCATCAGCTGTCCTGGCAGCTATCTAGGAAACCCTGTTTGCTCACTTCCGGTCCCATGACCATTGAGCCCAGTGGGATAGAATCAAGCAGCTTGAGCACCCACAAAATACTAACATGGAGCTCCTCACTGACGGCGCTCAAAACTCCACAGCCAAAGGCAAGTTCAGGGCCCAAGCCATTTCCCGCTGCCATGGAAACCAAGGGCTCTGGCAGCACATATGTCTGCAAGTGGCTATGACACCTAGGGAAGGTAGTGTGGTGGTGAATGGCAACTGCCCGAAGCAGCAGCACAGCTCTTCCAGTGCCAAAACAACTCCACCTGCCTCATGCACTTCACAAACCATCAGCTGTCCTGGCAGCTATCTAGGAAACCCTGTTTGGTCACTTCCGGTCCCATGCCCATTGAGCCCAGAGGGATGGAATCAAGCAGCTTGAGCACCCACAAAATACTAACATGGAGCTCCTCACTGACGGCGCTCAAAACTCCACAGCCAAAGGCAAGTTCAGGTCCCAAGCCATTTCCCGCTGCCATGGAAACCAAGTGCTCTGGCAGCACATATGTCTGCAAGTGGCTATGACACCTAGGGAAGGTAGTGTGGTGGTGAATGGCAACTGCCCGAAGCAGCAGCACAGCTCTTCCAGTGAAAAAACAACTCCACCTGCCTCATGAACTTCACATACCATCAGCTGTCCTGGCAGCTATCTAGGAAACCCTGTTTGCTCACTTCCGGTCCCATGCCCATTGAGCCCAGTGGGATGGAATCAAGCAGCTTGAGCACCCACACAAAACTAACATACACCTCCTCACTCAAGGCGCTCAAAACTCCACAGCCAAAGACAAGTTTAGGGCCCAAGCCATTTCCCGCTGCCATGGAAACCAAGGGCTCTGGCAGCACATATGTCTGAAAGTGGCTATGACACCTAGGGAAGGTAGTGTGGTGGTGAATGGCAACTGCCCGAAGCAGCAGCACAGCTCTTCCAGTGCCAAAACAACACCACCTGCCTCATGCACTTCACATACCATCAGCTGTCCTGGCAGCTATCTAGGAAACCCTGTTTGCTTACTTCCGGTCCAGTGCCCATTGAGCCCAGTGGGATGGAATCAAGCAGCTTGAGCACCCACACAAAACTAACATGGAGCTCCTCACTGACGGCACTCAAAACTCCACAGCCAAAGACAAGTTCAGAGCCCAAGCCATTTCCCGCTGCCATGGAAACCAAGTGCTCTGGCAGCACATATGTCTGAAAGTGGCTATGACACCTAGGGAAGGTAGTGTGGTGGTGAATGGCAACTGCCCGAAGCAGCAGCACAGCTCTACCAGTGCCAAAAAAACTCCACCTGCCTCATGCACTTCACATACCATCAGCTGTCCTGGCAGCTATCTAGGAAACCCTGTTTGCTCACTTCCGGTCCAATGCCCTTTGAGCCCAGTGGGATGGAATCAAGCAGCTTGAGCACCCACACAAAACTAACATGGAGCTCCTCACTCAAGGCGCTCAAAACTCCACAGCCAAGGACAAGTTCAGAGCCAAAGCCATTTCCCGCTGCCATGGAAACCAAGTGTTCTGGCAGCACATATGTCTGAAAGTGGCTATGACACCTAGGGAAGGTAGTGTGGTGGTGAATGGCAACTGTACGAAGCAGCAGCACAGCTCTTCCAGTGCCAAAACAACTCCACCTGCCTCATGAACTTCACATACCATCAGCTGTCCTGGCAGCTATCTAGGAAACCCTGTTTGCTCACTTCCGGTCCCATGCCCATTGAGCCCAGTGGGATAGAATCAAGCAGCTTGAGCACCCACAAAATACTAACATGGAGCTCCTCACTGACGGCGCTCAAAACTCCACAGCCAAAGGCAAGTTCAGGGCCCAAGCCATTTCCCGCTGCCATGGAAACCAAGTGCTCTGGCAGCACATATGTCTGAAAGTGGCTATGACACCTAGGGAAGGTAGTGTGGTGGTGAATGGCAACTGCCCGAAGCAGCAGCACAGCTCTTCCAGTGCCAAAACAACTCCACCTGCCTCATGCACTTCACATACCATCAGCTGTCGTGGCAGCTATCTAGGAAACCCTGTTTGGTCACTGCTGGTCCCATGCCCATTGAGCCCAGTGGGATGGAATCAAGCAGCTTGAGCACCCACACAAAACTAACATGGAGCTCCTCACTCAAGGCGCTCAAAACTCCACAGCCAAAGACAAGTTCAGGGACAATGCCATTTCCCGCTGCCATGGAAACCAAGGGATCTGGCAGCACATATGTCTGAAAGTGGCTATGACACCTAGGGAAGGTAGTGTGGTGGTGAATGGCAACTGCCCGAAGCAGCAGCACAGCTCTTCCAGTGCCAAAACAACTCCACCTGCCTCATGCACTTCACAAACCATCAGCTGTCCTGGCAGCTATCTAGGAAACCCTGTTTGCTTACTTCCGGTCCCATGCCCATTGAGCCCAGTGGGATGGAATCAAGCAGCTTGAGCACCCACACAAAACTAACATGGAGCTCCTCACTCAGACGCTCAAAACTCCACAGCCAAAGTCAAGTTCAGGGCCAAAGCCATTTCCCGCTGCCATGGAAAGCAAGGGCTCTGGCAGCACATATGTCTGAAAGTGGCTATGACACCTAGGGAAGGTAGTGTGGTGGTGAATGGCAACTGCCCGAAGCAGCAGCACAGCTCTTCCAGTGCCAAAACAACTCCACCTGCCTCATGAACTTCACATACCATCAGCTGTCCTGGCAGCTATCTAGGAAACCCTGTTTGGTCACTGCCCGTCCCATGCCCATTGAGCCCAGTGGGATGGAATCAAGCAGCTTGAGCACCCACACAAAACTAACATGGAGCTCCTCACTGACGGCACTCAAAACTCCACAGCCAAAGACAAGTTCAGAGCCCAAGCCATTTCCCGCTGCCATGGAAAGCAAGGGCTCTGGCAGCACATATGTCTGAAAGTGGCTATGACACCTAGGGAAGGTAGTGTGGTGGTGAATGGCAACTGCCCGAAGCAGCAGCACAGCTCTACCAGTGCCAAAACAACTCCACCTGCCTCATGAACTTCACATACCATCAGCTGTCCTGGCAGCTATCTAGGAAACCCTGTTTGCTCACTTCCGGTCCAATGCCCTTTGAGCCCAGTGGGATGGAATCAAGCAGCTTGAGCACCCACACAAAACTAACATGGAGCTCCTCACTCAAGGCGCTCAAAACTCCACAGCCAAGGACAAGTTCAGAGCCAAAGCCATTTCCCGCTGCCATAGAAACCAAGTGTTCTGGCAGCACATATGTCTGAAAGTGGCTATGACACCGAGGGAAGGTAGTGTGGTGGTGAATGGCAACTGTACGAAGCAGCAGCACAGCTCTTCCAGTGCCAAAACAACTCCACCTGCCTCATGAACTTCACATACCATCAGCTGTCCTGGCAGCTATCTAGGAAACCCTGTTTGCTCACTTCCGGTCCCATGCCCATTGAGCCCAGTGGGATGGAATCAAGCAGCTTGAGCACCCACAAAATACTAACATGGAGCTCCTCACTGACGGCGCTCAAAACTCCACAGCCAAAGGCAAGTTCAGGGCCCAAGCCATTTCCCGCTGCCATGGAAACCAAGGGCTCTGGCAGCACATATGTCTGAAAGTGGCTATGACACATAGGGAAGGTAGTGTGGTGGTGAATGGCAACTGCCCGAAGCAGCAGCACAGCTCTTCCAGTGCCAAAACAACTCCACCTGCCTCATGCACTTCACAAACCATCAGCTGTCCTGGCAGCTATCTAGGAAACCCTGTTTGGTCACTTCCGGTCCCATGCCCATTGAGCCCAGAGGGATGGAATCAAGCAGCTTGAGCACCCACAAAATACTAACATGGAGCTCCTCACTCAAGGCGCTCAAAACTCCACAGCCAAAGGCAAGTTCAGGTCCCAAGCCATTTCCCGCTGCCATGGAAACCAAGTGCTCTGGCAGCACATATGTCTGCAAGTGGCTATGACACCTAGGGAAGGTAGTGTGGTGGTGAATGGCAACTGCCCGAAGCAGCAGCACAGCTCTACCAGTGCCAAAAAAACTCCACCTGCCTCATGCACTTCACATACCATCAGCTGTCCTGGCAGCTATCTAGGAAACCCTGTTTGCTCACTTCCGGTCCAATGCCCTTTGAGCCCAGTGGGATGGAATCAAGCAGCTTGAGCACCCACACAAAACTAACATGGAGCTCCTCACTCAAGGCGCTCAAAACTCCACAGCCAAGGACAAGTTCAGAGCCAAAGCCATTTCCCGCTGCCATAGAAACCAAGTGTTCTGGCAGCACATATGTCTGAAAGTGGCTATGACACCGAGGGAAGGTAGTGTGGTGGTGAATGGCAACTGTACGAAGCAGCAGCACAGCTCTTCCAGTGCCAAAACAACTCCACCTGCCTCATGAACTTCACATACCATCAGCTGTCCTGGCAGCTATCTAGGAAACCCTGTTTGCTCACTTCCGGTCCCATGCCCATTGAGCCCAGTGGGATAGAATCAAGCAGCTTGAGCACCCACAAAATACTAACATGGAGCTCCTCACTGACGGCGCTCAAAACTCCACAGCCAAAGGCAAGTTCAGGGCCCAAGCCATTTCCCGCTGCCATGGAAACCAAGGGCTCTGGCAGCACATATGTCTGAAAGTGGCTATGACACCTAGGGAAGGTAGTGTGGTGGTGAATGGCAACTGCCCGAAGCAGCAGCACAGCTCTTCCAGTGCCAAAACAACTCCACCTGCCTCATGCACTTCACAAACCATCAGCTGTCCTGGCAGCTATCTAGGAAACCCTGTTTGGTCACTTCCGGTCCCATGCCCATTGAGCCCAGAGGGATGGAATCAAGCAGCTTGAGCACCCACAAAATACTAACATGGAGCTCCTCACTCAAGGCGCTCAAAACTCCACAGCCAAAGGCAAGTTCAGGTCCCAAGCCATTTCCCGCTGCCATGGAAACCAAGTGCTCTGGCAGCACATATGTCTGCAAGTGGCTATGACACCTAGGGAAGGTAGTGTGGTGGTGAATGGCAACTGCCCGAAGCAGCAGCACAGCTCTTCCAGTGAAAAAACAACTCCACCTGCCTCATGAACTTCACATACCATCAGCTGTCCTGGCAGCTATCTAGGAAACCCTGTTTGCTCACTTCCGGTCCCATGCCCATTGAGCCCAGTGGGATGGAATCAAGCAGCTTGAGCACCCACACAAAACTAACATACACCTCCTCACTCAAGGCGCTCAAAACTCCACAGCCAAAGACAAGTTCAGGGCCCAAGCCATTTCCCGCTGCCATGGAAACCAAGGGCTCTGGCAGCACATATGTCTGAAAGTGGCTATGACACCTAGGGAAGGTAGTGTGGTGGTGAATGGCAACTGCCCGAAGCAGCAGCACAGCTCTTCCAGTGCCAAAACAACACCACCTGCCTCATGCACTTCACAAACCATCAGCTGTCCTGGCAGCTATCTAGGAAACCCTGTTTGCTTACTTCCGGTCCAGTGCCCATTGAGCCCAGTGGGATGGAATCAAGCAGCTTGAGCACCCACACAAAACTAACATGGAGCTCCTCACTGACGGCACTCAAAACTCCACAGCCAAAGACAAGTTCAGAGCCCAAGCCATTTCCCGCTGCCATGGAAACCAAGTGCTCTGGCAGCACATATGTCTGAAAGTGGCTATGACACCTAGGGAAGGTAGTGTGGTGGTGAATGGCAACTGCCCGAAGCAGCAGCACAGCTCTACCAGTGCCAAAAAAACTCCACCTGCCTCATGCACTTTACATACCATCAGCTGTCCTGGCAGCTATCTAGGAAACCCTGTTTGCTCACTTCCGGTCCAATGCCCTTTGAGCCCAGTGGGATGGAATCAAGCAGCTTGAGCACCCACACAAAACTAACATGGAGCTCCTCACTCAAGGCGCTCAAAACTCCACAGCCAAGGACAAGTTCAGAGCCAAAGCCATTTCCCGCTGCCATGGAAACCAAGTGTTCTGGCAGCACATATGTCTGAAAGTGGCTATGACACCTAGGGAAGGTAGTGTGGTGGTGAATGGCAACTGTACGAAGCAGCAGCACAGCTCTTCCAGTGCCAAAACAACTCCACCTGCCTCATGAACTTCACATACCATCAGCTGTCCTGGCAGCTATCTAGGAAACCCTGTTTGCTCACTTCCGGTCCCATGCCCATTGAGCCCAGTGGGATAGAATCAAGCAGCTTGAGCACCCACAAAATACTAACATGGAGCTCCTCACTGACGGCGCTCAAAACTCCACAGCCAAAGGCAAGTTCAGGGCCAATGCCATTTCCCGCTGCCATGGAAACCAAGTGCTCTGGCAGCACATATCTCTGAAAGTGGCTATGACACCTAGGGAAGGTAGTGTGGTGGTGAATGGCAACTGCCCGAAGCAGCAGCACAGCTCTTCCAGTGCCAAAACAACTCCACCTGCCTCATGCACTTCACATACCATCAGCTGTCCTGGCAGCTATCTAGGAAACCCTGTTTGGTCACTTCCGGTCCCATGCCCATTGAGCCCAGTGGGATGGAATCAAGCAGCTTGAGCACCCACACAAAACTAACATGGAGCTCCTCACTCAAGGCGCTCAAAACTCCACAGCCAAAGACAAGTTCAGGGACAATGCCATTTCCCGCTGCCATGGAAACCAAGGGATCTGGCAGCACATATGTCTGAAAGTGGCTATGACACCTAGGGAAGGTAGTGTGGTGGTGAATGGCAACTGCCCGAAGCAGCAGCACAGCTCTTCCAGTGCCAAAACAACTCCACCTGCCTCATGCACTTCACAAACCATCAGCTGTCCTGGCAGCTATCTAGGAAACCCTGTTTGCTCACTTCCGGTCCCATGCCCATTGAGCCCAGTGGGATGGAATCAAGCAGCTTGAGCACCCACACAAAACTAACATGGAGCTCCTCACTCAAGGCGCTCAAAACTCCACAGCCAAAGACAAGTTCACAACAAAAGCCATTTCCCGCTGCCATGGAAAGCAAGGGCTCTGGCAGCACATATGTCTGCAAGTGGCTATGACACCTAGGGAAGGTAGTGTGGTGGTGAATGGCAACTTCCCAAAGCAGCAGCACAGCTCTTCCAGTGCCAAAACAACTCCACCTGCCTCATGCACTTCACAAACCATCAGCTGTCCTGGCAGCTATCTAGGAAACCCTGTTTGGGCACTTCCGGTCCCATGCCCATTGATCCCAGTGGGATGGAATCAAGCAGCTTGAGCACCCACAAAATACTAACATGGAGCTCCTCACTCAAGGCGCTCAAAACTCCACAGCCAAAGGCAAGTTCAGGGCCCAAGCCATTTCCCGCTGCCATGGAAACCAAGTGCTCTGGCAGCACATATGTCTGCAAGTGGCTATGACACCTAGGGAAGGTAGTGTGGTGGTGAATGGCAACTGCCCGAAGCAGCAGCACAGCTCTACCAGTGCCAAAACAACTCCACCTGCCTCATGCACTTCACATACCATCAGCTGTCCTGGCAGCTATCTAGGAAACCCTGTTTGCTCACTTCCGGTCCCATGCCCATTGAGCCCAGTGGGATGGAATCAAGCAGCTTGAGCACCCACACAAAACTAACATGGAGCTCCTCACTCAAGACGCTCAAAACTCCACAGCCAAAGACAAGTTCAGGGCCCAAGCCATTTCCCGCTGCCATGGAAACCAAGTGCTCTGGCAGCACATATGTCTGAAAGTGGCTATGACACCTAGGGAAGGTAGTGTGGTGGTGAATGGCAACTGCCCGAAGCAGCAGCACAGCTCTTCCAGTGCCAAAACAACTCCACCTGCCTCATGCACTTCACAAACCATCAGCTGTCGTGGCAGCTATCTAGGAAACCCTGTTTGGTCACTTCCGGTCCCATGCCCATTGAGCCCAGTGGGATGGAATCAAGCAGCTTGAGCACCCACAAAATACTAACATGGAGCTCCTCACTGACGGCGCTCAAAACTCCACAGCCAAAGGCAAGTTCAGGGCCAAAGCCATTTCCCGCTGCCATGGAAACCAAGTGCTCTGGCAGCACATATGTCTGCAAGTGGCTATGACACCTAGGGAAGGTAGTGTGGTGGTGAATGGCAACTGCCCGAAGCAGCAGCACAGCTCTTCCAGTGCCAAAACAAATCCACCTGCCTCATGAACTTCACACCATCAGCTGTCCTGGCAGCTATCTAGGAAACCCTGTTTGGGCACTTCCGGTCCCATGCCCATTGAGCCCAGTGGGATGGAATCAAGCAGCCTGAGCACCCACACAAAACTAACATGGAGCTCCTCACTCAAGGCACTCAAAACTCCACAGCCAAAGACAAGTTCAGCGCCAAAGCCATTTCCCGCTGCCATGGAAACCAAGTGCTCTGGCAGCACATATGTCTGAAAGTGGCTATGACACCTAGGGAAGGTAGTGTGGTGGTGAATGGCAACTGCCCGAAGCAGCAGCACAGCTCTACCAGTGCCAAAACAACTCCACCTGCCTCATGAACTTCACATACCATCTGCTGTCCTGGCAGCTATCTAGGAAACCCTGTTTGCTCACTTCCGGTCCCATGCCCATTGAGCCCAGTGGGATGGAATCAAGCAGCTTGAGCACCCACACAAAACTAACATGCACCTCCTCACTCAGGGCACTCAAAACTCCACACCAAAGACAAGTTCAGGGCCAAAGCCATTTCCCGCTGCCATGGAAACCAAGGGCTCTGGCAGCACATATGTCTGAAAGTGGCTATGACACCTAGGGAAGGTAGTGTGGTGGTGAATGGCAACTGCCCGAAGCAGCAGCACAGCTCTTCCAGTGAAAAAACAACTCCACCTGCCTCATGCACTTCACATACCATCAGCTGTCCTGGCAGCTATCTAGGAAACCCTGTTTGCTCACTTCCGGTCCAATGCCCATTGAGCCCAGTGGGATGGAATCAAGCAGCTTGAGCACCCATACAAAACTAACTTGAAGCTCCTCACTCAAGGAGCTCATAATTCCACAGCCAAAGACAAGTACACGGCCCAAGCCATTTCCCGCTGCCATGGAAAGCAAGGGCTCTGGCAGCACATATGTCTGAAAGTGGCTATGACACCTAGGGAAGGTAATGTGGTGGTGAATGGCAACTGCCCGAAGCAGCAGCACAGCTCTTCCAATGCCAAAACAACTCCACCTGCCTCATGAACTTCACATACCATCAGCTGTCCTGGCAGCTATCTAGGAAACCCTGTTTGCTCACTTCCAATCCAATGCTCATTGAGCCCTGTGGGATGGAATCAAGCAGCTTGAGCACCCACACAAAACTAACATGGAGCTCCTCACTCAAGGCGCTCAGAACTACACAGCCAAACACAAGTTCCGCGACCAAGCCATTTCCCGCTGCCATGGAAACCAAGTGTTCTGGCAGCACATATGTCTGCAAGTGGCTATGACACCTAGGGAAGGTAGTGTGGTGGTGAATGGCAACTGCCCGAAGCAGCAGCACAGCTCTTCCAGTGAAAAAACAACTCCACCTGCCTCATGAACTTCACATACCATCAGCTGTCCTGGCAGCTATCTAGGAAACCCTGTTTGCTCACTTCCGGTCCCATGCCCATTGAGCCCAGTGGGATGGAATCAAGCAGCTTGAGCACCCACACAAAACTAACATACACCTCCTCACTCAAGGTGCTCAAAACTCCACAGCCAAAGACAAGTTCAGGGCCCAAGCCATTTCCCGCTGCCATGGAAACCAAGGGCTCTGGCAGCACATATGTCTGAAAGTGGCTATGACACCTAGGGAAGGTAGTGTGGTGGTGAATGGCAACTGCCCGAAGCAGCAGCACAGCTCTTCCAGTGCCAAAACAACTCCACCTGCCTCATGCACTTCACAAACCATCAGCTGTCCTGGCAGCTATCTAGGAAACCCTGTTTGCTTACTTCCGGTCCCATGCCCATTGAGCCCAGTGGGATGGAATCAAGCAGCTTGAGCACCCACACAAAACTAACATGGAGCTCCTCACTCAGACGCTCAAAACTCCACAGCCAAAGTCAAGTTCAGGGCCAAAGCCATTTCCCGCTGCCATGGAAAGCAAGGGCTCTGGCAGCACATATGTCTGAAAGTGGCTATGACACCTAGGGAAGGTAGTGTGGTGGTGAATGGCAACTGCCCGAAGCAGCAGCACAGCTCTTCCAGTGAAAAAACAACTCCACCTGCCTCATGAACTTCACATACCATCAGCTGTCCTGGCAGCTATCTAGGAAACCCTGTTTGGTCACTGCCCGTCCCATGCCCATTGAGCCCAGTGGGATGGAATCAAGCAGCTTGAGCACCCACACAAAGTAACATGGAGCTCCTCACTGACGGCACTCAAAACTCCACAGCCAAAGACAAGTTCAGAGCCCAAGCCATTTCCCGCTGCCATGGAAAGCAAGGGCTCTGGCAGCACATATGTCTGAAAGTGGCTATGACACCTAGGGAAGGTAGTGTGGTGGTGAATGGCAACTGCCCGAAGCAGCAGCACAGCTCTTCCAGTGCCAAAAAAACTCCACCTGCCTCATGCACTTCACATACCATCAGCTGTCCTGGCAGCTATCTAGGAAACCCTGTTTGCTCACTTCCGGTCCAATGCCCTTTGAGCCCAGTGGGATGGAATCAAGCAGCTTGAGCACCCACACAAAACTAACATGGAGCTCCTCACTCAAGGCGCTCAAAACTCCACAGCCAAGGACAAGTTCAGAGCCAAAGCCATTTCCCGCTGCCATAGAAACCAAGTGTTCTGGCAGCACATATGTCTGAAAGTGGCTATGACACCGAGGGAAGGTAGTGTGGTGGTGAATGGCAACTGTACGAAGCAGCAGTACAGCTCTTCCAGTGCCAAAACAACTCCACCTGCCTCATGAACTTCACATACCATCAGCTGTCCTGGCAGCTATCTAGGAAACCCTGTTTGCTCACTTCCGGTCCCATGCCCATTGAGCCCAGTGGGATAGAATCAAGCAGCTTGAGCACCCACAAAATACTAACATGGAGCTCCTCACTGACGGCGCTCAAAACTCCACAGCCAAAGGCAAGTTCAGGGCCCAAGCCATTTCCCGCTGCCATGGAAACCAAGGGCTCTGGCAGCACATATGTCTGAAAGTGGCTATGACACCTAGGGAAGGTAGTGTGGTGGTGAATGGCAACTGCCCGAAGCAGCAGCACAGCTCTTCCAGTGCCAAAACAACTCCACCTGCCTCATGCACTTCACAAACCATCAGCTGTCCTGGCAGCTATCTAGGAAACCCTGTTTGGTCACTTCCGGTCCCATGCCCATTGAGCCCAGAGGGATGGAATCAAGCAGCTTGAGCACCCACAAAATACTAACATGGAGCTCCTCACTCAAGGCGCTCAAAACTCCACAGCCAAAGGCAAGTTCAGGTCCCAAGCCATTTCCCGCTGCCATGGAAACCAAGTGCTCTGGCAGCACATATGTCTGCAAGTGGCTATGACACCTAGGGAAGGTAGTGTGGTGGTGAATGGCAACTGTACGAAGCAGCAGCACAGCTCTTCCAGTGAAAAAACAACTCCACCTGCCTCATGAACTTCACATACCATCAGCTGTCCTGGCAGCTATCTAGGAAACCCTGTTTGGTCACTTCCGGTCCCATGCCCATTGAGCCCAGTGGGATGGAATCAAGCAGCTTGAGCACCCACACAAAACTAACATACACCTCCTCACTCAAGGCGCTCAAAACTCCACAGCCAAAGACAAGTTCAGGGCCCAAGCCATTTCCCGCTGCCATGGAAACCAAGGGCTCTGGCAGCACATATGTCTGAAAGTGGCTATGACACCTAGGGAAGGTAGTGTGGTGGTGAATGGCAACTGCCCGAAGCAGCAGCACAGCTCTTCCAGTGCCAAAACAACACCACCTGCCTCATGCACTTCACAAACCATCAGCTGTCCTGCCAGCTATCTAGGAAACCCTGTTTGCTTACTTCCGGTCCAGTGCCCATTGAGCCCAGTGGGATGGAATCAAGCAGCTTGAGCACCCACACAAAACTAACATGGAGCTCCTCACTGACGGCACTCAAAACTCCACAGCCAAAGACAAGTTCAGAGCCCAAGCCATTTCCCGCTGCCATGGAAACCAAGTGCTCTGGCAGCACATATGTCTGCAAGTGGCTATGACACCTAGGGAAGGTAGTGTGGTGGTGAATGGCAACTGCCCGAAGCAGCAGCACAGCTCTACCAGTGCCAAAAAAACTCCACCTGCCTCATGCACTTCACATACCATCAGCTGTCCTGGCAGCTATCTAGGAAACCCTGTTTGCTCACTTCCGGTCCAATGCCCTTTGAGCCCAGTGGGATGGAATCAAGCAGCTTGAGCACCCACACAAAACTAACATGGAGCTCCTCACTCAAGGCGCTCAAAACTCCACAGCCAAGGACAAGTTCAGAGCCAATGCCATTTCCCGCTGCCATGGAAACCAAGTGTTCTGGCAGCACATATGTCTGAAAGTGGCTATGACACCTAGGGAAGGTAGTGTGGTGGTGAATGGCAACTGTACGAAGCAGCAGCACAGCTCTTCCAGTGCCAAAACAACTCCACCTGCCTCATGAACTTCACATACCATCAGCTGTCCTGGCAGCTATCTAGGAAACCCTGTTTGCTCACTTCCGGTCCCATGCCCATTGAGCCCAGTGGGATAGAATCAAGCAGCTTGAGCACCCACAAAATACTAACATGGAGCTCCTCACTGACGGCGCTCAAAACTCCACAGCCAAAGGCAAGTTCTGAGCTCAAGCCATTTCCCGCTGCCATGGAAACCAAGTGCTCTGGCAGCACATATGTCTGAAAGTGGCTATGACACCTAGGGAAGGTAGTGTGGTGGTGAATGGCAACTGCCCGAAGCAGCAGCACAGCTCTTCCAGTGCCAAAACAACTCCACCTGCCTCATGCACTTCACATACCATCAGCTGTCGTGGCAGCTATCTAGGAAACCCTGTTTGGTCACTGCTGGTCCCATGCCCATTGAGCCCAGTGGGATGGAATCAAGCAGCTTGAGCACCCACACAAAACTAACATGGAGCTCCTCACTCAAGGCGCTCAAAACTCCACAGCCAAAGACAAGTTCAGGGACAATGCCATTTCCCGCTGCCATGGAAACCAAGGGATCTGGCAGCACATATGTCTGAAAGTGGCTATGACACCTAGGGAAGGTAGTGTGGTGGTGAATGGCAACTGCCCGAAGCAGCAGCACAGCTCTTCCAGTGCCAAAACAACTCCACCTGCCTCATGCACTTCACAAACCATCAGCTGTCCTGGCAGCTATCTAGGAAACCCTGTTTGCTTACTTCCGGTCCCATGCCCATTGAGCCCAGTGGGATGGAATCAAGCAGCTTGAGCACCCACACAAAACTAACATGGAGCTCCTCACTCAGACGCTCAAAACTCCACAGCCAAAGTCAAGTTCTGGGCCAAAGCCATTTCCCGCTGCCATGGAAAGCAAGGGCTCTGGCAGCACATATGTCTGAAAGTGGCTATGACACCTAGGGAAGGTAGTGTGGTGGTGAATGGCAACTGCCCGAAGCAGCAGCACAGCTCTTCCAGTGCCAAAACAACTCCACCTGCCTCATGAACTTCACATACCATCAGCTGTCCTGGCAGCTATCTAGGAAACCCTGTTTGGTCACTGCTGGTCCCATGCCCATTGAGCCCAGTGGGATGGAATCAAGCAGCTTGAGCACCCACACAAAACTAACATGGAGCTCCTCACTGACGGCACTCAAAACTCCACAGCCAAAGACAAGTTCAGAGCCCAAGCCATTTCCCGCTGCCATGGAAAGCAAGGGCTCTGGCAGCACATATGTCTGAAAGTGGCTATGACACCTAGGGAAGGTAGTGTGGTGGTGAATGGCAACTGCCCGAAGCAGCAGCACAGCTCTACCAGTGCCAAAAAAACTCCACCTGCCTCATGCACTTCACATACCATCAGCTGTCCTGGCAGCTATCTAGGAAACCCTGTTTGCTCACTTCCGGTCCAATGCCCTTTGAGCCCAGTGGGATGGAATCAAGCAGCTTGAGCACCCACACAAAACTAACATGGAGCTCCTCACTCAAGGCGCTCAAAACTCCACAGCCAAGGACAAGTTCAGAGCCAAAGCCATTTCCCGCTGCCATAGAAACCAAGTGTTCTGGCAGCACATATGTCTGAAAGTGGCTATGACACCGAGGGAAGGTAGTGTGGTGGTGAATGGCAACTGTACGAAGCAGCAGCACAGCTCTTCCAGTGCCAAAACAACTCCACCTGCCTCATGAACTTCACATACCATCAGCTGTCCTGGCAGCTATCTAGGAAACCCTGTTTGCTCACTTCCGGTCCCATGCCCATTGAGCCCAGTGGGATAGAATCAAGCAGCTTGAGCACCCACAAAATACTAACATGGAGCTCCTCACTGACGGCGCTCAAAACTCCACAGCCAAAGGCAAGTTCAGGGCCCAAGCCATTTCCCGCTGCCATGGAAACCAAGGGCTCTGGCAGCACATATGTCTGAAAGTGGCTATGACACCTAGGGAAGGTAGTGTGGTGGTGAATGGCAACTGCCCGAAGCAGCAGCACAGCTCTTCCAGTGCCAAAACAACTCCACCTGCCTCATGCACTTCACAAACCATCAGCTGTCCTGGCAGCTATCTAGGAAACCCTGTTTGGTCACTTCCGGTCCCATGCCCATTGAGCCCAGAGGGATGGAATCAAGCAGCTTGAGCACCCACAAAATACTAACATGGAGCTCCTCACTGACGGCGCTCAAAACTCCACAGCCAAAGGCAAGTTCAGGTCCCAAGCCATTTCCCGCTGCCATGGAAACCAAGTGCTCTGGCAGCACATATGTCTGCAAGTGGCTATGACACCTAGGGAAGGTAGTGTGGTGGTGAATGGCAACTGCCCGAAGCAGCAGCACAGCTCTTCCAGTGAAAAAACAACTCCACCTGCCTCATGAACTTCACATACCATCAGCTGTCCTGGCAGCTATCTAGGAAACCCTGTTTGCTCACTTCCGGTCCCATGCCCATTGAGCCCAGTGGGATGGAATCAAGCAGCTTGAGCACCCACACAAAACTAACATACACCTCCTCACTCAAGGCGCTCAAAACTCCACAGCCAAAGACAAGTTCAGGGCCCAAGCCATTTCCCGCTGCCATGGAAACCAAGGGCTCTGGCAGCACATATGTCTGAAAGTGGCTATGACACCTAGGGAAGGTAGTGTGGTGGTGAATGGCAACTGCCCGAAGCAGCAGCACAGCTCTTCCAGTGCCAAAACAACACCACCTGCCTCATGCACTTCACATACCATCAGCTGTCCTGGCAGCTATCTAGGAAACCCTGTTTGCTTACTTCCGGTCCAGTGCCCATTGAGCCCAGTGGGATGGAATCAAGCAGCTTGAGCACCCACACAAAACTAACATGGAGCTCCTCACTGACGGCACTCAAAACTCCACAGCCAAAGACAAGTTCAGAGCCCAAGCCATTTCCCGCTGCCATGGAAACCAAGTGCTCTGGCAGCACATATGTCTGAAAGTGGCTATGACACCTAGGGAAGGTAGTGTGGTGGTGAATGGCAACTGCCCGAAGCAGCAGCACAGCTCTACCAGTGCCAAAAAAACTCCACCTGCCTCATGCACTTCACATACCATCAGCTGTCCTGGCAGCTATCTAGGAAACCCTGTTTGCTCACTTCCGCTCCAATGCCCTTTGAGCCCAGTGGGATGGAATCAAGCAGCTTGAGCACCCACACAAAACTAACATGGAGCTCCTCACTCAAGGCGCTCAAAACTCCACAGCCAAGGACAAGTTCAGAGCCCAAGCCATTTCCCGCTGCCATGGAAACCAAGTGTTCTGGCAGCACATATGTCTGAAAGTGGCTATGACACCTAGGGAAGGTAGTGTGGTGGTGAATGGCAACTGTACGAAGCAGCAGCACAGCTCTTCCAGTGCCAAAACAACTCCACCTGCCTCATGAACTTCACATACCATCAGCTGTCCTGGCAGCTATCTAGGAAACCCTGTTTGCTCACTTCCGGTCCCATGCCCATTGAGCCCAGTGGGATAGAATCAAGCAGCTTGAGCACCCACAAAATACTAACATGGAGCTCCTCACTGACGGCGCTCAAAACTCCACAGCCAAAGGCAAGTTCAGGGCCCAAGCCATTTCCCGCTGCCATGGAAACCAAGTGCTCTGGCAGCACATATGTCTGAAAGTGGCTATGACACCTAGGGAAGGTAGTGTGGTGGTGAATGGCAACTGCCCGAAGCAGCAGCACAGCTCTTCCAGTGCCAAAACAACTCCACCTGCCTCATGCACTTCACATACCATCAGCTGTCGTGGCAGCTATCTAGGAAACCCTGTTTGGTCACTTCCGGTCCCATGCCCATTGAGCCCAGTGGGATGGAATCAAGCAGCTTGAGCACCCACACAAAACTAACATGGAGCTCCTCACTCAAGGCGCTCAAAACTCCACAGCCAAAGACAAGTTCAGGGACAATGCCATTTCCCGCTGCCATGGAAACCAAGGGATCTGGCAGCACATATGTCTGAAAGTGGCTATGACACCTAGGGAAGGTAGTGTGGTGGTGAATGGCAACTGCCCGAAGCAGCAGCACAGCTCTTCCAGTGCCAAAACAACTCCACCTGCCTCATGCACTTCACAAACCATCAGCTGTCCTGGCAGCTATCTAGGAAACCCTGTTTGGTCACTTCCGGTCCCATGCAAATTGAGCCCAGTGGGATGGAATCAAGCAGCTTGAGCACCCACACAAAACTAACATGCACCTCCTCAATCAAGGCGCTCAAAACTCCACAGCCAAAGACAAGTTCACGACAAAAGCCATTTCCCGCTGCCATGGAAAGCAAGGGCTCTGGCAGCACATATGTCTGCAAGTGGCTATGACACCTAGGGAAGGTAGTGTGGTGGTGAATGGCAACTTCCCGAAGCAGCAGCACAGCTCTTCCAGTGCCAAAACAACTCCACCTGCCTCATGCACTTCACAAACCATCAGCTGTCCTGGCAGCTATCTAGGAAACCCTGTTTGGGCACTTCCGGTCCCATGCCCATTGATCCCAGTGGGATGGAATCAAGCAGCTTGAGCACCCACAAAATACTAACATGGAGCTCCTCACTGACGGCGCTCAAAACTCCACAGCCAAAGGCAAGTTCAGGGCCCAAGCCATTTCCCGCTGCCATGGAAACCAAGTGCTCTGGCAGCACATATGTCTGCAAGTGGCTATGACACCTAGGGAAGGTAGTGTGGTGGTGAATGGCAACTGCCCGAAGCAGCAGCACAGCTCTACCAGTGCCAAAACAACTCCACCTGCCTCATGCACTTCACATACCATCAGCTGTCCTGGCAGCTATCTAGGAAACCCTGTTTGCTCACTTCCGGTCCCATGCCCATTGAGCCCAGTGGGATGGAATCAAGCAGCTTGAGCACCCACACAAAACTAACATGGAGCTCCTCACTCAAGACGCTCAAAACTCCACAGCCAAAGACAAGTTCAGGGCCCAAGCCATTTCCCGCTGCCATGGAAACCAAGTGCTCTGGCAGCACATATGTCTGAAAGTGGCTATGACACCTAGGGAAGGTAGTGTGGTGGTGAATGGCAACTGCCCGAAGCAGCAGCACAGCTCTTCCAGTGCCAAAACAACTCCACCTGCCTCATGCACTTCACAAACCATCAGCTGTCGTGGCAGCTATCTAGGAAACCCTGTTTGGTCACTTCCGGTCCCATGCCCATTGAGCCCAGTGGGATGGAATCAAGCAGCTTGAGCACCCACAAAATACTAACATGGAGCTCCTCACTGACGGCGCTCAAAACTCCACAGCCAAAGGCAAGTTCAGGGCCAAAGCCATTTCCCGCTGCCATGGAAACCAAGTGCTCTGGCAGCACATATGTCTGCAAGTGGCTATGACACCTAGGGAAGGTAGTGTGGTGGTGAATGGCAAATGCCCGAAGCAGCAGCACAGCTCTTCCAGTGCCAAAACAAATCCACCTGCCTCATGAACTTCACACCATCAGCTGTCCTGGCAGCTATCTAGGAAACCCTGTTTGGGCACTTCCGGTCCCATGCCCATTGAGCCCAGTGGGATGGAATCAAGCAGCCTGAGCACCCACACAAAACTAACATGGAGCTCCTCACTCAAGGCACTCAAAACTCCACAGCCAAAGACAAGTTCAGCGCCAAAGCCATTTCCCGCTGCCATGGAAACCAAGTGCTCTGGCAGCACATATGTCTGAAAGTGGCTATGACACCTAGGGAAGGTAGTGTGGTGGTGAATGGCAACTGCCCGAAGCAGCAGCACAGCTCTACCAGTGCCAAAACAACTCCACCTGCCTCATGAACTTCACATACCATCAGCTGTCCTGGCAGCTATCTAGGAAACCCTGTTTGCTCACTTCCGGTCCCATGCCCATTGAGCCCAGTGGGATGGAATCAAGCAGCTTGAGCACCCACACAAAACTAACATGCACCTCCTCACTCAGGGCACTCAAAACTCCACACCAAAGACAAGTTCAGGGCCAAAGCCATTTCCCGCTGCCATGGAAACCAAGGGATCTGGCAGCACATATGTCTGAAAGTGGCTATGACACCTAGGGAAGGTAGTGTGGTGGTGAATGGCAACTGCCCGAAGCAGCAGCACAGCTCTTCCAGTGAAAAAACAACTCCACCTGCCTCATGCACTTCACATACCATCAGCTGTCCTGGCAGCTATCTAGGAAACCCTGTTTGCTCACTTCCGGTCCCATGCCCATTGAGCCCAGTGGGATGGAATCAAGCAGCTTGAGCACCCAAACAAAACTAACATGCAGCTCCTCACTGAAGGCGCTCAAAACTCCACAGCCAAAGACAAGTTCAGCGCCCAAGCCATTTCCCGCTGCCATGGAAACCAAGGGCTCTGGCAGCACATATGTCTGAAAGTGGCTATGACACCTAGGGAAGGTAGTGTGGTGGTGAATGGCAACTGCCCGAAGCAGCAGCACAGCTCTTCCAGTGCCAAAACAACTCCACCTGCCTCATGCACTTCACATACCATCAGCTGTCCTGGCAGCTATCTAGGAAACCCTGTTTGCTCACTTCCGGTCCCATGCAAATTGAGCCCAGTGGGATGGAATCAAGAAGCTTGAGCACCCACAAAATACTAACATGGAGCTCCTCACTGAAGGCGCTCAAAACTCCACAGCCAAAGACAAGTTCAGAGCCAAAGCCATTTCCCGCTGCCATGGAAACCAAGTGTTCTGGCAGCACATATGTCTGCAAGTGGCTATGACACCTAGGGAAGGTAGTGTGGTGGTGAATGGCAACTGCCCGAAGCAGCAGCACAGCTCTTCCAGTGCCAAAACAACTCCACCTGCCTCATGCACTTCACAAACCATCAGCTGTCCTGGCAGCTATCTAGGAAACCCTGTTTGGTCACTTCCGGTCCCATGCCCATTGAGCCCAGTGGGATGGAATCAAGCAGCTTGAGCACCCACAAAATACTAACATGGAGCTCCTCACTGACGGTGCTCAAAACTCCACAGCCAATGGCAAGTTCAGGGCCCAAGCCATTTCCCGCTGCCATGGAAACCAAGTGCTCTGGCAGCACATATGTCTGAAAGTGGCTATGACACCTAGGGAAGGTAGTGTGGTGGTGAATGGCAACTGCCCGAAGCAGCAGCACAGCTCTTCCAGTGCCAAAACAACTCCACCTGCCTCATGAACTTCACATACCATCAGCTGTCCTGGCAGCTATCTAGGAAACCCTGTTTGGTCACTTCCGGTCCCATGCCCATTGAGCCCAGTGGGATGGAATCAAGCAGCTTGAGCACCCACACAAAACTAACATGGAGCTCCTAACTAACTGCGCTCAAAACTCCACAGCCAAAGACAAGTTCAGGGACAATGCCATTTCCCGCTGCCATGGAAACCAAGGGCTCTGGCAGCACATATGTCTGCAAGTGGCTATGACACCTAGGGAAGGTAGTGTGGTGGTGAATGGCAACTGCCCGAAGCAGCAGCACAGCTCTTCCAGTGCCAAAACAACTCCACCTGCCTCATGCACTTCACATACCATCAGCTGTCTTGGCAGCTATCTAGGAAACCCTGTTTGCTCACTTCCGATCCCATGCCCATTGAGCCCAGTGGGATGGAATCAAGCAGCTTGAGCACCCATACAAAACTAACATGGAGCTCCTCACTCAAGGCACTCAAAACTCCACAGCCAAAGACAAGTTCACGGCCAAAGCCATTTCCCGCTGCCATGGAAACCAAGTGCTCTGGCAGCACATATGTCTGAAAGTAGCTATGACACCTAGGGAAGGTAGTGTGGTGGTGAATGGCAACTGCCCGAAGCAGCAGCACAGCTCTTCCAGTGCCAAAACAACTCCACCTGCCTCATGCACTTCACAAACCATCAGCTGTCCTGGCAGCTATCTAGGAAACCCTGTTTGCTCACTTCCGGTCCAGTGCCCATTGAGCACAGTGGGATGGAATCAAGCAGCTTGAGCACCCACACAATACAAACATGGAGCTCCTCACTCAAGGCGCTCAAAACACCACAGCCAAAGGCAAGTTCAGGGCCCAAGCCATTTCCCGCTGCCATGGAAACCAAGTGCTCTGGCAGCACATATGTCTGCAAGTGGCTATGACACCTAGGGAAGGTAGTGTGGTGGTGAATGGCAACTGCCCGAAGCAACAGCACAGCTCTTCCAGTGCCAAAACAACTCCACCTGCCTCATGAACTTCACATACCATCAGCTGTCCTGGCAGCTATCTAGGAAACCCTGTTTGCTCACTGCCGGTCCCATGCCCATTGAGCCCAGTGGGATGGAATCAAGCAGCTTGAGCACCCACACAAAACTAACATGGAGCTCCTAACTAACTGCGCTCAAACTCCACAGCCAAAGACAAGTTCAGGGCCAAAGCCATTTCCCGCTGCCATGGAAACCAAGGGCTCTGGCAGCACATATGTCTGCAAGTGGCTATGACACCTAGGGAAGGTAGTGTGGTGGTGAATGGCAACTGCCCGAAGCAGCAGCACAGCTCTTCCAGTGCCAAAACAACTCCACCTGCCTCATGCACTTCACATACCATCAGCTGTCGTGGCAGCTATCTAGGAAACCCTGTTTGCTCACTTCCGGTCAAGTGCCCAGTGAGTCCAGTGGGATGGAATCAAGCAGCTTGAGCACCCACACAAAACTAACATGGAGCTCCTCACTGACGGCGCTCAATGCTCCACAGCCAAAGACAAGTTCACGGCCCAAGCCATTTCCCGCTGCCATGGAAACCAAGTGCTCTGGCAGCACATATGTCTGAAAGTGGCTATGACACCTAGGGAAGGTAGTGTGGTGATGAATGGCAACTGCCCGAAGCAGCAGCACAGCTCTTCCAGTGCCAAAACAACTCCACCTGCCACATGCACTTCACATACCATCAGCTGTCCTGGCAGCTATCTAGGAAACCCGGTTTGCTCACTTCCGATCCCATGCCCATTGAGCCCAGTGGGATGGAATCAAGCAGCCTGAGCACCCACACAAAACTAACATGCAGCTCCTCACTCAAGGCGCTCAAAGCTCCACAGCCAAAGACAAGTTCAGCGACCAAGCCATTTCCCGCTGCCATGGAAACCAAGGGATCTGGCAGCACATATGTCTGAAAGTGGCTATGACACCTAGGGAAGGTAGTGTGGTGGTGAATGGCAACTGCCCGAAGCAGCAGCACAGCTCTTCCAGTGCCAAAACAACTCCACCTGCCTCATGCACTTCACAAACCATCAGCTGTCCTGGCAGCTATCTAGGAAACCCTGTTTGCTCACTTCCGGTCCCATGCCCATTGAGCCCAGTGGGATGGAATGAAGTAGCTTGAGCACCCACAAAATACTAACATGGAGCTCCTCACTGACGGCGCTCAAAACTCCACAGCCAAAGACAAGTTCAGGGCCCAAGCCATTTCCCGCTGCCATGGAAACCAAGTGCTTTGGCAGCACATATGTCTGCAAGTGGCTATGACACCTAGGGAAGGTAGTGTGGTGGTGAATGGCAACTGCCCGAAGCAGCAGCACAGCTCTTCCAGTGCCAAAACAACTCCACCTGCCTCATGCACTTCACATACCATCAGCTGTCGTGGCAGCTATCTAGGAAACCCTGTTTGCTCACTTCCGGTCAAGTGCCCAGTGAGTCCAGTGGGATGGAATCAAGCAGCTTGAGCACCCACACAAAACTAACATGCACCTCCTCACTCAAGACGCTCAAAACTCCACAGCCAAAGACAAGTTCACAGCCCAAGCCATTTCCAGCTGCCATGGAAACCAAGTGCTCTGGCAGCACATATGTCTGAAAGTGGCTATGACACCTAGGGAAGGTAGTGTGGTGGTGAATGGCAACTGCCCGAAGCAGCAGCAGCACAGCTCTTCCAGTGCCAAAACAACTCCACCTGCCTCATGAACTTCACATACCATCAGCTGTCCTGGCAGCTATCTAGGAAACCCTGTTTGCTCACTTCCAGTCCCATGCCCATTGAGCCCAGTGGGATGGAATCAAGCAGCTTGAGCACCCACACAAAACCAACATGGAGCTCCTCACTCAAGGCGCTCAAAACTCCACAGCCAAAGACAAGTTCACGGCCCAAGCCATTTCCCGCTGTCATGGAAACCAAGGACTCTGGCAGCACATATGTCTGCAAGTGGCTATGACACCTAGGGAAGGTAGTGTGGTGGTGAATGGCAACTGCCCGAAGTAGCAGCACAGTTCTTCCAGTGCCAAAACAACTCCACCTGCCTCATGAACTTCACATACCATCAGCTGTCCTGGCAGCTATCTAGGAAACCCTGTTTGCTCACTTCCGGTCCAGTGCCCATTGAGCCCAGTGGGATGGAATCAAGCAGCTTGAGCACCCACACAAAACTAAAATGGAGCTCTTCACTGACGGTGCTCAAAACTCCACAGCGAAAGACAAGTTCAGGGCCCAAGCCATTTCCCGCTGCCATGGAAACCAAGTGCTCTGGCAGCACATATGTCTGAAAGTGGCTATGACACCTAGGGAAGGTAGTGTGGTGGTGAATGGCAACTTCCCGAAGCAGCAGCACAGCTCTTCCAGTGCCAAAACAACTCCACCTGCCTCATGCACTTCACATACCATCAGCTGTCCTGGCAGCTATCTAATAAACAATGTTTTCTCACTTCCGGTCCCATGCCCATTGAGCCCAGTGGGATAGAATCAAGCAGCTTGAGCACCCACACAAAACAAACATGCACCTCCTCACTCAAGGCGCTCAAAGCTCCACAGCCAAAGACAAGTTCACAGCCCAAGCCATTTCCCGCTGCCATGGAAACCAAGTGCTCTGGCAGCACATATGTTTGTAAGTGGCTATGACACCTAGGGAAGGTAGTGTGGTGATGAATGGCAACTGCCCGAAGCAGCAGCACAGCTCTTCCAGTGCCAAAACAACTCCACCTGCCTCATGCACTTCACAAACCATCAGCTGTCCTGGCAGCTATCGAGGAAACCCTGTTTGGTCACTTCCGGTCCCATGCCCATTGAGCCCAGTGGGATGGAATCAAGAAGCTTGAGCACCCACAAAATACTAACATGGAGCTCCTCACTCAAGGTGCTGAAAACTCCACAGCCAAAGGCAAGTTCAGGGCCAAAGCCATTTCCCGCTGCCATGGAAACCAAGTGCTCTGGCAGCACATATGTCTGCAAGTGGCTATGACCCCTAGGGAAGGTAGTGTGGTGGTGAATGGCAACTGCCCGAAGCAGCAGCACAGCTCTTCCAGTGCCAAAACAACTCCACCTGCCTCATGAACTTCACATACCATCAGCTGTCCTGGCAGCTATCTAGGAAACCCTGTTTGCTCACTGCCGGTCCCATGCCCATTGAGCCCAGTGGGATGGAATCAAGCAGCTTGAGCACCCACACAAAACTAACATGGAGCTCCTCACTGACAGCACTCAAAACTCCACAGCCAAAGACAAGTTCAGAGCCCAAGCCATTTCCCGCTGCCATGGAAACCAAGTGCTCTGGCAGCACATATGTCTGAAAGTGGCTATGACACCTAGGGAAGGTAGTGTGGTGGTGAATGGCAACTGCCCGAAGCAGCAGCACAGCTCTGCCAGTGCCAAAACAACTCCACCTGCCTCATGAACTTCACATACCATCAGCTGTCCTGGCAGCTATCTAGGAAACCCTGTTTGCTCACTTCCGGTCCAAGGCCCATTGAGCCCAGTGGGATGGAATCAAGCAGCTTGAGCACCCACACAAAACTAACATGGAGCTCTTCACTGACGGTGCTCAAAACTCCACAGCCAAAGACAAGTTCATGGCCAAAGCCATTTCCTGCTGCTATAGAAACCAAGTGCTCTGGCAGCACATATGTCTGAAAGTGGCTATGACACCTAGGGAAGGTAGTGTGGTGGTGAATGGCAACTGCCCGAAGCAGCAGCACAGCTCTTCCAGTGCCAAAACAACTCCACATGCCTCATGAACTTCACATACCATCAGCTGTCCTGGCAGCTATCTAGGAAACCCTGTTTGGTCACTGCCGGTCCCATGCCCATTGAGCCCAGTGGGATGGAATCAAGCAGCTTGAGCACCCACACAAAACTAACATGGAGCTCCTCACTCAAGGCGCTCAAAACTCCACAGCCAAGGACAAGTTCAGGGCCAATGCCATTTCCCGCTGCCATGGAAACCAAGAGCTCTGGCAGCACATATGTCTGAAAGTGGCTATGACACCTAGGGAAGATAGTGTGGTGGTGAATGGCAACTGCCCGAAGCAGCAGCACAGCTCTTCCAGTGCCAAAACAACTCCACCTGCCTCATGCACTTCACATACCATCAGCTGTCGTGGCAGCTATCTAGGAAACCCTGTTTGGTCACTTGAGGTCCCATGCCCATTGAGCCCAGTGGGATAGAATCAAGCAGCTTGAGTACCCACACAAAACTAACATGGAGCTTCTAACTCAAGGCGCTCAATGCTCCACAGCCAAAGACAAGTTCAGGGCCCAAGCCATTTCCCGCTGCCATGGAAACCCAGTGCTCTGGCAGCACATATGTCTGAAAGTGGCTATGACACCTAGGGAAGGTAGTGTCGTGGTGAATGGCAACTGCCCGAAGCAGCAGCACAGCTCTTCCAGTGCCAAAACTACTCCACCTGCCACATGCACTTCACATACTATCAGCTGTCCTGGCAGCTATCTAGGAAACCCTGTTTGCTCACTTCCGATCCCATGCCCATTGAGCCCAGTGGGATGGAATCAAGCAGCCTGAGCACCCACACAAAACTAACATGGAGCTCCTCACTCAAGGCACTCAAAACTCCACAGCCAAAGGCAAGTTCAGGGACAAAGAAATTTCCCGCTGCCATGGAAACCAAGTGCTCTGGCAGCACATATGTCTGAAAGTGGCTATGCCACCTAGGGAAGGTAGTGTGGTGGTGAATGGCAACTGCCCGAAGCAGCAGCACAGCTCTTCCAGTGCCAAAACAACTCCACCTGCCTCATGCACTTCACATACCATCAGCTGTCCTAGCAGCTATCTAGGAAACAATGTTTGCTCACTTCCGGTCCCATGCCCATTGAGCCCAGTGGGATAGAATCAAGCAGCTTGAGCACCCACACAAAACAAACATGGACCTCCTCACTCAAGGCGCTCAAAGATCCATAGCAAAAGACAAGTTCAGGGCCCAAGCCATTTCCCGCTGCCATAGAAACCAAATGATCTGGCAGCACATATGTCTGAAAGTGGCTATGACACCTAGGGAAGGTAGTGTGGTGGTGAATGGCAACTGCCCGAAGCAGCAGCACAGCTCTTCCAGTGCCAAAACAACTCCACCTGCCTCATGCACTTCACAAACCATCAGCTGTCCTGGCAGCTATCTAGGAAACCCTGTTTGGTCACTGCCGGTCCCATGCCCATTGAGCCCAGTGGGATGGAATCAAGCAGCTTGAGAACCCACACAAAACTAACATACACCTCCTCACTCAAGGCGCTCAAAACTCCACAGCCAAAGACAAGTTCAGGGCCAATGCCATTTCCCGCTGCCATGGAAACCAAGGGCTCTGGCAGCACATATGTCTGCAAGTGGCTATGACACCTAGGGAAGGTAGTGTGGTGGTGAATGGCAACTGCCCGAAGCAGCAGCACAGCTCTTCCAGTGCCAAAACAACTCCACCTGCCTCATGCACTTCACATACCATCAGCTGTCGTGGCAGCTATCTAGGAAACCCGGTTTGCTCACTTCTGGTCCCATGCCCATTGAGCCCAGTGGGATAGAATCAAGCAGCTTGCGCACCCACACAAAACTAACATGGAGCTCCTAACTCAAGGCGCTCAAAGCTCCACAGCCAAAGACAAGTTCAGCGCCAAAGCCATTTCCCGCTGCCATGGAAACCAAGGGCTCTGGCAGCACATATGTCTGAAAGTGGCTATGACACCTAGGGAAGGTAGTGTGGTGGTGAATGGCAACTGCCCGAAGCAGCAGCACAGCTCTTCCAGTGCCAAAAAAACTCCACCTGCCTCATGCACTTCACATACCATCAGCTGTCCTGGCAGCTATCTAGGAAACCCTGTTTGGTCACTGCCCGTCCCATGCCGTTTGAGCCCAGTGGGATGGAATCAAGCAGCTTGAGCACCCACGCAAAACTAACATGGAGCTCCTCACTCAAGGCACTCAAAACTCCACAGCCAAAGACAAGTTCAGCGCCAAAGCCATTTCCCGCTGCCATGGAAACCAAGGGATCTGGCAGCACATATGTCTGAAAGTGGCTATGACACCTAGGGAAGGTAGTGTGGTGGTGAATGGCAACTGCCCGAAGCAGCAGCACAGCTCTTCCAGTGCCAAAACAACTCCACCTGCCTCATGCACTTCACAAACCATCAGCTGTCCTGGCAGCTATCTAGGAAACCCTGTTTGGTCACTTTCGGTCCCATGCCCATTGAGCCCAGTGGGATAGAATCAAGCAGCTTGAGCACCCACAAAATACTAACATGGAGCTCCTCACTCAAGGCGCTCAAAACTCCACAGCCAAAGGCAAGTTCAGGGCCAAAGCCATTTCCCGCTGCCATGGAAACCAAGTGCTCTGGCAGCACATATGTTTGTAAGTGGCTATGACACCTAGGGAAGGTAGTGTGGTGGTGAATGGCAACTGCCCGAAGCAGCAGCACAGCTCTTCCAGTGCCAAAACAACTCCACCTGCCTCATGCACTTCACATACCATCAGCTGTCCTGGCAGCTATCTAGGAAACCCGGTTTGCTCACTTCTGGTCCCATGCCCATTGAGCCCAGTGGGATAGAATCAAGCAGCTTGAGCACCCACACAAAACTAACATAGAGCTGCTAACTCAAGGCGCTCAAAGTTCCACAGCCAAAGACAAGTTCAGGGACAATGCCATTTCCCGCTGCCATGGAAACCAAGGGCTCTGGCAGCACATATGTCTGCAAGTGGCTATGACACCTAGGGAAGGTAGTGTGGTGAATGGCAACTGCCCGAAGCAGCAGCACAGCTCTACCAGTGCCAAAACAACTCCACCTGCCTCATGCACTTCACAAACCATCAGCTGTCGTGGCAGCTATCTAGGAAACCCTGTTTGCTCACTTCCGGTCCCATGCCCATTGAGCCCAGTGGGATGGAATCAAGCAGCTTGAGCACCCACACAAAACTAACATGGAGCTCCTCACTCATGGTGCTCAAAACTCCACAGCCAAAGACAAGTTCAGAGCCCAAGCCATTTCCCGCTGCCATGGAAACCAAGTGCTCTGGCAGCACATATGTCTGAAAGTGGCTATGACACCTAGGGAAGGTAGTGTGGTGGTGAATGGCAACTGCCCGAAGCAGCAGCACAGCTCTACCAGTGCAAAAAAACTCCACCTGCCTCATGAACTTCACATACCATCAGCTGTCCTGGCAGCTATCTAGGAAACCCTGTTTGCTCACTTCCGGTCCAATGCCCATTGAGCCCAGTGGGATGGAATCAAGAAGCTTGAGCACCCACACAAAACTAACATGCAGCTCCTCACTCAAGGCGCTCAAAACTCCACAGCCAAAGACAAGTTCAGACCAGAAGCCATTTCCCGCTGCCATGGAAACCAAGTGTTCTGGCAGCACATATGTCTGCAAGTGGCTATGACACCTAGGGAAGGTAGTGTGGTGGTGAATGGCAACTGTCCGAAGCAGCAGCACAGCTCTTCCAGTGCCAAAACAACTCCACCTGCCTCATGAACTTCACATACCATCAGCTGTCCTGGCAGCTATCTAGGAAACCCTGTTTGCTCACTTCCGGTCCCATGCCCATTGAGCCCAGTGGGATAGAATCAAGCAGCTTGAGCACCCACACAAAACTAAAATGGAGCTCTTCACTGACGGTGCTCAAAACTCCACAGCCAAAGACAAGTTCAGGGCCAATGCCATTTCCCGCTGCCATGGAAACCAAGAGCTCTGGCAGCACATATGTCTGCAAGTGGCTATGACACCTAGGGAAGGTAGTGTGGTGGTGAATGGCAACTGCCCGAAGTAGCAGCACAGTTCTTCCAGTGCCAAAACAACTCCACCTGCCTCATGAACTTCACATACCATCAGCTGTCCTGGCAGCTATCTAGGAAACCCTGTTTGCTCACTTCCGGTCCAGTGCCCATTGAGCCCAGTGGGATGGAATCAAGCAGCTTGAGAACCCACAAAAAACTAACATGCACCTCCTCAATCAAGGCGCTCAAAACTCCACAGCCAAAGACAAGTTCATGGCCAAAGCCATTTCCCGCTGCCATGGAAACCAAGGGCTCTGGCAGCACATATGTCTGCAAGTGGCTATGACACCTAGGGAAGGTAGTGTGGTGGTGAATGGCAACTTCCCGAAGCAGCAGCACAGCTCTTCCAGTGCCAAAACAACTCCACCTGCCTCATGAACTTCACATACCATCAGCTGTCCTGGCCGCTATCTAGGAAACCCTGTTTGCTCACTTCCGGTCCCATGCCCATTGAGCCCAGTGGGATGGAATCAAGCAGCTTGAGCACCCACACAAAACTAACATGGAGCTCCTCACTAACTGCGCTCAAAACTCCACAGCCAAAGACAAGTTCACGGCCAAAGCCATTTCCCGCTGCCATGGAAACCAAGTGCTCTGGCAGCACATATGTCTGAAAGTGGCTATGACACCTAGGGAAGGTAGTGTGGTGGTGAATGGCAACTGCCCGAAGCAGCAGCACAGCTCTTCCAGTGCCAAAACAACTCCACCTGCCTCATGCACTTCACAAACCATCAGCTGTCCTGGCAGCTATCTAGGAAACCCTGTTTGGTCACTTCCGGTCCCATGCCCATTGAGCCCAGTGGGATAGAATCAAGAAGCTTGAGCACCCACAAAATACTAACATGGAGCTCCTCACTCAAGGCGCTCAAACCTCCACAGCCAAAGGCAAGTTCAGGGCCAAAGCCATTTCCCGCTGCCATGGAAACCAAGTGCTCTGGCAGCACATATGTCTGAAAGTGGCTATGACACCTAGGGAAGGTAGTGTGGTGGTGAATGGCAACTGCCCGAAGCAGCAGCACAGCTCTTCCAGTGCCAAAACAACTCCACCTGCCTCATGCACTTCACATACCATCAGCTGTCCTGGCAGCTATCTAGGAAACCCTGTTTGGTCACTGCCGGTCCCATGCCCTTTGAGCCCAGTGGGATAGAATCAAGCAGCTTGAGCACCCACACAAAACTAACATGGAGCTCCTCACTGACGGCACTCAAAACTCCACAGCCAAAGACAAGTTCAGAGCCCAAGCCATTTCCCGCTGCCATGGAAACCAAGTGCTCTGGCAGCACATATGTCTGAAAGTGGCTATGACACCTAGGGAAGGTAGTGTGGTGGTGAATGGCAACTGCCCGAAGCAGCAGCACAGCTCTTCCAGTGCCAAAAAAACTCCACCTGCCTCATGAACTTCACATACCATCAGCTGTCCTGGCAGCTATCTAGGAAACCCTGTTTGCTCACTTCCGGTCCAAGGCCCATTGAGCCCAGTGGGATGGAATCAAGAAGCTTGAGCACCCACACAAAACTAACATGCAGGTCCTCACTCAAGGCGCTCAAAACTCCACAGCCAAGGACAAGTTCAGAGCCACAGCCATTTCCCGCTGCCATGGAAACCAAGTGTTCTGGCAGCACATATGTCTGAAAGTGGCTATGACACCTAGGGAAGGTAGTGTGGTGGTGAATGGCAACTGCCCGAAGCAGCAGCACAGCTCTTCCAGTGCCAAAACAACTCCACCTGCCTCATGAACTTCACATACCATCAGCTGTCCTGGCAGCTATCTAGGAAACCCTGTTTGCTCACTTCCGGTCCCATGCCCATTGAGCCCAGTGGGATGGAATGAAGCAGCTTGAGCACCCACACAAAACTAACATGGAGCTCTTCACTGACGGTGCTCAAAACTCCACAGCCAAAGACAACTTCATGGCCAAAGCCATTTCCTGCTGCCATGGAAACCAAGTGCTCTGGCAGCACATATGTCTGAAAGTGGCTATGACACCTAGGGAAGGTAGTGTGGTGGTGAATGGCAACTGCCCGAAGCAGCAGCACAGCTCTTCCAGTGCCAAAACAACTCCACCTGCCTCATGAACTTCACATACCATCAGCTGTCCTGGCAGCTATCAAGGAAACCCTGTTTGGTCACTGCCGGTCCCATGCCCATTGAGCCCAGTGGGATGGAATCAAGCAGCTTGAGCACCCACAAAATACTAACATGGAGCTCCTCACTCAAGGCGCTCAAAACTCCACAGCCAAAGACAAGTTCAGGGCCAATGCCATTTCCCGCTGCCATGGAAACCAAGAGCTCTGGCAGCACATATGTCTGAAAGTGGCTATGACACCTAGGGAAGGTCGTGTGGTGGTGAATGGCAACTGCCCGAAGCAGCAGCACAGCTCTTCCAGTGCCAAAACAACTCCACCTGCCTCATGCACTTCACATACCATCAGCTGTCCTGGCAGCTATCTAGGAAACCCTGTTTGGTCACTTCCGGTCCAATGCCCATTGAGCCCAGTGCGATAGAATCAAGCAGCTTGAGTACCCACACAAAACTAACATGGAGCTTCTACCTCAAGGCGCTCAATGCTCCACAGCCAAAGACAAGTTCAGGGCCAAAGCCATTTCCCGCTGCCATGGAAACCCAGTGCTCTGGCAGCACATATGTCTGAAAGTGGCTATGACACCTAGGGAAGGTAGTGTGGTGGTGAATGGCAACTGCCCGAAGCAGCAGCACAGCTCTTCCAGTGCCAAAACAACTCCACCTGCCACATGCACTTCACATACCATCAGCTGTCCTGGCAGCTATCTAGGAAACCCTGTTTGGTCACTTCCGATCCCATGCCCATTGAGCCCAGTGGGATGGAATCAAGCAGCCTGAGCACCCACACAAAACTAACATGGAGCTCCTCACTCAAGGCACTCAAAACTCCACAGCCAAAGGCAAGTTCAGGGACAAAGAAATTTCCCGCTGCCATGGAAACCAAGTGCTCTGGCAGCACATATGTCTGAAAGTGGCTATGACACCTAGGGAAGGTAGTGTGGTGGTGAATGGCAACTGCCTGAAGCAGCAGCACAGCTCTTCCAGTGCCAAAACAACTCCACCTGCCTCATGCACTTCACATACCATCAGCTGTCGTGGCAGCTATCTAGGAAACCCTGTTTGCTCACTTCCGGTCCAGTGCTCATTGAGCCCAGTGGGATGGAATCAAGCAGCTTGAGCACCCACACAAAACTAACATGGAGCTCCTCACTCAAGGCACTCAAAACTCCACAGCCAAAGACAAGTTCACTGAAAAAGCCATTTCCCGCTGCCATGGAAACCAAGTGCTCTGGCAGCACATATGTCTGCAAGTGGCTATGACACCTAGGGAAGGTAGTGTGGTGGTGAATGGCAACTGCCCGAAGCAGCAGCACAGCTCTTCCAGTGCCAAAACAACTCCACCTGCCTCATGCACTTCACATACCATCAGCTGTCCTAGCAGCTATCTAGGAAACAATGTTTGCTCAGTTCCGGTCCCATGCCCATTGAGCCCAGTGGGATAGAATCAAGCAGCTTGAGCACCCACACAAAACAAACATGAACCTCCTCACTCAAGGCGCTCAAAGATCCACAGCAAAAGACAAGTTCAGGGCCAAAGCCATTTCCCGCTGCCATAGAAACCAAGTGTTCTGGCAGCACATATGTCTGAAAGTGGCTATGACACTTAGGGAAGGTAGTGTGGTGGTGAATGGCAACTGCCCGAAGCAGCAGCACAGCTCTTCCAGTGCCAAAACAACTCCACCTGCCTCATGCACTTCACAAACCATCAGCTGTCCTGGCAGCTATCGAGGAAACCCTGTTTGGTAACTGCCGGTCCCATGCCCATTGAGCCCAGTGGGATGGAATCAAGCAGCTTGAGCACCCACACAAAACTAACATACACCTCCTCACTCAAGGCGCTCAAAACTCCACAGCCAAAGACAAGTTCAGGGCCCAAGCCATTTCCCGCTGCCATGGAAACCAAGAGCTCTGGCAGCACATATGTCTGCAAGTGGCTATGACACCTAGGGAAGGTAGTGTGGTGGTGAATGGCAACTGCCCGAAGTAGCAGCACAGTTCTTCCAGTGCCAAAACAACTCCACCTGCCTCATGAACTTCACATACCATCAGCTGTCCTGGCAGCTATCTAGGAAACCCTGTTTGCTCACTTCCGGTCCAGTGCCCATTGAGCCCAGTGGGATGGAATCAAGCAGCTTGAGAACCCACACAAAACTAACATGCACCTCCTCAATCAAGGCGCTCAAAACTCCACAGCCAAAGACAAGTTCATGGCCAAAGCCATTTCCCGCTGCCATGGAAACCAAGGGCTCTGGCAGCACATATGTCTGAAAGTGGCTATGACACCTAGGGAAGGTAGTGTGGTGGTGAATGGCAACTGCCCGAAGCAGCAGCACAGCTCTTCCAGTGCCAAAACAACTCCACCTGCCTCATGCACTTCACATACCATCAGCTGTCCTAGCAGCTATCTAGGAAACAATGTTTGCTCAGTTCCGGTCCCATGCCCATTGAGCCCAGTGGGATAGAATCAAGCAGCTTGAGCACCCACACAAAACAAACATGGACCTCCTCACTCAAGGCGCTCAAAGATCCTCAGCAAAAGACAAGTTCAGGGCCAAAGCCATTTCCCGCTGCCATAGAAACCAAGTGTTCTGGCAGCACATATGTCTGAAAGTGGCTATGACACTTAGGGAAGGTAGTGTGGTGGTGAATGGCAACTGCCCGAAGCAGCAGCACAGCTCTTCCAGTGCCAAAACAACTCCACCTGCCTCATGCACTTCACAAACCATCAGCTGTCCTGGCAGCTATCGAGGAAACCCTGTTTGGTAACTGCCGGTCCCATGCCCATTGAGCCCAGTGGGATGGAATCAAGCAGCTTGAGCACCCACACAAAACTAACATACACCTCCTCACTCAAGGCGCTCAAAACTCCACAGCCAAAGACAAGTTCAGGGCCCAAGCCATTTCCCGCTGCCATGGAAACCAAGAGCTCTGGCAGCACATATGTCTGCAAGTGGCTATGACACCTAGGGAAGGTAGTGTGGTGGTGAATGGCAACTGCCCGAAGTAGCAGCACAGTTCTTCCAGTGCCAAAACAACTCCACCTGCCTCATGAACTTCACATACCATCAGCTGTCCTGGCAGCTATCTAGGAAACCCTGTTTGCTCACTTCCGGTCCAGTGCCTATTGAGCCCAGTGGGATGGAATCAAGCAGCTTGAGAACCCACACAAAACTAACATGCACCTCCTCAATCAAGGCGCTCAAAACTCCACAGCCAAAGACAAGTTCATGGCCAAAGCCATTTCCCGCTGCCATGGAAACCAAGTGCTCTGGCAGCACATATGTCTGCAAGTGGCTATGACACCTAGGGAAGGTAGTGTGGTGGTGAATGGCAACTTCCCGAAGCAGCAGCACAGCTCTTCCAGTGCCAAAACAACTCCACCTGCCTCATGAACTTCACATACCATCAGCTGTCCTGGCCGCTATCTAGGAAACCCTGTTTGCTCACTTCCGGTCCCATGCACATTGAGCCCAGTGGGATGGAATCAAGCAGCTTGAGCACCCACACAAAACTAACATGGAGCTCCTCACTAACTGCGCTCAAAACTCCACAGCCAAAGACAAGTTCACGGCCAAAGCCATTTCCCGCTGCCATGGAAACCAAGTGCTCTGGCAGCACATATGTCTGAAAGTGGCTATGACACCTAGGGAAGGTAGTGTGGTGGTGAATGGCAACTGCCCGAAGCAGCAGCACAGCTCTTCCAGTGCCAAAACAACTCCACCTGCCTCATGCACTTCACATACCATCAGCTGTCCTGGCAGCTATCTAGGAAACCCTGTTTGGTCACTTCCGGTCCCATGCCCATTGAGCCCAGTGGGATAGAATCAAGAAGCTTGAGCACCCACAAAATACTAACATGGAGCTCCTCACTCAAGGCGCTCAAACCTCCACAGCCAAAGGCAAGTTCAGGGCCAAAGCCATTTCCCGCTGCCATGGAAACCAAGTGCTCTGGCAGCACATATGTCTGAAAGTGGCTATGACACCTAGGGAAGGTAGTGTGGTGGTGAATGGCAACTGCCCGAAGCAGCAGCACAGCTCTTCCAGTGCCAAAACAACTCCACCTGCCTCATGCACTTCACATACCATCAGCTGTCCTGGCAGCTATCTAGGAAACCCTGTTTGGTCACTGCCGGTCCCATGCCCTTTGAGCCCAGTGGGATAGAATCAAGCAGCTTGAGCACCCACACAAAACTAACATGGAGCTCCTCACTGACGGCACTCAAAACTCCACAGCTAAAGAAAAGTTCAGAGCCCAAGCCATTTCCCGCTGCCATGGAAACCAAGTGCTCTGGCAGCACATATGTCTGAAAGTGGCTATGACACCTAGGGAAGGTAGTGTGGTGGTGAATGGCAACTGCCCGAAGCAGCAGCACAGCTCTACCAGTGCCAAAAAAACTCCACCTGCCTCATGAACTTCACATACCATCAGCTGTCCTGGCAGCTATCTAGGAAACCCTGTTTGCTCACTTCCGGTCCAGTGCCCATTGAGCCCAGTGGGATGGAATCAAGAAGCTTGAGCACCCACACAAAACTAACATGCAGCTCCTCACTCAAGGCGCTCAAAACTCCACAGCCAAGGACAAGTTCAGAGCCAAAGCCATTTCCCGCTGCCATGGAAACCAAGTGTTCTGGCAGCACATATGTCTGAAAGTGGCTATGACACCTAGGGAAGGTAGTGTGGTGGTGAATGGCAACTGCCCGAAGCAGCAGCACAGCTCTTCCAGTGCCAAAACAACTCCACCTGCCTCATGCACTTCACATACCATCAGCTGTCCTGGCAGCTATCTAGGAAACCCTGTTTGCTCACTTCCGGCCCCATGCCCATTGAGCCCAGTGGGATGGAATCAAGCAGCTTGAGCACCCACACAAAACTAACATGGAGCTCTTCACTGACGGTGCTCAAAACTCCACAGCCAAAGACAAGTTCATGGCCAAAGCCATTTCCTGCTGCTATGGAAACCAAGTGCTCTGGCAGCACATATGTCTGAAAGTGGCTATGACACCTAGGGAAGGTAGTGTGGTGGTGAATGGCAACTGCCCGAAGCAGCAGCACAGCTCTTCCAGTGCCAAAACAACTCCACCTGTCTCATGAACTTCACATACCATCAGCTGTCCTGGCAGCTATCAAGGAAACCCTGTTTGGTCACTGCCGGTCCCATGCCCATTGAGCCCAGTGGGATGGAATCAAGCAGCTTGAGCACCCACACAAAACTAACATGGAGCTCCTCACTCAAGGCGCTCAAAACTCCACAGCCAAAGACAAGTTCAGGGCCAATGCCATTTCCCGCTGCCATGGAAACCAAGAGCTCTGGCAGCACATATGTCTGAAAGTGGCTATGACACCTAGGGAAGGTCGTGTGGTGGTGAATGGCAACTGCCCGAAGCAGCAGCACAGCTCTTCCAGTGCCAAAACAACTCCACCTGCCTCATGCACTTCACATACCATCAGCTGTCCTGGCAGCTATCTAGGAAACCCTGTTTGGTCACTTCCGGTCCAATGCCCATTGAGCCCAGTGGGATAGAATCAAGCAGCTTGAGTACCCACACAAAACTAACATGGAGCTTCTAACTCAAGGCGCTCAATGCTCCACAGCCAAAGACAAGTTCAGGGCCAAAGCCATTTCCCGCTGCCATGGAAACCCAGTGCTCTGGCAGCACATATGTCTGAAAGTGGCTATGACACCTAGGGAAGGTAGTGTGGTGGTGAATGGCAACTGCCCGAAGCAGCAGCACAGCTCTTCCAGTGCCAAAACAACTCCACCTGCCACATGCACTTCACATACCATCAGCTGTCCTGGCAGCTATCTAGGAAACCCTGTTTGGTCACTTCCGATCCCATGCCCATTGAGCCCAGTGGGATGGAATCAAGCAGCCTGAGCACCCACACAAAACTAACATGGAGCTCCTCACTCAAGGCACTCAAAACTCCACAGCCAAAGGCAAGTTCAGGGACAAAGAAATTTCCCGCTGCCATGGAAACCAAGTGCTCTGGCAGCACATATGTCTGAAAGTGGCTATGACACCTAGGGAAGGTAGTGTGGTGGTGAATGGCAACTGCCTGAAGCAGCAGCACAGCTCTTCCAGTGCCAAAACAACTCCACCTGCCTCATGCACTTCACATACCATCAGCTGTCGTGGCAGCTATCTAGGAAACCCTGTTTGCTCACTTCCGGTCCAGTGCTCATTGAGCCCAGTGGGATGGAATCAAGCAGCTTGAGCACCCACACAAAACTAACATGGAGCTCCTCACTCAAGGCACTCAAAACTCCACAGCCAAAGACAAGTTCACTGAAAAAGCCATTTCCCGCTGCCATGGAAACCAAGGGATCTGGCAGCACATATGTCTGAAAGTGGCTATGACACCTAGGGAAGGTAGTGTGGTGGTGAATGGCAACTGCCCGAAGCAGCAGCACAGCTCTTCCAGTGCCAAAACAACTCCACCTGCCTCATGCACTTCACAAACCATCAGCTGTCCTGGCAGCTATCTAGGAAACCCTGTTTGGTCACTTTCGGTCCCATGCCCATTGAGCCCAGTGGGATAGAATCAAGCAGCTTGAGCACCCACAAAATACTAACATGGAGCTCCTCACTCAAGGCGCTCAAAACTCCACAGCCAAAGGCAAGTTCAGGGCCAAAGCCATTTCCCGCTGCCATGGAAACCAAGTGCTCTGGCAGCACATATGTTTGTAAGTGGCTATGACACCTAGGGAAGGTAGTGTGGTGGTGAATGGCAACTTCCCGAAGCAGCAGCACAGCTCTTCCAGTGCCAAAACAACTCCACCTGCCTCATGCACTTCACATACCATCAGCTGTCCTGGCAGCTATCTAGGAAACCCGGTTTTGCTCTCTTATGGTCCCATGCCCATTGAGCCCAGTGGGATGGAATCAAGCAGCTTGAGCACCCACACAAAACTAACATAGAGCTGCTAACTCAAGGCGCTCAAAGTTCCACAGCCAAAGACAAGTTCAGGGACAATGCCATTTCCCGCTGCCATGGAAACCAAGGGCTCTGGCAGCACATATGTCTGAAAGTGGCTATGACACCTAGGGAAGGTAGTGTGGTGGTGAATGGCAACTGCCCGAAGCAGCAGCACAGCTCTTCCAGTGCCAAAACAACTCCACCTGCCTCATGCACTTCACAAACCATCAGCTGTCCTGGCAGCTATCTAGGAAACCCTGTTTGGTCACTTCCGGTCCCATGCCCATTGAGCCCAGTGGGATGGAATCAAGCAGCTTGAGCACCCACACAAAACTAACATGGAGCTCCTCACTCAAGGTGCTCAAAACTCCACAGCCAAAGACAAGTTCAGAGCCCAAGCCATTTCCCGCTGCCATGGAAACCAAGTGCTCTGGCAGCACATATGTCTGAAAGTGGCTATGCCACCTAGGGAAGGTAGTGTGGTGGTGAATGGCAACTGCCCGAAGCAGCAGCACAGCTCTTCCAGTGCCAAAACAACTCCACCTGCCTCATGAACTTCACATACCATCAGCTGTCCTGGCAGCTATCTAGGAAACCCTGTTTGGTCACTGAAGGTCCCATGCCCATTGAGCCCAGTGGGATGGAATCAAGCAGCTTGAGCACCCACACAAAACTAACATGGAGCTCCTCACTCAAGGCGCTCAAAACTCCACAGCCAAAGACAAGTTCAGGGCCAATGCCATTTCCCGCTGCCATGGAAACCAAGAGCTCTGGCAGCACATATGTCTGAAAGTGGCTATGACACCTAGGGAAGATAGTGTGGTGGTGAATGGCAACTGCCCGAAGCAGCAGCACAGCTCTTCCAGTGCCAAAACAACTCCACCTGCCTCATGAACTTCACATACCATCAGCTGTCCTGGCAGCTATCTAGGAAACCCTGTTTGCTCACTTCGGTCCCATGCCCATTGAGCCCAGAGGGATAGAATCAAGCAGCTTGAGCACCCACACAAAACTAACATGGAGCTCCTCACTCAAGGCGCTCAAAGCTCCACAGCCAAAGACAAGTTCAGGGCCCAAGCCATTTCCCGCTGCCATGGAAACCAAGTGCTCTGGCAGCACATATGTCTGAAAGTGGCTATGCCACCTAGGGAAGGTAGTGTGGTGGTGAATGGCAACTGCCCGAAGCAGCAGCACAGCTCTTCCAGTGCCAAAACAACTCCACCTGCCTCATGCACTTCACAAACCATCAGCTGTCCTGGCAGCTATCTAGGAAACCGTGTTTGCTCACTTCCGGTCCCATGCCCATTGAGCCCAGTGGGATGGAATCAAGCAGCTTGAGCACCCACACAAAATACTAACATGGAGCTCCTCACTCAAGGCGCTCAAAACTCCACAGCCAAAGGCAAGTTCAGGGCCAAAGCCATTTCCAGCTGCCATGGAAACCAAGGGCTGTGGCAGCACATATGTCTGAAAGTGGCTATGACACCTAGGGAAGGTAGTGTGGTGGTGAATGGCAACTGCCCGAAGCAGCAGCACAGCTCTTCCAGTGCCAAAACAACTCCACCTGCCTCATGCACTTCACATACCATCAGCTGTCCTGGCAGCTATCTAGGAAACCCTGTTTGGTCACTTCCGGTCCCATGCCCATTGAGCCCAGTGGGATGGAATCAAGCAGCTTGAGCACCCACACAAAACTAACATGCACCTCCTCAATCAAGGCGCTCAAAACTCCACAGCCAAAGACAAGTTCAGGGACAATGCCATTTCCCGCTGCCGTGGAAACCAAGGGCTCTGGCAGCACATATGTCTGAAAGTGGCTATGACACCTAGGGAAGGTAGTGTGGTGGTGAATGGCAACTGCCTGAAGCAGCAGCACAGCTCTTCCAGTGCCAAAACAACTCCACCTGCCTCATGCACTTCAGAAACCATCATCTGTCGTGGCAGCTATCTAGGAAACCCTGTTTGCTCACTTCCGGTCCAGTGCCCATTGAGCCCAGTGGGATGGAATCAAGCAGCTTGAGCACCCACACAAAACTAACATGGAGCTCCTCACTCAAGGCGCTCAAAGCTCCACAGCCAAAGACAAGTTCACGGCCAAAGCCATTTCCCGCTGCCATGGAAACCAAGGGCTCTGGCAGCACATATGTCTGAAAGTGGCTATGACACCTAGGGAAGGTAGTGTGGTGGTGAATGGCAACTGCCCGAAGCAGCAGCACAGCTCTACCAGTGCCAAAACAACTCCACCTGCCTCATGAACTTCACATACCATCAGCTGTCCTGGCAGCTATCTAGGAAACCCTGTTTGCTCACTTCCGGTCCAATGCCCATTGAGCCCAGTGGGATGGAATCAAGCAGCTTGAGCACCCACACAAAACTAACATGCAGCTCCTCACTCAGGGCGCTCAAAACTCCACACCAAAGACAAGTTCATGGCCAAAGCCATTTCCTGCTGCCATGGAAACAAGGGATCTGGCAGCACATATATCTGAAAGTGGCTATGACACCTAGGGAAGGTAGTGTGGTGGTGAATGGCAACTGCCCGAAGCAGCAGCACAGCTCTTCCAGTGCCAAAACAACTCCACCTGCCTCATGCACTTCACATACCATCAGCTGTCCTGGCAGCTATCTAGGAAACAATGTTTGCTCACTTCCGGTCCCATGCCAATTGAGCCCAGTGGGATAGAATCAAGCAGCTTGAGCACCCACACAAAACAAACATGCAGCTCCTCACTCAAGGCGCTCAAAGCTCCACAGCCAAAGACAAGTTCAGGGCCAAAGCCATTTCCCGCTGCCATGGAAACCAAGGGCTCTGGCAGCACATATGTCTGCAAGTGGCTATGACACCTAGGGAAGGTAGTGTGGTGGTGAATGGCAACTGCCCGAAGCAGCAGCACAGCTCTTCCAGTGCCAAAACAACTCCACCTGCCTCATGCACTTCACAAGCCATCAGCTGTCCTGGCAGCTATCGAGGAAACCCTGTTTGGTCACTTCCGGTCCCATGCCCATTGAGCCCAGTGGGATGGAATCAAGCAGCTTGAGCACCCACACAAAACTAACATACACCTCCTCACTCAAGGCGCTCAAAACTCCACAGCCAAAGACAAGTTCAGGGCCAATGCCATTTCCCGCTGCCATGGAAACCAAGTGCTCTGGCAGCACATATGTCTGAAAGTGGCTATGACACCTAGGGAAGGTAGTGTGGTGGTGAATGGCAACTGCCCAAAGCAGCAGCACAGCTCTTCCAGTGCCAAAACAACTCCCCCTGCCTCATGAACTTCACATACCATCAGCTGTCCTGGCCGCTATCTAGGAAACCCTGTTTGCTCACTTCTGGTCCCATGCCCATTGAGCCCAGTGGGATGGAATCATGCAGCTTGAGCACCCACACAAAACTAACATAGAGCTGCTAACTCAAGGCGCTCAAAGCTCCACAGCCAAAGACAAGTTCAGGGACAATGCCATTTCCCGCTGCCATGGAAACCAAGGGCTCTGGCAGCACCTATGTCTGCAAGTGGCTATGACACCTAGGGAAGGTAGTGTGGTGGTGAATGGCAACTGCCCGAAGCAGCAGCACAGCTCTTCCAGTGCCAAAACAACTCCACCTGCCTCATGAACTTCACATACCATCAGCTGTCCTGGCAGCTATCTAGGAAACCCTGTTTGCTCACTTCGGGTCCCATGCCCATTGAGCCCAGTGGGATAGAATCAAGCAGCTTGAGCACCCACACAAAACTAACATCCACCTCCTCAATCAAGGCGCTCAAAGCTCCACAGCCAAAGACAAGTTCAGGGCCAAAGCCATTTCCCGCTGCCATGGAAACCAAGGGCTCTGGCAGCACATATGTCTGAAAGTGGCTATGACACCTAGGGAAGGTAGTGTGGTGGTGAATGGCAACTGCCCGAAGCAGCAGCACAGCTCTTCCAGTGCCAAAACAACTCCACCTGCCTCATGAACTTCACATACCATCAGCTGTCCTGGCAGCTATCTAGGAAACCCTGTTTGGTCACTTCCGGTCCCATGCCCATTGAGCCCAGTGGGATGGAATCAAGCAGCTTGAGCACCCACACAAAACTAACATGGAGCTCCTCACTCAAGGCGCTCAAAGCTCCACAGCCAAAGACAAGTTCAGCGCCCAAGTCATTTCCCGCTGCCATGGAAACCAAGGGCTCTGGCAGCACATATGTCTGAAAGTGGCTATGACACCTAGGGAAGGTAGTGTGGTGGTGAATGGCAACTGCCCGAAGCAGCAGCACAGCTCTTCCAGTGCCAAAACAACTCCCCCTGCCTCATGAACTTCACATACCATCAGCTGTCCTGGCAGCTATCTAGGAAACCCTGTTTGGTCACTTCCGGTCCCATGCCCATTGAGCCTAGTGGGATGGAATCAAGCAGCTTGAGCACCCACACAAAACTAACATGGAGCTCCTCACTCAAGGCACTCAAAACTCCACAGCCAAAGACAAGTTCAGCGCCAAAGCCATTTCCCGCTGCCATGGAAACCAAGGGCTCTGGCAGCACATATGTCTGCAAGTGGCTATGACACCTAGGGAAGGTAGTGTGGTGGTGAATGGCAACTGCCCGAAGCAGCAGCACAGCTCTTCCAGTGCCAAAACAACTCCACCTGCCTCATGAACTTCACAAACCATCAGCTGTCGTGGCAGCTATCTAGGAAACCCTGTTTGGTCACGTTCGGTCCCATGCCCATTGAGCCCAGTGGGATAGAATCAAGCAGCTTGAGCACCCACAAAATACTAACATGGAGCTCCTCACTCAAGGCGCTCAAAACTCCACAGCCAAAGGCAAGTTCAGGGCCAAAGCCATTTCCTGCTGCCATGGAAACCAAGTGCTCTGGCAGCGCATATGTTTGTAAGTGGCTATGACACCTAGGGAAGGTAGTGTGGTGGTGAATGGCAACTGCCCGAAGCAGCAGCACAGCTCTTCCAGTGCCAAAACAACTCCACCTGCCTCATGAACTTCACATACCATCAGCTGTCCTGGCAGCTATCTAGGAAACCCTGTTTGCTCACTTCCGGTCCCATGCCCATTGAGCCCAGTGGGATGGAATCAAGCAGACTGAGCACCCACACAAAACTAACATGGAGCTCCTCACCGAAGGGGCTCAAAACTCCACAGCCAAAGACAAGTTCAGGGCCAATGCCATTTCCCGCTGCCATGGAAACCAAGGGCTCTGGCAGCACATATGTCTGAAAGTGGCTATGACACCTAGGGAAGGTAGTGTGGTGGTGAATGGCAACTGCCCGAAGCAGCAGCACAGCTCTACCAGTGCCAAAAAAACTCCACCTGCCTCATGCACTTCACATACCATCAGCTGTCCTGGCAGCTATCTAGGAAACCCTGTTTGCTCACTTCCGGTCCCATGCCCATTGAGCCCAGTGGGATGGAATCAAGCAGCTTGAGCACCCACACAAAACTAACATGCAGCTCCTCACTCAGGGCGCTCAAAACTCCACACCAAAGACAAGTTCATGGCCAAAGCCATTTCGTGCTGCCATGGAAACCAAGGGATCTGGCAGCACATATGTCTGAAAGTGGCTATGACACCTAGGGAAGGTAGTGTGGTGGTGAATGGCAACTGCCTGAAGCAGCAGCACAGCTCTTCCAGTGCCAAAACAACTCCACCTGCCTCATGAACTTCACATACCATCAGCTGTCCTGGCAGCTATCTAGGAAACCCTGTTTGCTCACTTCCGGTCCCATGCCCATTGAGCCCAGTGGGATGGAATGAAGCAGCTTGAGCACCCACACAAAACTAACATGCAGCTCCTCACTGACGGTGCTCAAAACTCCACAGCCAAGGACAAGTTCACAGCCAAAGCCATTTCCCGCTGCCATGGAAACCAAGGGCTCTGGCAGCACATATGTCTGCAAGTGGCTATGACACCTAGGGAAGGTAGTGTGGTGGTGAATGGCAACTGCCCGAAGCAGCAGCACAGCTCTTCCAGTGCCAAAACAACTCCACCTGCCTCATGCACTTCACATACCATCAGCTGTCGTGGCAGCTATCTAGGAAACCCTGTTTGCTCACTTCCGGTCCAATGCCCATTGAGCCCAGTGCGATAGAATCAAGCAGCTTGAGCACCCACACAAAACTAACATGCACCTCCTCAATCAAGGCGCTCAAAACTCCACAGCCAAAGACAAGTTCACGGCCAAAGCCATTTCCTGCTGCCATGGAAACCAAGGGCTCTGGCAGCACATATGTCTGCAAGTGGCTATGACACCTAGGGAAGGTAGTGTGGTGGTGAATGGCAACTGCCCGAAGCAGCAGCACAGCTCTTCCAGTGCCAAAACAACTCCACCTGCCTCATGCACTTCACATACCATCAGCTGTCCTGGCAGCTATCTAGGAAACCCTTTTTGCTCACGTCCAGTCCAATGCCCATTGAGCCCAGTGGGATGGAATCAAGCAGCTTGAGCACCCACACAAAACTAACATGCACCTCCTCACTCAAGGCGCTCAAAGCTCCACAGCCAAAGACAAGTTCAGGGCCAAAGCCATTTCCCGCTGCCATGGAAACCAAGGGCTCTGGCAGCACATATGTCTGCAAGTGGCTATGACACCTAGGGAAGGTAGTGTGGTGGTGAATGGCAACTGCCCGAAGCAGCAGCACAGCTCTTCCAGTTCCAAAACAACTCCACCTGCCTCATGAACTTCACATACCATCAGCTGTCGTCGCAGCTATCTAGGAAACCCTGTTTGGTCTCTGCCGGTCCCATGCCCATTGAGCCCAGTGGGATGGAATCAAGCAGCTTGAGCACCCACACAAAACTAACATGCAGCTCCTCACTGATGGCGCTCAAAACTCCACAGCCAAAGGCAAGTTCAGGGCCAATGCCATTTCCCGCTGCCATGGAAACCAAGAGCTCTGGCAGCACATATGTCTGAAAGTGGCTATGACACCTAGGGAAGATAGTGTGGTGGTGAATGGCAACTGCCCGAAGCAGCAGCACAGCTCTTCCAGTGCCAAAACAACTCCCAATGCCTCATGCACTTCACATACCATCAGCTGTCCTGGCAGCTATCTAGGAAACCCTGTTTGCTCACTTCCGGTCCCATGCCCATTCAGCCCAGTGGGATGGAATCAAGCAGCTTGAGCACCCACACAATACTAACATGGAGCTCCTCACTCAAGGCGCTCAAAACTCCACAGCCAAAGACAAGTTCAGAGCCCAAGCCATTTCCCGCTGCCATGGAAACCAAGGGCTCTGGCAGCACATATGTCTGAAAGTGGCTATGACACCTAGGGAAGGTAGTGTGGTGGTGAATGGCAACTGCCTGAAGCAGCAGCACAGCTCTTCCAGTGCCAAAACAACTCCACCTGCCTCATGCACTTCACATACCATCAGCTGTCCTGGCAGCTATCTAGGAAACCCTGTTTGCTCACTTCTGGTCCCATGCCCATTGAGCCCAGTGGGATGGAATCAAGCAGCTTGAGCACCCACACAAAACAAACATGCAGCTCCTCACTCAAGGCGGTCAAAGATCCACAGCCAAAGACAAGTTCAGGGCCAAAGCCATTTCCCGCTGCCATGGAAACCAAGGGCTCTGGCAGCACATATGTCTGAAAGTGGCTATGACACCTAGGGAAGGTAGTGTGGTGGTGAATGGCAACTGCCCGAAGCAGCAGCACAGCTCTTCCAGTGCCAAAACAACTCCACCTGCCTCATGAACTTCACGTACCATCAGCTGTCGTGGCAGCTATCTAGGAAACCCTGTTTGGTCACTTCCGGTCCAATGCCCATTGAGCCCAGTGGGATGGAATCAAGCAGCTTGAGCACCCACAAAATACTAACATGGAGCTCCTCACTCAAGGCGCTCAAAGCTCCACAGCCAAAGACAAGTTCACGGCCAAAGCCATTTCCCGCTGCCATGGAAACCAAGGGCTCTGGCAGCACATATGTCTGAAAGTGGCTATGACACCTAGGGAAGGTAGTGTGGTGGTGAATGGCAACTGCCCGAAGCAGCAGCACAGCTCTTCCAGTGCCAAAACAACTCCACCTGCCTCATGCACTTCACATACCATCAGCTGTCCTGGCAGCTATCTAGGAAACCCTGTTTGGTCACTTCCGGTCCAATGCCCATTGAGCCCAGTTGGATGGAATTAAGCAGCTTGAGCACCCACACAAAACTAACATGGAGCTCCTCACTCAAGGCGCTCAAAACTCCACAGCCAAAGACAAGTTCACTGCCAAAGCCATTTCCCGTTGCCATGGAAACCAAGGGCTCTGGCAGCACATATGTCTGCAAGTGGCTATGACACCTAGGGAAGGTAGTGTGGTGGTGAATGGCAACTGCCCGAAGCAGCAGCACAGCTCTTCCAGTGCCAAAACAACTCCACCTGCCTCATGAACTTAACATACCATCAGCTGTCGTGGCAGGTATCTAGGAAACCCTGTTTGCTCACTTCCGGTCCAATGCCCATTGAGCCCAGTGGGATGGAATCAAGCAGCTTGAGCACCCACACAATACTAACATGGAGCTCCTCAATCAAGGCGCTCAAAGCTCCACAGCCAAAGACAAGTTCAGGGCCCAAGCCATTTCCCGCTGCCATGGAATCCAAGTGCTCTGGCAGCACATATGTCTGCAAGTGGCTATGACACCTAGGGAAGGTAGTGTGGTGGTGAATGGCAACTGCCCGAAGCAGCAGCACAGCTCTTCCAGTGCCAAAACAACTCCACCTGCCTCATGCACTTCACAAAAGATCAGCTGTCCTGGCAGCTATCTAGGAAACCCTGTTTGGTCACTTCCGATCCCATGCCAATTGAGCCCAGTGGGATGGAATCAAGCAGCTTGAGCGCCCACACAAAACAAACATGCACCTCCTCACTAACTGCGCTCAAAACACCACAGCCAAAGGCAAGTTCAGGGCCCAAGCCATTTCCCGCTGCCATGGAAACCAAGGGCTCTGGCAGCACATATGTCTGAAAGTGGCTATGACACCTAGGGAAGGTAGTGTGGTGGTGAATGGCAACTGCCCGAAGCAGCAGCACAGCTCTTCCAGTGCCAAAACAACTCCACCTGCCTCATGCACTTCACAAACCATCAGCTGTCCTGGCAGCTATCTAGGAAACCCTGTTTGGTCTCTTCAGGTCCAATGCCAATTGAGCCCAGTGGGATGGAATCAAGCAGCTTGAGCACCCACACAAAACTAACATGCACCTCCTCAATCAAGGCGCTCAAAACTCCACAGCCAAAGACAAGTTCACAGCCAAAGCCATTTCCCGCTGCCATGGAAACCAAGTGCTCTGGCAGCACATATGTCTGAAAGTGGCTATGACACCTAGGGAAGGTAGTGTGGTGGTGAATGGCAACTGCCCGAAGCAGCAGCACAGCTCTTCCAGTGCCAAAACAACTCCACCTGCCTCATGCACTTCACATACCATCAGCTGTCCTGGCAGCTATCTAGGAAACCCTGTTTGGTCACTTCCGGTCCAATGCCCATTGAGCCCAGTGGGATGGAATCAAGCAGCTTGAGCACCCACACAAAACAAACATGCAGCTCCTCACTCAAGGCGCTCAAAGCTCCACAGCCAAAGACAAGTTCAGGGCCAAAGCCATTTCCCGCTGCCATGGAAACCAAGTGCTCTGGCAGCACATATGTCTGAAAGTGGCTATGACACCTAGGGAAGGTAATGTGGTGGTGAATGGCAACTGCCCGAAGCAGCAGCACAGCTCTTCCAGTGCCAAAACAACTCCACCTGCCTCATGCACTTCACAAAAGATCAGCTGTCCTGGCAGCTATCTAGGAAACCCTGTTTGGTCACTTCCGATCCAATGCCCATTGAGCCCAGTGGGATGGAATCAAGCAGCTTGAGCACCCACACAAAACTAACATGCACCTCCTCACTCAAGGCGCTCAAAACACCACAGCCAAAGGCAATTTCAGGGCCCAAGCCATTTCCCGCTGCCATGGAAACCAAGGGCTCTGGCAGCACATATGTCTGAAAGTGGCTATGACACCTAGGGAAGGTAGTGTGGTGGTGAATGGCAACTGCCCGAAGCAGCAGCACAGCTCTTCCAGTGCCAAAACAACTCCACCTGCCTCATGCACTTCACATACCATCAGCTGTCCTGGCAGCTATCTAGGAAACCCTGTTTGCTCACTTCCGGTCCAGTGCCCATTGAGCCCAGTGGGATGGAATCAAGCAGCTTGAGCACCCACACAAAACTAACATGCACCTCCTCAATCAAGGCGCTCAAAACTCCACAGCCAAAGACAAGTTCAGAGCCCAAGCCATTTCCCGCTGCCATGGAAACCAAGGGCTCTGGCAGCACATATGTCTGAAAGTGGCTATGACACCTAGGGAAGGTAGTGTGGTGGTGAATGGCAACTGCCCGAAGCAGCAGCACAGCTCTTCCAGTGCCAAAACAACTCCACCTGCCTCATGCACTTCACATACCATCAGCTGTCCTGGCAGCTATCTAGGAAACCCTGTTTGGTCACTTCCGGTCCAATGCCAATTGAGCCCAGTGGGATGGAATCAAGCAGCTTGAGCACCCACACAAAACTAACATGGAGCTCCTCACTCAAGGCGCTCAAAACTCCACAGCCAAAGACAAGTTCACGGCCAAAGCCATTTCCCGCTGCCATGGAAACCAAGTGCTCTGGCAGCACATATGTCTGAAAGTGGCTATGACACCTAGGGAAGGTAGTGTGGTGGTGAATGGCAACTGCCCGAAGCAGCAGCACAGCTCTTCCAGTGCCAAAACAACTCCACCTGCCTCATGCACTTCACAAACTATCAGCTGTCCTGCCAGCTATCTAGGAAACCCTGTTTGGTCACTTCCGATCCCATGCCAATTGAGCCCAGTGGGATAGAATCAAGCAGCTTGAGCACCCACACAAAACTAACATGCAGCTCCTCACTCAAGGCGCTCAAAACTCCACAGCCAAAGACAATTTCAGGGCCCAAGCCATTTCCCGCTGCCATGGAAACCAAGGGCTCTGGCAGCACATATGTCTGCAAGTGGCTATGACACCTAGGGAAGGTAGTGTGGTGGTGAATGGCAACTGCCCGAAGCAGCAGCACAGCTCTTCCAGTGCCAAAACAACTCCACCTGCCTCATGAACTTCACATACCATCAGCTGTCCTGGCAGCTATCTAGGAAACCCTGTTTGGTCACTTCCGGTCCAATGCCCATTGAGCCCAGTGAGATAGAATCAAGCAGCTTGAGCACCCACACAAAACTAACATGGAGCTCCTCAATCAAGGCGCTCAAAACTCCACAGCCAAAGACAAGTTCACGGCCAAAGCCATTTCCCGCTGCCATGGAAACCAAGGGCTCTGGCAGCACATATGTCTGAAAGTGGCTATGACACCTAGGAAAGGTAGTGTGGTGGTGAATGGCAACTGCCCGAAGCAGCAGCACAGCTCTTCCAGTTCCAAAACAACTCCACCTGCCTGATGAACTTCACATACCATCAGCTGTCCTGGCAGCTATCTAGGAAACCCTGTTTGCTCACTTCTGGTCCCATGCCCATTGAGCCCAGTGGGATGGAATCAAGCAGCTTGAGCACCCACACAAAACTAACATGCAGCTCCTCACTCAAGGCGCTCAAAACTCCACAGCCAAAGACAATTTCAGGGCACAAGCCATTTCCCGCTGCCATGGAAACCAAGGGCTCTGGCAGCACATATGTCTGCAAGTGGCTATGACACTTAGGGAAGGTAGTGTGGTGGTGAATGGCAACTGCCCGAAGCAGCAGCACAGCTCTTCCAGTGCCAAAACAACTCCACCTGCCTCATGAACTTCACATACCATCAGCTGTCCTGGCAGCTATCTAGGAAACCCTGTTTGGTCACTTCCGGTCCCATGCCCATTGAGCCCAGTGGGATGGAATGAAGCAGCTTGAGCACCCACACAAAACAAACATGCACCTCCTCACTCAAGGCGCTCAAAACTCCACAGCCAAAGACAATTTCAGGGCCCAAGCCATTTCCCGCTGCCATGGAAACCAAGGGCTCTGGCAGCACATATGTCTGAAAGTGGCTATGACACCTAGGGAAGGTAGTGTGGTGGTGAATGGCAACTGCCCGAAGCAGCAGCACAGCTCTTCCAGTGCCAAAACAACTCCACCTGCCTCATGAACTTCACATACCATCAGCTGTCCTGGCAGCTATCTAGGAAACCCTGTTTGGTCACTTCCGGTCCCATGCCCATTGAGCCCAGTGGGATGGAATCAAGCAGCTTGAGCACCCACACAAAACTAACATGCACCTCCTCACTCAAGGCGCTCAAAACTCCACAGCCAAAGACAAGTTCACGGCCAAAGCCATTTCCCGCTGCCATGGAAACCAAGTGCTCTGGCAGCACATATGTCTGAAAGTGGCTATGACACCTAGGGAAGGTAGTGTGGTGGTGAATGGCAACTGCCCGAAGCAGCAGCACAGCTCTTCCAGTGCCAAAACAACTCCACCTGCCTCATGCACTTCACATACCATCAGCTGTCCTGGCAGCTATCTAGGAAACCCTGTTTGCTCACTTCCGGTCCCATGCCCATTGAGCCCAGTGGGATGGAATCAAGCAGCTTGAGCACCCACACAATACTAACATGGAGCTCCTCACTCAAGGCGCTCAAAGCTCCACAGCCAAAGACAAGTTCAGGGCCCAAGCCATTTCCCGCTGCCATGGAAACCAAGGGCTCTGGCAGCACATATGTCTGAAAGTGGCTATGACACCTAGGGAAGGTAGTGTGGTGGTGAATGGCAACTGCCCGAAGCAGCAGCACAGCTCTTCCAGTGCCAAAACAACTCCGCCTGCCACATGCACTTCACATACCATCAGCTGTCCTGGCAGCTATCTAGGAAACCCTGTTTGGTCACTTCCGATCCCATGCCCATTGAGCCCAGTGGGATGGAATCAACCAGCTTGAGCGCCCACACAAAACAAACATGCACCTCCTCACTCAAGGCGCTCAAAACACCACAGCCAAAGGCAAGTTCAGGGCCAAAGCCATTTCCCGCTGCCATGGAAACCAAGGGCTCTGGCAGCACATATGTCTGCAAGTGGCTATGACACCTAGGGAAGGTAGTGTGGTGGTGAATGGCAACTGCCCGAAGCAGCAGCACAGCTCTTCCAGTGCCAAAACAACTCCACCTGCCTCATGCACTTCACAAAAGATCAGCTGTCCTGGCAGCTATCTAGGAAACCCTGTTTGCTCACTTCCGGTCCAGTGCCCATTGAGCCCAGTGGGATGGAATCAAGCAGCTTGAGCACCCACACAAAACTAACATGCACCTCCTCACTCAAGGCGCTCAAAACTCCACAGCCAAAGGCAAGTTCACGACCAAAGGCAATTTCACGACCAAAGCCATTTCCCGCTGCCATGGAAACCAAGGGCTCTGGCAGCACATATGTCTGAAAGTGGCTATGACACCTAGGGAAGGTAGTGTGGTGGTGAATGGCAACTGCCCGAAGCAGCAGCACAGCTCTTCCAGTGCCAAAACAACTCCACCTGCCTCATGCACTTCACATGCCATCAGCTGTCCTGGACGCTATCTAGGAAACCCTGTTTGCTCACTTCCGGTCCCATGCCCATTGAGCCCAGTGGGATGGAATCAAGCAGCTTGAGCACCCACACAAAACTAACATGCAGCTCCTCACTCAAGGCGCTCAAAACTCCACAGCCAAAGGCAATTTCAGGGCCCAAGCCATTTCCCGCTGCCACGGAAACCAAGGGCTCTGGCAGCACATATGTCTGCAAGTGGCTATGACACCTAGGGAAGGTAGTGTGGTGGTGAATGGCAACTGCCCGAAGCAGCAGCACAGCTCTTCCAGTTCCAAAACAACTCCACCTGCCTGATGAACTTCACATACCATCAGCTGTCCTGGCAGCTATCTAGGAAACCCTGTTTGCTCACTTCCGGTCCCATGCCCATTGAGCCCAGTGGGATGGAATCAAGCAGCTTGAGCACCCACACAAAACTAACATGTAGCTCCTCACTCAAGGCGCTCAAAACTCCACAGCCAAAGACAATTTCAGGGCCCAAGCCATTTCCCCCTGCCATGGAAACCAAGGGCTCTGGCAGCACATATGTCTGCAAGTGGCTATGACACCTAGGGAAGGTAGTGTGGTGGTGAATGGCAACTGCCCGAAGCAGCAGCACAGCTCTTCCAGTGCCAAAACAACTCCACCTGCCTCATGCACTTCACATACCATCAGCTGTCCTGGCAGCTATCTAGGAAACCCTGTTTGGTCACTTCCGGTCCAATGCCCATTGAGCCCAGTGGGATGGAATCAAGCAGCTTGAGCACCCACACAAAACTAACATGCACCTCCTCAATCAAGGCGCTCAAAACTCCACAGCCAAAGACAAGTTCACGGCCAAAGCCATTTCCCGCTGCCATGGAAACCAAGGGCTCTGGCAGCACATATGTCTGCAAGTGGCTATGACACCTAGGGAAGGTAGTGTGGTGGTGAATGGCAACTGCCCGAAGCAGCAGCACAGCTCTTCCAGTTCCAAAACAACTCCACCTGCCTCATGAACTTCACATACCATCAGCTGTCCTGGCAGCTATCTAGGAAACCCTGTTTGCTCACTTCCGGTCCCATGCCCATTGAGCCCAGTGGGATGGAATCAAGCAGCTTGAGCACCCACACAAAACTAACATGCAGCTCCTCACTCAAGGCGCTCAAAACTCCACAGCCAAAGACAAGTTCACAGCCAAAGCCATTTCCCGCTGCCATGGAAACCAAGTGTTCTGGCAGCACATATGTCTGAAAGTGGCTATGACACCTAGGGAAGGTAGTGTGGTGGTGCATGGCAACTGCCCGAAGCAGCAGCACAGCTCTTCCAGTTCCAAAACAACTCCACCTGCCTGATGAACTTCACATACCATCAGCTGTCCTGGCAGCTATCTAGGAAACCCTGTTTGCTCACTTCCGGTCCCATGTCCATTGAGCCCAGTGGGATGGAATCAAGCAGCTTGAGCACCCACACAAAACTAACATGCAGCTCCTCACTCAAGGCGCTCAAAACTCCACAGCCAAAGACAATTTCAGGGCCCAAGCCATTTCCCGCTGCCATGGAAACCAAGGGCTCTGGCAGCACATATGTCTGCAAGTGGCTATGACACCTAGGGAAGGTAGTGTGGTGGTGAATGGCAACTGCCCGAAGCAGCAGCACAGCTCTTCCAGTGCCAAAACAACTCCACCTGCCTCATGAACTTCACATACCATCAGCTGTCCTGGCAGCTATCTAGGAAACCCTGTTTGGTCACTTCCGGTCCAATGCCCATTGAGCCCAGTGGGATGGAATCAAGCAGCTTGAGCACCCACACAAAACTAACATGCACCTCCTCAATCAAGGCGCTCAAAACTCCACAGCCAAAGACAAGTTCACGGCCAAAGCCATTTCCCGCTGCCATGGAAACCAAGGGCTCTGGCAGCACATATGTCTGCAAGTGGCTATGACACCTAGGGAAGGTAGTGTGGTGGTGAATGGCAACTGCCGGAAGCAGCAGCACAGCTCTTCCAGTGCCAAAACAACTCCACCTGCCTCATGCACTTCACATACCATCAGCTGTCCTGGCAGCTATCTAGGAAACCCTGTTTGCTCACTTCCGGTCCCATGCCCATTGAGCCCAGTGGGATGGAATCAAGCAGCTTGAGCACCCACACAAAACTAACATGCAGCTCCTCACTCAAGGCGCTCAAAACTCCACAGCCAAAGACAAGTTCACAGCCAAAACCATTTCCCGCTGCCATGGAAACCAAGTGTTCTGGCAGCACATATGTCTGCAAGTGGCTATGACACCTAGGGAAGGTAGTGTGGTGGTGAATGGCAACTGCCCGAAGCAGCAGCACAGCTCTTCCAGTGCCAAAAAACTCCACCTGCCTCATGAACTTCACATACCATCAGCTGTCCTGGCAGCTATCTAGGAAACCCTGTTTGCTCACTTCCGGTCCCATGCCCATTGAGCCCAGTGGGATGGAATCAAGCAGCTTGAGCACCCACACAAAACTAACATGCAGCTCCTCACTCAAGGCGCTCAAAACTCCACAGCCAAAGACAATTTCAGGGCCAAAGCCATTTCCCGCTGCCATGGAAACCAAGGGCTCTGGCAGCACATATGTCTGCAAGTGGCTATGACACCTAGGGAAGGTAGTGTGGTGGTGAATGGCAACTTCCCGAAGCAGCAGCACAGCTCTTCCAGTGCCAAAACAACTCCACCTGCCTCATGCACTTCACAAACCATCAGCTGTCCTGGCAGCTATCTAGGAAACCCTGTTTGGTCACTTCCGGTCCAATGCCAATTGAGCCCAGTGGGATGGAATCAAGCAGCTTGAGCACCCACACAAAACTAACATGGAGCTCCTCACTCAAGGCGCTCAAAACTCCACAGCCAAAGACAAGTTCAGCGCCCAAGCCATTTCCCGCTGCCATGGAAACCAAGGGCTCTGGCAGCACATATGTCTGAAAGTGGCTATGACACCTAGGGAAGGTAATGTGGTGGTGAATGGCAACTGCCCGAAGCAGCAGCACAGCTCTTCCAGTGCCAAAACAACTCCACCTGCCTCATGCACTTCACATGCCATCAGCTGTCCTGGCAGCTATCTAGGAAACCCTGTTTGGTCACTTCCGGTCCCATGCCCATTGAGCCCAGTGGGATGGAATCAAGCAGCTTGAGCACCCACACAAAACAAACATGCACCTCCTCACTCAAGGTGCTCAAAGCTCCACAGCCAAAGACAAGTTCAGGGCCAAAGCCATTTCCCGCTGCCATGGAAAGCAAGGGCTCTGGCAGCACATATGTCTGCAAGTGGCTATGACACCTAGGGAAGGTAGTGTGGTGGTGAATGGCAACTGCCCGAAGCAGCAGCACAGCTCTTCCAGTGCCAAAACAACTCCCCCTGCCTCATGCACTTCACAAACAATCAGCTGTCCTGGCAGCTATCTAGGAAACCCTGTTTGGTCACTTCCGGTCCCATGCCCATTGAGCCCAGTGGGATGGAATCAAGCAGCTTGAGCACCCACACAAAACTAACATGCACCTCCTCACTCAAGGCGCTCAAAACTCCACAGCCAAAGACAAGTTCACAGCCCAAGCCATTTCCCGCTGCCATGGAAACCAAAGGCTCTGGCAGCACATATGTCTGAAAGTGGCTATGACACCTAGGGAAGGTAGTGTGGTGGTGAATGGCAACTGCCCGAAGCAGCAGCACAGCTCTTCCAGTGCCAAAACAACTCCACCTGCGTCATGAACTTCACATACCATCAGCTGTCCTGGCAGCTATCTAGGAAACCCTGTTTGCTCACTTCCGGTCCCATGCCCATTGAGCCCAGTGGGATGGAATCAAGCAGCTTGAGCACCCACACAAAACTAACATGCAGCTCCTCACTCAAGGCGCTCAAAACTCCACAGCCAAAGACAATTTCAGGGCCCAAGCCATTTCCCGCTGCCATGGAAACCAAGGGCTCTGGCAGCACATATGTCTGAAAGTGGCTATGACACCTAGGGAAGGTAGTGTGGTGGTGAATGGCAACTGCCCGAAGCAGCAGCACAGCTCTTCCAGTGCCAAAACAACTCCACCTGCCTCATGAACTTCACATACCATCAGCTGTCCTGGCCGCTATCTAGGAAACCCTGTTTGCTCACTTCCGGTGCAATGCCCATTGAGCCCAGTGGGATGGAATCAAGCAGCTTGAGCACCCACACAATACTAACATGGAGCTCCTCACTCAAGGCACTCAAAACTCCACAGCAAAAGGCAAGTTCAGGGCCCAAGCCATTTCCCGCTGCCATGGAAACCAAGGGATCTGGCAGCACATATGTCTGAAAGTGGCTATGACACCTAGGGAAGGTAGTGTGGTGGTGAATGGCAACTGCCCGAAGCAGCAGCACAGCTCTTCCAGTGCCAAAACAACTCCACCTGCCTCATGCACTTCACATACCATCAGCTGTAGTGGCAGCTATCTAGGAAACCCTGTTTGCTCACTTCCGGTCCAGTGCCCATTGAGCCCAGTGGGATGGAATCAAGCAGCTTGAGCACCCACACAAAACTAACATGCACCTCCTCACTCAAGGCGCTCAAAGCTCCACAGCCAAAGACAAGTTCAGGGCCCAATGCCATTTCCCGCTGCCATGGAAACCAAGGGCTCTGGCAGCACATATGTCTGAAAGTGGCTATGACACCTAGGGAAGGTAGTGTGGTGGTGAATGGCAACTGCCCGAGGCAGCAGCACAGCTCTTCCAGTGCCAAAACAACTCCACCTGCCTCATGAACTTCACATACCATCAGCTGTCCTGGCAGCTATCTAGGAAACCCTGTTTGCTCACTTCCGGTCCAATGCCCATTGAGCCCAGTGGGATGGAATCAAGCAGCTTGAGCACCCACACAAAACTAACATGCAGCTCCTCACTCAAGGCGCTCAAAACTCCACAGCCAAAGGCAATTTCAGGGCCCAAGCCATTTCCCGCTGCCATGGAAACCAAGGGCTCTGGCAGCACATATGTCTGCAAGTGGCTATGACACCTAGGGAAGGTAGTGTGGTGGTGAATGGCAACTGCCCGAAGCAGCAGCACAGCTCTTCCAGTGCCAAAACAACTCCACCTGCCTCATGCACTTCACATACCATCAGCTGTCCTGGCAGCTATCTAGGAAACCCTGTTTGGTCACTTCCGGTCCCATGCCCATTGAGCCCAGGGGGATGGAATCAAGCAGCTTGAGCACCCACACAAAACTAACATGCAGCTCCTCACTCAAGGCGCTCAAAACTACACAGCCAAAGACAAGTTCAGGGCCCAAGCCATTTCCCGCTGCCATGGAAACGAAGGGCTCTGGCAGCACATATGTCTGCAAGTGGCTATGACACCTAGGGAAGGTAGTGTGGTAGTGAATGGCAACTGCCTGAAGCAGCAGCACAGCTCTTCCAGTGCCAAAACAACTCCACCTGCCTCATGCACTTCACATACCATCAGCTGTCCTGGCAGCTATCTAGGAAACCCTGTTTGCTCACTTCTGGTCCCATGCCCATTGAGCCCAGTGGGATGGAATCAAGCAGCTTGAGCACCCACACAAAACTAACATGGAGCTCCTCACTCAAGGCGCTCAAAACTCCACAGCCAAAGACAATTTCAGGGCCCAAGCCATTTCCCGCTGCCATGGAAACCAAGGGCTCTGGCAGCACATATGTCTGCAAGTGGCTATGACACCTAGGGAAGGTAGTGTGGTGGTGAATGGCAACTGCCCAAAGCAGCAGCACAGCTCTTCCAGTGCCAAAACAACTCCACCTGCCTCATGCACTTCACATACCATCAGCTGTCCTGGCAGCTATCTAGGAAACCCTGTTTGGTCACTGCCGGTCCAGTGCCCATTGAGCCCAGTGGGATGGAATCAAGCAGCTTGAGCACCCACACAAAACTAACATGCACCTCCTCACTCAAGGCACTCAAAACTCCACAGCCAAAGACAAGTTCAGCGCCCAAGCCATTTCCCGCTGCCATGGAAACCAAGGGCTCTGGCAGCACATATGTCTGAAAGTGGCTATGACACCTAGGGAAGGTAGTGTGGTGGTGAATGGCAACTGCCCGAAGCAGCAGCACAGCTCTTCCAGTGCCAAAACAACTCCACCTGCCTCATGAACTTCACATACCATCAGCTGTCCTGGCAGCTATCTAGGAAACCCTGTTTGCTCACTTCCGGTCCCATGCCCATTGAGCCCAGTGGGATGGAATCAAGCAGCTTGAGCACCCACACAAAACTAACATGCAGCTCCTCACTGATGGCGCTCAAAACTCCACAGCCAATGGCAAGTTCAAGGACAATGCCATTTCCCGCTGCCATGGAAACCAAGGGCTCTGGCAGCACATATGTCTGAAAGTGGCTATGACACCTAGGGAAGGTAGTGTGGTGGTGAATGGCAACTGCCCGAAGCAGCAGCACAGCTCTTCCAGTGCCAAAACAACTCCACCTGCCTCATGAACTTCACGTACCATCAGCTGTCCTGGCCGCTATCTAGGAAACCCTGTTTGCTCACTTCCGGTGCAATGCCCATTGAGCCCAGTGGGATGGAATCAAGCAGCTTGAGCACCCACACAATACTAACATGGAGCTCCTCACTCAAGGCACTCAAAACTCCACAGCAAAAGGCAAGTTCAGGGCCCAAGCCATTTCCCGCTGCCATGGAAACCAAGGGATCTGGCAGCACATATGTCTGAAAGTGGCTATGACACCTAGGGAAGGTAGTGTGGTGGTGAATGGCAACTGCCCGAAGCAGCAGCACAGCTCTTCCAGTGCCAAAACAACTCCACCTGCCTCATGCACTTCACATACCATCAGCTGTAGTGGCAGCTATCTAGGAAACCCTGTTTGCTCACATCCGGTCCAGTGCCCATTGAGCCCAGTGGGATGGAATCAAGCAGCTTGAGCACCCACACAAAACTAACATGCACCTCCTCACTCAAGGCGCTCAAAGCTCCACAGCCAAAGAC